>NW_026961481.1:649774-974661 GCF_963924245.1 Chroicocephalus ridibundus | reverse complement strand
AACCGCTTGCGTAGCCCCACACACCTGGGGGCTGCAGGCTTTCCTGCTGCCTTCAGCCTCAAAACCACCCTTTCCCACTTGGCGCCGCGCCAGGCCCAAAAATGGCCATATGTCTGGAGATTGGTCCCACGCCCAAAGAGCCAGCAGGGAAAACTATGCCTTGTTCTAAAGCTCTTTGGGAACCGCTTGCGTAGCCCCACACACCTGGGGGCTGCAGGCTTTCCTGCTGCCTTCAGCCTCAGAAGAACCCTTTCGCACTTGGCGCCGCGCCAGGCCCAAAAATGGCCATATGGCTGGAGATTGGTCCCACGCCCAAAGAGCCAGCAGGGAAAACTATGCCTTGTTCTAAAGCTCTTTGGGAACGGCTTGCGTAGCCCCACACACCTGGGGGCTGCAGGCTTTCCTGCTCTCTTCAGCCTCAAAACCACACTTTCCCACTTGGTGCCGCGCCAGGCCCAAAAATGGCCATATGGCTGGAGACTGGTCCCACGCCCAAAGAGCCAGCAGGGAAAACTATGCCTTGTTCTAAAGCTCTTTGGGAAGCGCTTGCGTAGCCCCACACAAACTGGGGGCTGCAGGCTTTCCTGCTGCCTTCTGCCTCAAAACCACCATTTCCCAGTTGGCGCCGCGCCAGGCACAAAAATAGCCATATGGCTGGAGATTGGTCCCACGCCCAAAGAGCCAGCAGGGAAAACTATGCCTTGTTCTAAAGCTCTTTGGGAACCGCTTGCGTAGCCCCACACACCTGGGGGCTGCAGGCTTTTCTCGCGCTTTCAGCCTCAGAAGAACCCTTTCGCACTTGGCGCCGCGCCAGGCCCAAAAATGGCCATATGTCTGGAGAATGGTCCCACGCCCAAAGAGCCAGCAGGGAAAACTATGCCTTGTTCTAAAGCTCTTTGGGAACCGCTTGCGTAGCCCCACACACCTGGGGGCTGCAGGCTTTCCTGCTGCCTTCAGCCTCAAAACCACCATTTCCCACATGGCGTCACGCCAGGCACAAAAATGGCCATATGTCTGGAGGTTGGTCCCACACCCAAAGAGCCAGCAGGGAAAACTATGCCTTGTTCTAAAGCTCTTTGGGAACCGCTTGCGTAGCCCCACACACCTGGGGGCTGCAGGCTTTCCTGCTGCCTTCAGCCTCAAAAGCACGCTTTCCCAATTGGCGCCGCGCCAGGCCCAAAAATGGCCATATGTCTGGAGATTGGTCCCACGCCCAAAGAGCCAGCAGGGAAAACTATGCCTTGTTCTAAAGCTCTTTGGGAACTGCTTGCGTAGCCCCACACACCTGGGGGCTGCAGGCTCTCCTGCTGCCTTCCGCCTCAAAACCACCCTTTCCCACATGGCGTCACGCCAGGCACAAAAATGGCCATATGTTTGGAGATTGGTCCCACGCCCAAAGAGCCAGCAGGGAAAACTATGCCTTGTTCTAAAGCTCTTTGGGAACGGCTTGCGTAGCCCCACACACCTGGGGGCTGCAGGCTTTCCTGCTGCCTTCAGCCTCAAAACCACCCTTTCCCACTTGGCGCCGCGCCAGGCCCAAAAATGGCCATATGTCTGGAGATTGGTCCCACGCCCAAAGAGCCAGCAGGGAAAACTATGCCTTGTTCTAAAGCTCTTTGGGAACCGCTTGCGTAGCCCCACACAAACTGGGGGCTGCAGGCTTTTCTCGCGCTTTCAGCCTCAGAAGAACCCTTTCGCAATTGGCGTAACGCCAGGCACAAAAATGGCCATATGTCTGGAGGTTGGTCCCACGCCCAAAGAGCCAGCAGGGAAAACTATGCCTTGTTCTAAAGCTCTTTGGGAACCGCTTGCGTAGCCCCACACACCTGGGGGCTGCAGGCTTTCCTGCTGCCTTCAGCCTCAGAAGAACCTTTTCGCACTTGGCGCCGCACCAGGCCCAAAAATGGCCATATGGCTGGAGATTGGTCCCACGCCCAAAGAGCCAGCAGGGAAAACTATGCCTTGTTCTAAAGCTCTTTGGGAACGGCTTGCGTAGCCCCACACACCTGGGGGCTGCAGGCTTTCCTGCTCTCTTCAGCCTCAAAACCACACTTTCCCACTTGGCGCCGCGCCAGGCCCAAAAATGGCCATATGGCTGGAGACTGGTCCCACGCCCAAAGAGCCAGCAGGGAAAATTATGCCTTGTTCTAAAGCTCTTTGGGAAGCGCTTGCGTAGCCCCACACAAACTGGGGGCTGCAGGCTTTCCTGCTGCCTTCTGCCTCAAAACCACCATTTCCCAGTTGGCGCCGCGCCAGGCACAAAAATAGCCATATGGCTGGAGACTGGTCCCACGCCCAAAGAGCCAGCAGGGAAAACTATGCCTTGTTCTAAAGCTCTTTGGGAACCGCTTGCGTAGCCCCACACACGTGGGGGCTGCAGGCTTTCCTGCTGCCTTCAGCCTCAAAACCACCCTTTCCCACTTGGCGTAACGCCAGGCACAAAAATGGCCATATGTCTGGAGACTGGTCCCACGCCCAAAGAGCCAGCAGGGAAAACTATGCCTTGTTCTAAAGCTCTTTGGGAACCGCTTGCGTAGCCCCACACACCTGGGGGCTGCAGGCTTTCCTGCTGCCTTCAGCCTCAAAACACCCCTTTCCCACTTGGCGCCGCGCCAGGCACAAAAATGGCCATATGTCTGGAGATTGGTTCCACGCCCAAAGAGCCAGCAGGGAAAACTATGCCTTGTTCTAAAGCTCTTTGGGAACCGCTTGCGTAGCCCCACACACCTGGGGGCTGCAGGCTTTTCTCGCGCTTTCAGCCTCAGAAGAACCCTTTCGCACTTGGCGCCGCGCCAGGCCCAAAAATGGCCATATGTCTGGAGTCTGGTCCAACGCCCAAAGAGCCAGCAGGGAAAACTATGCCTTGTTCTAAAGCTCTTGGGGAACCGCTTGCGTAGCCTCACACACCTTGGGGCTGCAGGCTTTTCTCGCGCTTTCAGCCTCAGAAGAACCCTTTCGCACTTGGCGCCGCGCCAGGCCCAAAAATGGCCATATGTCTGGAGACTGGTCCCACGCCTAAAGAGCCAGCAGGGAAAACTATGCCTTGTTCTAAAGCTCTTTGGGAACTGCTTGCGTAGCCCCACACACCTGGGGGCTGCAGGCTTTCCTGCTCTCTTCAGCCTCAAAAGCACGCTTTCCCACTTGGCGCCGCGCCAGGCACAAAAATGGCCATATGTCTGGAGATTGGTCCCACGCCCAAAGAGCCAGCAGGGAAAACTATGCCTTGTTCTAAAGCTCTTTGGGAACCGATTGCGTAGCCCCACACACCTGGGGGCTGCAGGCTTTTCTCGCGCTTTCAGCCTCAGAAGAACCCTTTCGCACTTGGCGCCGCGCCAGGCCCAAAAATGGCCATATGTCTGGAGTCTGGTCCCACGCCCAAAGAGCCAGCAGGGAAAACTATGCCTTGTTCTAAAGCTCTTGGGGAACCGCTTGCGTAGCCTCACACACCTGGGGGCTGCAGGCTTTTCTCGCGCTTTCAGCCTCAGAAGAACCCTTTCGCACTTGGCGCCGCGCCAGGCCCAAAAATGGCCATATGTCTGGAGACTGGTCCCACGCCCAAAGAGCCAGCAGGGAAAACTATGCCTTGTTCTAAAGCTCTTTGGGAACCGCTTGCGTAGCCCCACACACCTGGGGGCTGCAGGCTTTCCTGCTCTCTTCAGCCTCAGAAGAACCCTTTCGCACTTGGCGCCACGCCAGGCCCAAAAATGGCCATATGTCTGGAGATTTGTTCCACGCCCAAAGAGCCAGCAGGGAAAACTATGCCTTGTTCTAAAGCTCTTTGGGAACGGCTTGCGTAGCCCCACACACCTGGGGGCTGCAGGCTTTCCTGCTCTCTTCAGCCTCAAAAGCACGCTTTCCCACTTGGCGCCGCGCCAGGCACAAAAATGGCCATATGTCTGGAGATTGGTCCCACGCCCAAAGAGCCAGCAGGGAAAACTATGCCTTGTTCTAAAGCTCTTTGGGAACCGCTTGCGTAGCCCCACACACCTGGGGGCTGCAGGCTTTCCTGCTGCCTTCAGCCTCAAAACCACCCTTTCCCTCTTGGCGCCGCGCCAGGCACAAAAATGGCCATATGTCTGGAGATTGGTCCCACGCCCAAAGAGCCAGCAGGGAAAACTATGCCTTGTTCTAAAGCTCTTTGGGAACCGCTTGCGTAGCCCCACACACCTGGGGGCTGCAGGCTTTTCTCGCGCTTTCAGCCTCAGAAGAACCCTTTCGCACTTGGCGCCGCGCCAGGCCCAAAAATGGCCATATGTCTGGAGAATGGTCCCACGCCCAAAGAGCCAGCAGGGAAAACTATGCCTTGTTCTAAAGCTCTTTGGGAACCGCTTGCGTAGCCCCACACACCTGGGGGCTGCAGGCTTTCCTGCTCTCTTCAGCCTCAGAAGAACCCTTTCGCACTTGGCGCCGCGCCAGGCCCAAAAATGGCCATATGTCTGGAGATTGGTTCCACGCCCAAAGAGCCAGCAGGGAAAACTATGCCTTGTTCTAAAGCTCTTTGGGAACGGCTTGCGTAGCCCCACACACCTGGGGGCTGCAGGCTTTCCTGCTCTCTTCAGCCTCAAAAGCACGCTTTCCCACTTGGCGCCGCGCCAGGCACAAAAATGGCCATATGTCTGGAGATTGGTCCCACGCCCAAAGAGCCAGCAGGGAAAACTATGCCTTGTTCTAAAGCTCTTTGGGAACCGCTTGCGTAGCCCCACACACCTGGGGGCTGCAGGCTTTCCTGCTGCCTTCAGCCTCAAAACCACCCTTTCCCACTTGGCGCCGCGCCAGGCCCAAAAATGGCCATATGTCTGGAGATTGGTCCCACGCCCAAAGAGCCAGCAGGGAAAACTATGCCTTGTTCTAAAGCTCTTTGGGAACCGCTTGCGTAGCCCCACACACCTGGGGGCTGCAGGCTTTTCTCGCGCTTTCAGCCTCAGAAGAACACTTTCGCACTTGGCGCCGCGCCAGGCCCAAAAATGGCCATATGTCTGGAGAATGGTCCCACGCCCAAAGAGCCAGCAGGGAAAACTATGCCTTGTTCTAAAGCTCTTTGGGAACCGCTTGCGTAGCCCCACACACCTGGGGGCTGCAGGCTTTCCTGCTCTCTTCAGCCTCAGAAGAACCCTTTCGCACTTGGCGCCACGCCAGGCCCAAAAATGGCCATATGTCTGGAGATTGGTTCCACGCCCAAAGAGCCAGCAGGGAAAACTATGCCTTGTTCTAAAGCTCTTTGGGAACCGCTTGCGTAGCCCCACACACCTGGGGGCTGCAGGCTTTCCTGCTGCCTTCAGCCTCAAAAGCACGCTTTCCCAATTGGCGCCGCGCTAGGCCCAAAAATGGCCATATGTCTGGAGATTGGTCCCACGCCCAAAGAGCCAGCAGGGAAAACTATGCCTTGTTCTAAAGCTCTTTGGGAACTGCTTGCGTAGCCCCACACACCTGGGGGCTGCAGGCTTTCCTGCTGCCTTCCGCCTCAAAACCACCCTTTCCCACATGGCGTCACGCCAGGCACAAAAATGGCCATATATCTGGAGACTGGTCCCACGCCCAAAGAGCCAGCAGGGAAAACTATGCCTTGTTCTAAAGCTCTTTGGGAACCGCTTGCGTAGCCTCACACACCTGGGGGCTGCAGGCTTTTCTCGCGCTTTCAGCCTCAGAAGAACCCTTTCGCACTTGGCGCCGCGCCAGGCCCAAAAATGGCCATATGTCTGGAGACTGGTCCCACGCCCAAAGAGCCAGCAGGGAAAACTATGCCTTGTTCTAAAGCTCTTTGGGAACCGCTTGCGTAGCCCCACACACCTGGGGGCTGCAGGCTTTCCTGCTCTCTTCAGCCTCAGAAGAACCCTTTCGCACTTGGCGCCGCGCCAGGCACAAAAATGGCCATATGTCTGGAGATTGGTTCCACGCCGAAAGAGCCAGCAGGGAAAACTATGCCTTGTTCTAAAGCTCTTTGGGAACCGCTTGCGTAGCCCCACACACCTGGGGGCTGCAGGCTTTCCTGCTGCCTTCAGCCTCAAAACCACCCTTTCCCACTTGGCGCCGCGCCAGGCCCAAAAATGGCCATATGTCTGGAGATTGGTCCCACGCCCAAAGAGCCAGCAGGGAAATCTATGCCTTGTTCTAAAGCTCTTTGGGAACCGCTTGCGTAGCCCCACACACCTGGGGGCTGCAGGCTTTTCTCGCGCTTTCAGCCTCAGAAGAACACTTTCGCACTTGGCGCCGCGCCAGGCCCAAAAATGGCCATATGTCTGGAGAATGGTCCCACGCCCAAAGAGCCAGCAGGGAAAACTATGCCTTGTTCTAAAGCTCTTTGGGAACCGCTTGCGTAGCCCCACACACCTTGGGTCTACATGCTTTCCTGCTCTCTTCAGCCTCAGAAGAACCCTTTCGCACTTGGCGCCGCGCCAGGCCCAAAAATGGCCATATGTCTGGAGATTGGTTCCACGCCCAAAGAGCCAGCAGGGAAAATTATGCCTTGTTCTAAAGCTCTTTGGGAACCGCTTGCGTAGCCCCACACACCTGGGGGCTGCAGGCTTTCCTGCTGCCTTCAGCCTCAAAAGCACGCTTTCCCAATTGGCGCCGCGCCAGGCCCAAAAATGGCCATATGTCTGGAGATTGGTCCCACGCCCAAAGAGCCAGCAGGGAAAACTATGCCTTGTTCTAAAGCTCTTTGGGAACTGCTTGCGTAGCCCCACACACCTGGGGGCTGCAGGCTTTCCTGCTGCCTTCCGCCTCAAAACCACCCTTTCCCACATGGCGTCACGCCAGGCACAAAAATGGCCATATGTCTGGAGACTGGTCCCACGCCCAAAGAGCCAGCAGGGAAAACTATGCCTTGTTCTAAAGCTCTTTGGGAACCGCTTGCGTAGCCTCACACACCTGGGGGCTGCAGGCTTTTCTCGTGCTTTCAGCCTCAGAAGAACCCTTTCGCACTTGGCGCCGCGCCAGGCCCAAAAATGGCCATATGTCTGGAGACTGGTCCCACGCCCAAAGAGCCAGCAGGGAAAACTATGCCTTGTTCTAAAGCTCTTTGGGAAACGCTTGCGTAGCCCCACACACCTGGGGGCTACAGGCTTTCCTGCTGCCTTCAGCCTCAAAACCACCCTTTCCCACTTGGCGCCGCGCCAGGCCCAAAAATGGCCATATTTCTGGAGACTGGTCCCACGCCCAAAGAGCCAGCAGGGAAAACTATGCCTTGTTCTAAAGCTCTTTGGGAACCGCTTGCGTAGCCCCACAGACCTGGGGGCTGCAGGCTTTCCTGCTGCCTTCAGCCTCAAAACCACCCTTTCCCACATGGCGTCACGCCAGGCCCAAAAATGGCCATATGTCTGGAGACTGGTCCCACGCCCAAAGAGCCAGCAGGGAAAACTATGCCTTATTCTAAAGCTCTTTGGGAACCGCTTGCGTAGCCCCACACACCTGGGGGCTGCAGGCTTTCCTGCTCTCTTCAGCCTCAGAAGAACCCTTTCGCACTTGGCGCCACGCCAGGCCCAAAAATGGCCATATGTCTGGAGATTTGTTCCACGCCGAAAGAGCCAGCAGGGAAAACTATGCCTTGTTCTAAAGCTCTTTGGGAACGGCTTGCGTAGCCCCACACACCTGGGGGCTGCAGGCTTTCCTGCTCTCTTCAGCCTCAAAAGCACGCTTTCCCACTTGGCGCCGCGCCAGGCACAAAAATGGCCATATGTCTGGAGATTGGTCCCACGCCCAAAGAGCCAGCAGGGAAAACTATGCCTTGTTCTAAAGCTCTTTGGGAACCGCTTGCGTAGCCCCACACACCTGGGGGCTGCAGGCTTTCCTGCTGCCTTCAGCCTCAAAACCACCCTTTCCCACTTGGCGCCGCGCCAGGCCCAAAAATGGCCATATGTCTGGAGATTGGTCCCACGCCCAAAGAGCCAGCAGGGAAATCTATGCCTTGTTCTAAAGCTCTTTGGGAACCGCTTGCGTAGCCCCACACACCTGGGGGCTGCAGGCTTTTCTCGCGCTTTCAGCCTCAGAAGAACACTTTCGCACTTGGCGCCGCGCCAGGCCCAAAAATGGCCATATGTCTGGAGAATGGTCCCACGCCCAAAGAGCCAGCAGGGAAAACTATGCCTTGTTCTAAAGCTCTTTGGGAACCGCTTGCGTAGCCCCACACACCTTGGGTCTACATGCTTTCCTGCTCTCTTCAGCCTCAGAAGAACCCTTTCGCACTTGGCGCCGCGCCAGGCCCAAAAATGGCCATATGTCTGGAGATTGGTTCCACGCCCAAAGAGCCAGCAGGGAAAATTATGCCTTGTTCTAAAGCTCTTGGGGAACCGCTTGCGTAGCCCCACACACCTGGGGGCTGCAGGCTTTCCTGCTGCCTTCAGCCTCAAAAGCACGCTTTCCCAATTGGCGCCGCGCCAGGCCCAAAAATGGCCATATGTCTGGAGATTGGTCCCACGCCCAAAGAGCCAGCAGGGAAAACTATGCCTTGTTCTAAAGCTCTTTGGGAACTGCTTGCGTAGCCCCACACACCTGGGGGCTGCAGGCTTTCCTGCTGCCTTCCGCCTCAAAACCACCCTTTCCCACATGGCGTCACGCCAGGCACAAAAATGGCCATATGTCTGGAGACTGGTCCCACGCCCAAAGAGTCAGCAGGGAAAACTATGCCTTGTTCTAAAGCTCTTTGGGAACCGCTTGCGTAGCCTCACACACCTGGGGGCTGCAGGCTTTTCTCGCGCTTTCAGCCTCAGAAGAACCCTTTCGCACTTGGCGCCGCGCCAGGCCCAAAAATGGCCATATGTCTGGAGACTGGTCCCACGCCCAAAGAGCCAGCAGGGAAAACTATGCCTTGTTCTAAAGCTCTTGGGGAAACGCTTGCGTAGCCCCACACACCTGGGGGCTACAGGCTTTCCTGCTGCCTTCAGCCTCAAAACCACCCTTTCCCACTTGGCGCCGCACCAGGCCCAAAAATAGCCATATTTCTGGAGACTGGTCCCACGCCCAAAGAGCCAGCAGGGAAAACTATGCCTTGTTCTAAAGCTCTTTGGGAACCGCTTGCGTAGCCCCACAGACCTGGGGGCTGCAGGCTTTCCTGCTGCCTTCAGCCTCAAAACCACCCTTTCCCACATGGCGTCACGCCAGGCCCAAAAATGGCCATATGTCTGGAGACTGGTCCCACGCCCAAAGAGCCAGCAGGGAAAACTATGCCTTGTTCTAAAGCTCTTTGGGAACCGCTTGCGTAGCCCCACACACCTGGGGGCTGCAGGCTTTCCTGCTCTCTTCAGCCTCAGAAGAACCCTTTCGCACTTGGCGCCACGCCAGGCCCAAAAATGGCCATATGTCTGGAGATTTGTTCCACGCCGAAAGAGCCAGCAGGGAAAACTATGCCTTGTTCTAAAGCTCTTTGGGAACGGCTTGCGTAGCCCCACACACCTGGGGGCTGCAGGCTTTCCTGCTCTCTTCAGCCTCAAAAGCACGCTTTCCCACTTGGCGCCGCGCCAGGCACAAAAATGGCCATATGTCTGGAGATTGGTCCCACGCCCAAAGAGCCAGCAGGGAAAACTATGCCTTGTTCTAAAGCTCTTTGGGAACCGCTTGCGTAGCCCCACACACCTGGGGGCTGCAGGCTTTCCTGCTGCCTTCAGCCTCAAAACCACCCTTTCCCACTTGGCGCCGCGCCAGGCCCAAAAATGGCCATATGTCTGGAGATTGGTCCCACGCCCAAAGAGCCAGCAGGGAAAACTATGCCTTGTTCTAAAGCTCTTTGGGAACTGCTTGCGTAGCCCCACACACCTGGGGGCTGCAGGCTTTTCTCGCGCTTTCAGCCTCAGAAGAACCCTTTCGCACTTGGCGCCGCGCCAGGCCCAAAAATGGCCATATGGCTGGAGAATGGTCCCACGCCCAAAGAGCCAGCAGGGAAAACTATGCCTTGTTCTAAAGCTCTTTGGGAACCGCTTGCGTAGCCCCACACACCTTGGGTCTACATGCTTTCCTGCTGCCTACAGCCTCAGAAGAACCCTTTCGCACTTGGCGCCGCGCCAGGCCCAAAAATGGCCATATGTCTGGAGATTGGTTCCACGCCCAAAGAGCCAGCAGGGAAAACTATGCCTTGTTCTAAAGCTCTTTGGGAACCGCTTGCGTAGCCCCACAGACCTGGGGGCTGCAGGCTTTCCTGCTGCCTTCAGCCTCAAAAGCACGCTTTCCCAATTGGCGCCGCGCCAGGCCCAAAAATGGCCATATGTCTGGAGATTGGTCCCACGCCCAAAGAGCCAGCAGGGAAAACTATGCCTTGTTCTAAAGCTCTTTGGGAACTGCTTGCGTAGCCCCACACACCTGGGGGCTGCAGGCTTTCCTGCTGCCTTCCGCCTCAAAACCACCCTTTCCCACATGGCGTCACGCCAGGCACAAAAAAGGCCATATGTCTGGAGACTGGTCCCACGCCCAAAGAGCCAGCAGGGAAAACGATGCCTTGTTCTAAAGCTCTTTGGGAACCGTTTGCGTAGCCCTACAGACCTGGGGGCTGCAGGCTTTCCTGCTGCCTTCAGCCTCAAAACCACCCTTTCCCACATGGCGTCACGCCAGGCCCAAAAATGGCCATATGTCTGGAGACTGGTCCCACGCCCAAAGAGCCAGCAGGGAAAACTATGCCTTGTTCTAAAGCTCTTTGGGAACGGCTTGCGTAGTCCCACACACCTGGGGGCTGCAGGCTTTCCTGCTGCCTTCAGCCTCAGAAGAACCCTTTCGCACTTGGCGCCACGCCAGGCACAAAAATGGCCATATGTCTGGAGATTTGTTCCACGCCCAAAGAGCCAGCAGGGAAAACTATGCCTTGTTCTAAAGCTCTTTGGGAACGGCTTGCGTAGTCCCACACACCTGGGGGCTGCAGGCTTTCCTGCTGCCTTCAGCCTCAAAACCACCCTTTCCCACTTGGCGCCGCGCCAGGCCCAAAAATGGCCATATGTCTGGAGACTGGTCCCACGCCCAAAGAGCCAGCAGGGAAAACTATGCCTTGTTCTAAAGCTCTTTGGGAACCGCTTGCGTAGCCCCACACAAACTGGGGGCTGCAGGCTTTTCTCGCGCTTTCAGCCTCAGAAGAACCCTTTCCCAATTGGCGCCGCGCCAGGCACAAAAATGGCCATATGTCTGGAGGTTGGTCCCACGCCCAAAGAGCCAGCAGGGAAAACTATGCCTTGTTCTAAAGCTCTTTGGGAACCGCTTGCGTAGCCCCACACAAACTGGGGGCTGCAGGCTTTCCTGCTGCCTTCTGCCTCAAAACCACCCTTTCCCACATGGCGTCACGCCAGGCCCAAAAATGGCCATATGTCTGGAGACTGGTCCCACGCCCAAAGAGCCAGCAGGGAAAACTATGCCTTGTTCTAAAGCTCTTTGGGAACCGCTTGCGTAGCCCCACAGACCTGGGGGCTGCAGGCTTTCCTGCTGCCTTCAGCCTCAAAACCACCCTTTCCCACTTGGCGCCGCGCCAGGCCCAAAAATGGCCATATGTCTGGAGAATTGTCCCACGCCCAAAGAGCCAGCAGGGAAAACTATGCCTTGTTCTAAAGCTCTTTGGGAACTGCTTGCGTAGCCCCACACACCTGGGGGCTGCAGGCTTTCCTGCTGCCTTCCGCCTCAAAACCACCCTTTCCCACATGGCGTCACGCCAGGCACAAAAATGGCCATATGTCTGGAGACTGGTCCCACGCCCAAAGAGCCAGCAGGGAAAACGATGCCTTGTTCTAAAGCTCTTTGGGAACCGCTTGCGTAGCCCCACACACCTCGGGGCTGCAGGCTTTCCTGCTCTCTTCAGCCTCAGAAGAACCCTTTCGCACTTGGCGCCGCGCCAGGCCCAAAAATGGCCATATGTTTGGAGATTGGTCCCACGCCCAAAGAGCCAGCAGGGAAAACTATGCCTTGTTCTAAAGCTCTTTGGGAACCGCTTGCGTAGCCCCACACACCTGGGGGCTGCAGGCTTTCCTGCTGCCTTCAGCCTCAAAACCACCCTTTCCCACTTGGCGCCGCGCCAGGCCCAAAAATGGCCATATGTCTGGAGATTGGTCCCACGCCCAAAGAGCCAGCAGGGAAAACTATGCCTTGTTCTAAAGCTCTTTGGGAACCGCTTGCGTAGCCCCACACACCTGGGGGCTGCAGGCTTTCCTGCTGCCTTCAGCCTCAAAACCACCATTTCCCACATGGCGCCACGCCAGGCACGAAAATGGCCATATATCTGGAGGTTGGTCCCACACCCAAAGAGCCAGCAGGGAAAACTATGCCTTGTTCTAAAGCTCTTTGGGAACCGCTTGCGTAGCCCCACACACCTGGGGGCTGCAGGCTTTCCTGCTGCCTTCAGCCTCAGAAGAACCCTTTCGCACTTGGCGCCGCGCCAGGCCCAAAAATGGCCATATGTCTGGAGACTGGTCCCACGCCCAAAGAGCCAGCAGGGAAAACTATGCCTTGTTCTAAAGCTCTTTGGGAACCGCTTGCGTAGCCCCACAGACCTGGGGGCTGCAGGCTTTCCTGCTGCCTTCAGCCTCAGAAGAACCCTTTCGCACTTGGCGCCACGCCAGGCACAAAAATGGCCATATGTCTAGAGATTTGTTCCACGCCCAAAGAGCCAGCAGGGAAAACTATGCCTTGTTCTAAAGCTCTTTGGGAACTGCTTGCGTAGCCCCACACACCTGGGGGCTGCAGGCTTTCCTGCTGCCTTCAGCCTCAAAACCACCCTTTCCCACTTGGCGCCGCGCCAGGCCCAAAAATGGCCATATGTCTGGAGACTGGTCCCACGCCCAAAGAGCCAGCAGGGAAAACTATGCCTTGTTCTAAAGCTCTTTGGGAACCGCTTGCGTAGCCCCACACAAACTGGGGGCTGCAGGCTTTTCTCGCGCTTTCAGCCTCAGAAGAACCCTTTCCCAATTGGCGCCGCGCTATGCCCAAAAATAGCCATATGGCTGGAGACTGGTCCCACGCCCAAAGAGCCAGCAGGGAAAACTATGCCTTGTTCTAAAGCTCTTTGGGAACCGCTTGCGTAGCCCCACACACCTGGGGGCTGCAGGCTTTCCTGCTGCCTTCAGCCTCAAAACCACCATTTCCCACATGGCGTCACGCCAGGCACGAAAATGGCCATATATCTGGAGGTTGGTCCCACACCCAAAGAGCCAGCAGGGAAAACTATGCCTTGTTCTAAAGCTCTTTGGGAACCGCTTGCGTAGCCCCACACACCTGGGGGCTGCAGGCTTTCCTGCTGCCTTCAGCCTCAGAAGAACCCTTTCGCACTTGGCGCCGCGCCAGGCCCAAAAATGGCCATATGTCTGGAGATTGGTCCCACGCCCAAAGAGCCAGCAGGGAAAACTATGCCTTGTTCTAAAGCTCTTTGGGAACGGCTTGCGTAGCCCCACACACCTGGGGGCTGCAGGCTTTCCTGCTCTCTTCAGCCTCAAAAGCACGCTTTCCCACTTGGCGGCGCGCCAGGCAGAAAAATGGCCATATGTCTGGAGATTGGTCCCACGCCCAAAGAGCCAGCAGGAAAAACTATGCCTTGTTCTAAAGCTCTTTGGGAACCGCTTGCGTAGCCCCACACACCTGGGGGCTGCAGGCTTTTCTCGCGCTTTCAGCCTCAGAAGAACCCTTTCGCACTTGGCGCCGCGCCAGGCCCAAAAATGGCCATATGTCTGGAGACTGGTCCCACGCCCAAAGAGCCAGCAGGGAAAACTATGCCTTGTTCTAAAGCTCCTTGGGAACGGCTTGCGTAGCCCTACAGACCTGGGGGCTGCAGGCTTTCCTGCTGCCTTCAGCCTCAAAACCACCCTTTCCCACATGGCGTCACGCCAGGCCCAAAAATGGCCATATGTCTGGAGACTGGTCCCACGCCCAAAGAGCCAGCAGGGAAAACTATGCCTTGTTCTAAAGCTCTTTGGGAACCGCTTGCGTAGCCCCACAGACCTGGGGGCTGCAGGCTTTCCTGCTGCCTTCAGCCTCAGAAGAACCCTTTCGCACTTGGCGCCACGCCAGGCACAAAAATGGCCATATGTCTGGAGATTTGTTCCACGCCCAAAGAGCCAGCAGGGAAAACTATGCCTTGTTCTAAAGCTCTTTGGGAACTGCTTGCGTAGCCCCACACACCTGGGGGCTACAGGCTTTCCTGCTGCCTTCAGCCTCAAAACCACCCTTTCCCACTTGGCGTCACGCCAGGCACAAAAATGGCCATATGTCTGGAGACTGGTCCCACGCCCAAAGAGCCAGCAGGGAAAACTATGCCTTGTTCTAAAGCTCTTTGGGAACCGCTTGCGTAGCCCCACACACCTGGGGGCTGCAGGCTTTCCTGCTCTCTTCAGCCTGAAAAGCACGCTTTCCCACTTGGGGCCGCGCCAGGCACAAAAATGTCCATATGTCTGGAGATTGGTCCCACGCCCAAAGAGCCAGCAGGGAAAACTATGCCTTGTTCTAAAGCTCTTTGGGAACGGCTTGCGTAGCCCCACACACCTGGGGGCTGCAGGCTTTCCTGCTGCCTTCAGCCTCAAAACCACCCTTTCCCACTTGGCGTCACGCCAGGCACAAAAATGGCCATATGTCTGGAGATTGGTTCCACGCCCAAAGAGCCAGCAGGGAAAACTATGCCTTGTTCTAAAGCTCTTTGGGAACCGCTTGCGTAGCCCCACACACCTGGGGGCTGCAGGCTTTCCTGCTCTCTTCAGCCTCAGAAGAACCCTTTCGCACTTGGCGCCACGCCAGGCCCAAAAATGGCCATATGTCTGGAGATTTGTTCCACGCCCAAAGAGCCAGCAGGGAAAACTATGCCTTGTTCTAAAGCTCTTTGGGAACCGCTTGCGTAGCCCCACACACCTGGGGGCTGCAGGCTTTCCTGCTCTCTTCAGCCTCAAAAGCACGCTTTCCCACTTGGCGCTGCGCCAGGCACAAAAATGGCCATATGTCCGGAGATTGGTCCCACGCCCAAAGAGCCAGCAGGGAAAACTATGCCTTGTTCTAAAGCTCTTGGGGAACCGCTTGCGTAGCCCCACACAAACTGGGGGCTGCAGGCTTTTCTCGCGCTTTCAGCCTCAGAAGAACCCTTTCGCAATTGGCGCTGCGCCAGGCCCAAACATGGCCATATGTCTGGAGGTTGGTCCCACGCCCAAAGAGCCAGCAGGGAAAACTATGCCTTGTTCTAAAGCTCTTTGGGAACCTCTTGCGTAGCCCCACACACCTGGGGGCTGCAGGCTTTCCTGCTGCCTTCAGCCTCAAAACCACCCTTTCCCACTTGGCGCCGCGCCAGGCCCAAAAATGGCCATATGTCTGGAGAACGGTCCCACGCCCAAAGAGCCAGCAGGGAAAACTATGCCTTGTTCTAAAGCTCTTTGGGAACCGCTTGCGTAGCCCCACACACCTGGGGGCTGCAGGCTTTTCTCGCGCTTTCAGCCTCAGAAGAACCCTTTCGCACTTGGCGCCGCGCCAGGCCCAAAAATGGCCATATGTCTGGAGACTGGTCCCACGCCCAAAGAGCCAGCAGGGAAAACTATGCCTTGTTCTAAAGCTCTTTGGGAACAGCTTGCGTAGCCCCACACACCTGGGGGCTGCAGGCTTTTCTCGCGCTTTCAGCCTCAGAAGAACCCTTTCGCACTTGGCGCCACGCCAGGCCCAAAAATGGCCAAATGTCTGGAGACTGGACCCACGCCCAAAGAGCCAGCAGGGAAAACTATGCCTTGTTCTAAAGCTCTTTGGGAACCGCTTGCATAGCCCCACACAAACTGGGGGCTGCAGGCTTTCCTGCTGCCTTCTGCCTCAAAAACACCATTTCCCACTTAGCGCCGCGCCAGGCCCAAAAATAGTCATATGGCTGGAGACTGCTCCCACGCCCAAAGAGCCAGCAGGGAAAACTATGCCTTCTTCTAAAGCTCTTTGGGACCACTTGCGTAGCCCTACAGACCTGGGGGCTGCAGGCTTTCCTGGGACCAATCTCCAGACATATGGCCATTTTTGGGCCTGGCGCGGCGCCAAGTGGGAAAGGGTGGTTTTGAGGCTGAAGGCAGCAGGAAAGCCTGCAGCCCCCAGGTGTGTGGGGCTACGCAAGCGGTTCCCAAAGAGCTTTAGAACAAGGCATAGTTTTCCCTGCTGGCTCTTTGGGCGTGGGACCAATCTCCGGACATATGGCCATTTTTGTGCCTGGCGCAGCGCCAAGTGGGAAAGCGTGCTTTTGAGGCTGAAGAGAGCAGGAAAGCCTGCAGCCCCCAGGTGTGTGGGGCTACGCAAGCGGTTCCCAAAGAGCTTTAGAACAAGGCATAGTTTTCCCTGCTGGCTCTTTGGGCGTGGAACAAATCTCCAGACATATGGCCATTTTTTTGCCTGGCGTGGCGCCAAGTGCGAAAGGGTTCTTCTGAGGCTGAAGAGAGCAGGAAAGCCTGCAGCCCCCAGGTGTGTGGGGCTACGCAAGCGGTTCCCAAAGAGCTTTAGAACAAGGCATAGTTTTCCCTGCTGGCTCTTGGGCGTGGGACCAGTCTCCAGACATATGGCCATTTTTGGGCCTGGCGCGGCGCCAAGTGGGAAAGGGTGCTTTTGAGGCTGAAGAGAGCAGGAAAGCCTGCAGCCCCCAGGTGTGTGGGGCTACACAAGCGGTTCCCAAAGAGCTTTAGAACAAGGCATAGTTTTCCCTGCTGGCTCTTTGGGCGTGGAACAAATCTCCAGACATATGGCCATTTTTGTGCCTGGCGTGGCGCCAAGTGCGAAAGGGTTCTTCTGAGGCTGAAGAGAGCAGGAAAGCCTGCAGCCCCCAGGTGTGTGGGGCTACGCAAGCCGTTCCCAAAGAGCTTTAGAACAAGGCATAGTTTTCCCTGCTGGCTCTTTGGGCGTGGGACCAGTCTCCAGACATATGGCCATTTTTGTGCCTGGCGTGACGCCAAGTGGGAAAGGGTGGTTTTGAGGCTGAAGGCAGCAGGAAAGCCTGCAGCCCCCAGGTGTGTGGGGCTACGCAAGTGGTTCCCAAAGAGCTTTAGAACAAGGCATAGTTTTCCCTGCTGGCTCTTTGGGCGTGGGACCAGTCTCCAGCCATATGGCTATTTTTGGGCATGGCGCGGCGCGAAGTGGGAAATGGTGGTTTTGAGGCAGAAGGCAGCAGGAAAGGCTGCAGCCCCCTGTTTGTGTGGGGCTACGCAAGCGGTTCCCAAAGAGCTTTAGAACAAGGCATAGTTTTCCCTGCTGGCTCTTTGGGCGTGGGACCAACCTCCAGACATATGGCCATTTTTGGGCCTGGCGCGGCGCCAAGTGCGAAAGGGTTCTTCTGAGGCTGAAAGCGCGAGAAAAGCCTGCAGCCCCCAGGTGTGTGGGGCTACGCAAGCGGTTCCCCAAGAGCTTTAGAACAAGGCATAGTTTTCCCTGCTGGCTCTTTGGGCGTGGGACCAGTCTCCAGACATATGGCCATTTTTGGGCCTGGCGCGGCGCCAAGTGCGAAAGGGTTCTTCTGAGGCTGAAAGCGCGAGAAAAGCCTGCAGCCCCCAGGTGTGTGGGGCTACGCAAGCGGTTCCCAAAGAGCTTTAGAACAAGGCATAGTTTTCCCTGCTGGCTCTTTGGGCGTGGGACCAGTCTCCAGACATATGGCCATTTTTGTGCCTGGCGTGACGCCAAGTGGGAAAGGGTGGTTTTGAGGCTGAAGGCAGCAGGAAAGCGTGCAGCCCCCAGGTGTGTGGGGCTACGCAAGCGGTTCCCAAAGAGCTTTAGAACAAGGCATAGTTTTCCCTGCTGGCTCTTTGGGCGTGGGACCAGTCTCCAGACATATGGCCATTTTTGGGCCTGGCGCGGCGCCAATTGCGAAAGGGTTCTTCTGAGGCTGAAAGCGCGAGAAAAGCCTGCAGCCCCCAGTTTGTGTGAGGCTACGCAAGCGGTTCCCAAAGAGCTTTAGAACAAGGCATAGTTTTCCCTGCTGGCTCTTTGGGCGTGGGACCAATCTCCGGACATATGGCCATTTTTGTGCCTGGCGCAGCGCCAAGTGGGAAAGCGTGCTTTTGAGGCTGAAGAGAGCAGGAAAGCCTGCAGCCCCCAGGTGTGTGGGGCTACGCAAGCCGTTCCCAAAGAGCTTTAGAACAAGGCATAGTTTTCCCTGCTGGCTCTTTGGGCGTGGGACCAGTCTCCAGACATATGGCCATTTTTGGGCCTGGCGCGGCGCCAAGTGGGAAAGGGTGCTTTTGAGGCTGAAGAGAGCAGGAAAGCCTGCAGCCCCCAGGTGTGTGGGGCTACGCAAGCGGTTCCCAAAGAGCTTTAGAACAAGGCATAGTTTTCCCTGCTGGCTCTTTGGGCGTGGAACAAATCTCCAGACATATGGCCATTTTTGGGCCTGGCGTGGTGCCAAGTGCGAAAGGGTTCTTCTGAGGCTGAAGGGAGCAGGAAAGCCTGCAGCCCCCAGGTGTGTGGGGCTACGCAAGCCGTTCCCAAAGAGCTTTAGAACAAGGCATAGTTTTCCCTGCTGGCTCTTTGGGCGTGGTACCAGTCTCCAGACATATGGCCATTTTTGGGCCTGGCGCGGCGCCAAGTGGGAAAGGGTGGTTTTGAGGCTGAAGGCAGCAGGAAAGCCTGCAGCCCCCAGGTGTATGGGGCTACGCAAGCGGTTCCCAAAGAGCTTTAGAACAAGGCATAGTTTTCCCTGCTGGCTCTTTGGGCGTGGGACCAGTCTCCAGACATATGGCCATTTTTGGGCCTGGCGCGGCGCCAATTGCGAAAGGGTTCTTCTGAGGCTGAAAGCGCGAGAAAAGCCTGCAGCCCCCAGTTTGTGTGAGGCTACGCAAGCGGTTCCCAAAGAGCTTTAGAACAAGGCATAGTTTTCCCTGCTGGCTCTTTGGGCGTGGGACCAATCTCCGGACATATGGCCATTTTTGTGCCTGGCGCAGCGCCAAGTGGGAAAGCGTGCTTTTGAGGCTGAAGAGAGCAGGAAAGCCTGCAGCCCCCAGGTGTGTGGGGCTACGCAAGCCGTTCCCAAAGAGCTTTAGAACAAGGCATAGTTTTCCCTGCTGGCTCTTTGGGCGTGGGACCAGTCTCCAGACATATGGCCATTTTTGGGCCTGGCGCGGCGCCAAGTGGGAAAGGGTGCTTTTGAGGCTGAAGAGAGCAGGAAAGCCTGCAGCCCCCAGGTGTGTGGGGCTACGCAAGCGGTTCCCAAAGAGCTTTAGAACAAGGCATAGTTTTCCCTGCTGGCTCTTTGGGCGTGGAACAAATCTCCAGACATATGGCCATTTTTGGGCCTGGCGTGGTGCCAAGTGCGAAAGGGTTCTTCTGAGGCTGAAGAGAGCAGGAAAGCCTGCAGCCCCCAGGTGTGTGGGGCTACGCAAGCCGTTCCCAAAGAGCTTTAGAACAAGGCATAGTTTTCCCTGCTGGCTCTTTGGGCGTGGTACCAGTCTCCAGACATATGGCCATTTTTGGGCCTGGCGCGGCGCCAAGTGGGAAAGGGTGGTTTTGAGGCTGAAGGCAGCAGGAAAGCCTGCAGCCCCCAGGTGTATGGGGCTACGCAAGCGGTTCCCAAAGAGCTTTAGAACAAGGCATAGTTTTCCCTGCTGGCTCTTTGGGCGTGGGACCAGTCTCCAGACATATGGCCATTTTTGTGCCTGGCGTGACGCCAAGTGGGAAAGGGTGGTTTTGAGGCTGAAGGCAGCAGGAAAGCCTGCAGCCCCCAGGTCTGTGGGGCTACGCAAGCGGTTCCCAAAGAGCTTTAGAACAAGGCATAGTTTTCCCTGCTGGCTCTTTGGGCGTGGGACCAGTCTCCAGACATATGGCCATTTTTGGGCCTGGCGCGGCGCCAATTGCGAAAGGGTTCTTCTGAGGCTGAAAGCGCGAGAAAAGCCTGCAGCCCCCAGTTTGTGTGGGGCTACGCAAGCGGTTCCCCAAGAGCTTTAGAACAAGGCATAGTTTTCCCTGCTGGCTCTTTGGGCGTGGGACCAATCTCCAGACATATGGCCATTTTTGGGCCTGGCGCGGCGCCAAGTGGGAAAGGGTGGTTTTGAGGCTGAAGGCAGCAGGAAAGCCTGCAGCCCCCAGGTGTGTGGAGCTACGCAAGCGGTTCCCAAAGAGCTTTAGAACAAGGCATAGTTTTCCCTGCTGGCTCTTTGGGCGTGGAACAAATCTCCAGACATATGGCCATTTTTGGGCCTGGCGTGGCGCCAAGTGCGAAAGGGTTCTTCTGAGGCTGAAGAGAGCAGGAAAGCCTGCAGCCCCCATGTGTGTGGGGCTACGCAAGCGGTTCCCAAAGAGCTTTAGAACAAGGCATAGTTTTCCCTGCTGGCTCTTTGGGCGTGGGACCAACCTCCAGACATATGGCCATTTTTGTGCCTGGCGTGACGCCAAGTGGGAAAGGGTGGTTTTGAGGCTGAAGGCAGCAGGAAAGCCTGCAGCCCCCAGGTGTGTGGTGCTACGCAAGAGGTTCCCCAAGAGCTTTAGTACAAGGCATAGTTTTCCCTGCTGGCTCTTTGGGCGTGGGACCAGTCTCCAGCCATATGGCTATTTTTGGGCATGGCGCGGCGCGAAGTGGGAAATGGTGGTTTTGAGGCAGAAGGCAGCAGGAAAGCCTGCAGCCCCCAGGTGTGTGGGGCTACGCAAGCGGTTCCCCAAGAGCTTTAGAACAAGGCATAGTTTTCCCTGCTGGCTCTTTGGGCGTGGGACCAGTCTCCAGACATATGGCCATTTTTGTGCCTGGCGCGGCGCCAAGTGGGAAAGGGGTGTTTTGAGGCTGAAGGCAGCAGGAAAGCCTGCAGCCCCCAGGTGTGTGGGGCTACGCAAGCGGTTCCCAAAGAGCTTTAGAACAAGGCATAGTTTTCCCTGCTGGCTCTTTGGGCGTGGGACCAGTCTCCAGACATATGGCCATTTTTGTGCCTGGCGTGACGCCAAGTGGGAAAGGGTGGTTTTGAGGCTGAAGGCAGCAGGAAAGCCTGCAGCACCCAGGTGTGTGGGGCTACGCAAGAGGTTCCCAAAGAGCTTTAGAACAAGGCATAGTTTTCCCTGCTGGCTCTTTGGGCGTGGGACCAGTCTCCAGACATATGTCCATTTTTGGGCCTGGCGCGGCGCCAATTGCGAAAGGGTTCTTCTGAGGCTGAAAGCGCGAGAAAAGCCTGCAGCCCCCAGTTTGTGTGGGGCTACGCAAGCGGTTCCCAAAGAGCTTTAGAACAAGGCATAGTTTTCCCTGCTGGCTCTTTGGGCGTGGGACCAATCTCCAGACATATGGCCATTTTTGGGCCTGGCGCGGCGCCAAGTGGGAAAGGGTGGTTTTGAGGCTGAAGGCAGCAGGAAAGCCTGCAGCCCCCAGGTGTGTGGGGCTACGCAAGCGGTTCCCAAAGAGCTTTAGAACAAGGCATAGTTTTCCCTGCTGGCTCTTTGGGCGTGGGACCAATCTCCGGACATATGGCCATTTTTGTGCCTGGCGCAGCGCCAAGTGGGAAAGCGTGCTTTTGAGGCTGAAGAGAGCAGGAAAGCCTGCAGCCCCCAGGTGTGTGGGGCTACGCAAGCGGTTCCCAAAGAGCTTTAGAACAAGGCATAGTTTTCCCTGCTGGCTCTTTGGGCGTGGAACAAATCTCCAGACATATGGCCATTTTTTTGCCTGGCGTGGCGCCAAGTGCGAAAGGGTTCTTCTGAGGCTGAAGAGAGCAGGAAAGCCTGCAGCCCGCAGGTGTGTGGGGCTACGCAAGCGGTTCCCAAAGAGCTTTAGAACAAGGCATAGTTTTCCCTGCTGGCTCTTTGGGCGTGGGACCAGTCTCCAGACATATGGCCATTTTTGGGCCTGGCGCGGCGCCAAGTGGGAAAGGGTGGTTTTGAGGCTGAAGGCAGCAGGAAAGCCTGTAGCACCCAGGTGTGTGGGGCTACGCAAGCGGTTCCCAAAGAGCTTTAGAACAAGGCATAGTTTTCCCTGCTGGCTCTTTGGGCGTGGAACAAATCTCCAGACATATGGCCATTTTTGGGCCTGGCGTGGCGCCAAGTGCGAAAGGGTTCTTCTGAGGCTGAAGAGAGCAGGAAAGCCTGCAGCCCCCAGGTGTGTGGGGCTACGCAAGCGGTTCCCAAAGAGCTTTAGAACAAGGCATAGTTTTCCCTGCTGGCTCTTTGGGCGTGGGACCAGTCTCCAGACATATGGCCTTTTTTCTGCCTGGCGTGACGCCAAGTGGGAAAGGGGTGTTTTGAGGCTGAAGGCAGCAGGAAAGCCTGCAGCCCCCAGGTGTGTGGGGCTACGCAAGCGGTTCCCAAAGAGCTTTAGAACAAGGCATAGTTTTCCCTGCTGGCTCTTTGGGCGTGGGACCAGTCTCCAGACATATGGCCATTTTTGGGCCTGGCGCGGCGCCAAGTGCGAAAGGGTGGTTTTGAGGCTGAAGGCAGCAGGAAAGCCTGCAGCCCCCAGGTCTGTGGGGCTACGCAAGCGGTTCCCAAAGAGCTTTAGAACAAGGCATAGTTTTCCCTGCTGGCTCTTTGGGCGTGGGGCCAACCTCCAGACATATGGCCATTTTTGGGCCTGGCGCGGCGCCAATTGCGAAAGGGTTCTTCTGAGGCTGAAAGCGCGAGAAAAGCCTGCAGCCCCCAGTTTGTGTGGGGCTACGCAAGCGGTTCCCAAAGAGCTTTAGAACAAGGCATAGTTTTCCCTGCTGGCTCTTTGGGCGTGGGACCAATCTCCAGACATATGGCCATTTTTGGGCCTGGCGCGGCGCCAAGTGGGAAAGGGTGGTTTTGAGGCTGAAGGCAGCAGGAAAGCCTGCAGGCCCCAGGTGTGTGGAGCTACGCAAGCGGTTCCCAAAGAGCTTTAGAACAAGGCATAGTTTTCCCTGCTGGCTCTTTGGGCGTGGAACAAATCTCCAGACATATGGCCATTTTTGGGCCTGGCGTGGCGCCAAGTGGGAAAGGGTGGTTTTGAGGCTGAAGGCAGCAGGAAAGCCTGCAGCCCCCAGGTGTGTGGGGCTACGCAAGCGGTTCCCAAAGAGCTTTAGAACAAGGCATAGTTTTCCCTGCTGGCTCTTTGGGTGTGGGACCAGTCTCCAGACATTTGGCCATTTTTGGGCCTGGCGTGACGCCATGTGGGAAAGGGTGGTTTTGAGGCTGAAGGCAGCAGGAAAGCCTGCAGTCCCCAGGTCTGTAGGGCTACGCAAGTGGTTCCCAAAGAGCTTTAGAACAAGGCATAGTTTTCCCTGCTGGCTCTTTGGGCGTGGGAGCAGTCTCCAGCCATATGACTATTTTTGGGCCTGGCGCGGCGCCAAGTGGGAAAGGGTGGTATTGAGGCTGAAGGCAGCAGGAAAGCCTGCAGCCCCCAGGTCTGTGGGGCTACGCAAGCGGTTCCCAAAGAGCTTTAGAACAAGGCATAGTTTTCCCTGCTGGCTCTTTGGGCGTGGGACCAGTCTCCAGAAATATGGCTATTTTTGGGCCTGGTGCGGCGCCAAGTGGGAAAGGGTGGTTTTGAGGCTGAAGGCAGCAGGAAAGCCTGTAGCCCCCAGGTGTGTGGGGCTACGCAAGCGGTTCCCAAAGAGCTTTAGAACAAGGCATAGTTTTCCCTGCTGGCTCTTTGGGCGTGGGACCAGTCTCCAGACATATGGCCATTTTTGGGCCTGACGCGGCGCCAAGTGCGAAAGGGTTCTTCTGAGGCTGAAAGCGCGAGAAAAGCCTGCAGCCCCCAGGTGTGTGGAGCTACGCAAGCGGTTCCCCAAGAGCTTTAGAACAAGGCATAGTTTTCCCTGCTGGCTCTTTGGGCGTGGGACCAGTCTCCAGACATATGGCCATTTTTGGGCCTGGCGCGGCGCCAAGTGGGAAAGGGGTGTTTTGAGGCTGAAGGCAGCAGGAAAGCCTGCAGCCCCCAGGTGTGTGGGGCTACGCAAGCGGTTCCCAAAGAGCTTTAGAACAAGGCATAGTTTTCCCTGCTGGCTCTTTGGGCGTGGGACCAGTCTCCAGACATATGGCCATTTTTGTGCCTGGCGTGACGCCAAGTGGGAAAGGGTGGTTTTGAGGCTGAAGGCAGCAGGAAAGCCTGCAGCCCCCAGGTGTGTGGGGCTACGCAAGAGGTTCCCAAAGAGCTTTAGAACAAGGCATAGTTTTCCCTGCTGGCTCTTTGGGCGTGGGACCAGTCTCCAGACATATGGCCATTTTTGGGCCTGGCGCGGCGCCAATTGCGAAAGGGTTCTTCTGAGGCTGAAAGCGCGAGAAAAGCCTGCAGCCCCCAGTTTGTGTGGGGCTACGCAAGAGGTTCCCCAAGAGCTTTAGTACAAGGCATAGTTTTCCCTGCTGGCTCTTTGGGCGTGGGACCAATCTCCAGACATATGGCCATTTTTGGGCCTGGCGCGGCGCCAAGTGCGAAAGGGTGGTTTTGAGGCTGAAGGCAGCAGGAAAGCCTGCAGCCCCCAGGTGTGTGGGGCTACGCAAGCGGTTCCCAAAGAGCTTTAGAACAAGGCATAGTTTTCCCTGCTGGCTCTTTGGGCGTGGGACCAATCTCCAGACATATGGCCATTTTTGTGCCTGGCGCAGCGCCAAGTGGGAAAGCGTGCTTTTTAGGCTGAAGGCAGCAGGAAAGCCTGCAGCCCCCAGGTGTGTGGGGCTACGCAAGCGGTTCCCAAAGAGCTTTAGAACAAGGCATAGTTTTCCCTGCTGGCTCTTTGGGCGTGGAACAAATCTCCAGACATATGGCCATTTTTTTGCCTGGCGTGGCGCCAAGTGCGAAAGGGTTCTTCTGAGGCTGAAGAGAGCAGGAAAGCCTGCAGCCCCCAGGTGTGTGGGGCTACGCAAGCGGTTCCCAAAGAGCTTTAGAACAAGGCATAGTTTTCCCTGCTGGCTCTTTGGGCGTGGGACCAGTCTCCAGACATATGGCAATTTTTGGGCCTGGCGTGACGCCAAGTGGGAAAGGGTGGTTTTGAGGCTGAAGGCAGCAGGAAAGCCTGCAGCCCCCAGGTGTGTGGGGCTACGCAAGCGGTTCCCAAAGAGCTTTAGAACAAGGCATAGTTTTCCCTGCTGGCTCTTTGGGCGTGGGACCAGTCTCCAGCCATATGGCTATTTTTGGGCATGGCGCGGCGCGAAGTTGGAAATGGTGGTTTTGAGGCAGAAGGCAGCAGGAAAGCCTGCAGCCCCCAGATGTGTGGGGCTACGCAAGCGGTTCCCAAAGAGCTTTAGAACAAGGCATAGTTTTCCCTGCTGGCTCTTTGGGCGTGGGACCAGTCTCCAGACATATGGCTATTTTTGGGCCTGGCGCGGCGCCAAGTGGGAAAGGGTGGTTTTGAGGCTGAAGGCAGCAGGAAAGCCTGCAGCCCCCAGGTCTGTGGGGCTACGCAAGCGGTTCCCAAAGAGCTTTAGAACAAGGCATAGTTTTCCCTGCTGGCTCTTTGGGCGTGGGACCAGTCTCCAGAAATATGGCTATTTTTGGGCCTGGTGCGGCGCCAAGTGGGAAAGGGTGGTTTTGAGGCTGAAGGCAGCAGGAAAGCCTGTAGCCCCCAGGTGTGTGGGGCTACGCAAGCGTTTCCCCAAGAGCTTTAGAACAAGGCATAGTTTTCCCTGCTGGCTCTTTGGGCGTGGGACCAGTCTCCAGACATATGGCCATTTTTGGGCCTGGCGTGGCGCCAAGTGCGAAAGGGTTCTTCTGAGGCTGAAAGCGCGAGAAAAGCCTGCAGCCCCCAGGTGTGTGAGGCTACGCAAGCGGTTCCCAAAGAGCTTTAGAACAAGGCATAGTTTTCCCTGCTGGCTCTTTGGGCGTGGGACCAGTCTCCAGACATATGGCCATTTTTGGGCCTGGCGCGGCGCCAAGTGCGAAACGGTTCTTCTGAGGCTGAAAGCGCGAGAAAAGCCTGCAGCCCCCAGGTGTGTGGGGCTACGCAAGCGGTTCCCAAAGAGCTTTAGAACAAGGCATAGTTTTCCCTGCTGGCTCTTTGGGCGTGGGACCAATCTCCAGACATATGGCCATTTTTGTGCCTGGCGCGGCGCCAAGTGGGAAAGGGGTGTTTTGAGGCTGAAGGCAGCAGGAAAGCCTGCAGCCCCCAGGTGTGTGGGGCTACGCAAGCGGTTCCCAAAGAGCTTTAGAAGAAGGCATAGTTTTCCCTGCTGGCTCTTTGGGCGTGGGACCAGTCTCCAGACATATGGCCATTTTTGGGCCTGGCGCGGCGCCACGTGGGAAAGGGTGGTTTTGAGGCTGAAGGCAGCAGGAAAGCCTGCAGCCCCCAGGTCTGTGGGGCTACGCAAGCGGTTCCCAAAGAGCTTTAGAACAAGGCATAGTTTTCCCTGCTGGCTCTTTGGGCGTGGGACCAGTCTCCAGACATATGGCTATTTTTGTGCCTGGCGCGGCGCCAACTGGGAAATGGTGGTTTAGAGGCAGAAGGCAGCAGGAAAGCCTGCAGCCCCCAGTTTGTGTGGGGCTACGCAAGCGGTTCCCAAAGAGCTTTAGAACAAGGCATAGTTTTCCCTGCTGGCTCTTTGGGCGTGGGACCAGTCTCCAGCCATATGGCCATTTTTGTGCCTGGCGCGGCGCCAAGTGGGAAAGGGTGGTTTTGAGGCTGAAGGCAGCAGGAAAGCCTGCAGCCCCCAGGTCTGTGGGGCTACGCAAGAGGTTCCCAAAGAGCTTTAGAACAAGGCATAGTTTTCCCTGCTGGCTCTTTGGGCGTGGGACCAACCTCCAGACATATGGCCATTTTTGGGCCTGGCGCGGCACCAATTGCGAAAGGGTTCTTCTGAGGCTGAAAGCGCGAGAAAAGCCTGCAGCCCCCAGGTCTGTGGGGCTACGCAAGCGGTTCCCAAAGAGCTTTACAACAAGGCATAGTTTTCCCTGCTGGCTCTTTGGGCGTGGGACCAATCTCCAGACATATGGCCATTTTTGTGCCTGGCGCAGCGCCAAGTGGGAAAGCGTGCTTTTGAGGCTGAAGAGAGAAGGAAAGCCTGCAGCCCCCAGGTGTGTGGGGCTACGCAAGCCGTTCCCAAAGAGCTTTAGAACAAGGCATAGTTTTCCCTGCTGGCTCTTTGGGCGTGGAACAAATCTCCAGACATATGGCCATTTTTGTGCCTGGCGTGGCGCCAAGTGCGAAAGGGTTCTTCTGAGGCTGAAGGCAGCAGGAAAGCCTGCAGCCCCCAGGTGTGTGGGGCTACGCAAGCCGTTCCCAAAGAGCTTTAGAACAAGGCATAGTTTTCCCTGCTGGCTCTTTGGGCGTGGGACCAGTCTCCAGACATATGGCTATTTTTGGGCCTGGCGCGGCGCCAAGTGGGAAAGGGTGGTTTTGAGGCTGAAGGCAGCAGGAAAGCCTGCAGCCCCCAGGTCTGTGGGGCTACGCAAGCGGTTCCCAAAGTGTGGGTGCCTTCTCCACGTGGTTCCTGGTTTCACTGCAGCTCTGAAGAGAATGTTAGCAAAGAGGTAATAGGGACAGCGCAAACAGTACTCAAAGACAGGGAGAGCAAGCTCTCTCTTGGCACTTTGGATGTGGGACATACAGCGAGATGTTTGCTGCTTTTACATTTGGCTGTTGGGAGATTTACAGCACAAAGATATCTAGTTGATTTGAAGCAGTTCCGAGAAAGTCTAAACATAATCCTCACTTTTCCCTCCTGGCACTTTCCCTGTAGGAGATACCGCAAGACGTTTCTGTATATTGGGCACAGCGCTGTGCAGGGTGTTAGCAGAGAGTTTCCCGGGACAGTGAAACCCTATATCAGAGACATTGAGAAGAAGCCCCAACGTTCCTTCCAGGCACTTTCAGTGTGAGTGCCTTCTCCACGTGGTTCCTGGTTTCACTGCAGCTCTGAAGAGAATGTTAGCAAAGAGGTAATCGGGACAGTGCAAACAGTACTCAAAGACAGGGAGAGCAAGCTCTCTCTTGGCACTTTGGATGTGGGACATACAGCGAGATGTTTGCTGCTTTTGCGTTTGGCTGTTGGGAGATTTACAGCACAAAGATATCTAGTTGATTTGAAGCAGTTCCGAGAAAGTCTAAGCATAATCCTCACTTTTCCCTCCTGGCACTTTCCCTGTAGGGGATACCGTAAAACATTTCTGTATATTGGGCACAGCGCTCTGCAGGGTGTTAGCAGAGACTTTCCCGGGACAGTGAAACCCTATATCAGAGACACTGAGAAGAAGCCCCAATGTTCCCTCCAGGCACTTTCAGTGTGGGTGCCTTCTCCACGTGGTTCCTGGTTTCACTGCAGCTTTGAAGAGAATGTTAGCAAAGAGGTAATCGGGACAGTGCAAACAGTACTCAAAGACAGGTAGAGCAAGCTCTACATTACTCTCTTGGCACTTTGGATGTGGGACATACAGCGAGATGTTTGCTGCTTTTGCGTTTGGCTGTTGGGAGATTTACAGCACAAAGATATATAGTTCATTTGAAGCAGTTCCGAGAAAGTCTAAGCATAATCCTCACTTTTCCCTCCTGGCACTTTCCCTGTAGGGGATACCGCAAGACATTTCTGTATATTGGGCACAGCGCTGTGCAGGGTGTTGGCAGAGACTTTCCCGGGACAGTGAAACCCTATGTCAGAGACACTGAGAAGAAGCCCCAATGTTCCCTCCAGGCACTTTCAGTGTGGGTGCCTTCTCCACGTGGTTCCTGGTTTCACTGCAGCTCTGAAGAGAATGTTAGCAAAGAGGTAATCGGGACAGTGCAAACAGTACTCAAAGACAGGGAGAGCAAGCTCTCTCTTGGCACTTTGGATGTGGGACATACAGCGAGATGTTTGCTGCTTTTGCGTTTGGCTGTTGGGAGATTTACAGCACAAAGATATCTAGTTGATTTGAAGCAGTTCCGAGAAAGTCTAAGCATAATCCTCACTTTTCCCTCCTGGCACTTTCCCTGTAGGGGATACCGTAAAACATTTCTGTATATTGGGCACAGCGCTCTGCAGGGTGTTAGCAGAGACTTTCCCGGGACAGTGAAACCCTATATCAGAGACACTGAGAAGAAGCCCCAATGTTCCCTCCAGGCACTTTCAGTGTGGGTGCCTTCTCCACGTGGTTCCTGGTTTCACTGCAGCTTTGAAGAGAATGTTAGCAAAGAGGTAATCGGGACAGTGCAAACAGTACTCAAAGACAGGGAGAGCAAGCTCTACATTACTCTCTTGGCACTTTGGATGTGGGACATACAGCGAGATGTTTGCTGCTTTTGCGTTTGGCTGTTGGGAGATTTACAGCACAAAGATATATAGCTGATTTGAAGCAGTTCCGAGAAAGTCTAAGCATAATCCTCACTTTTCCCTCCTGGCACTTTCCCTGTAGGGGATACCACAAGACATTTCTGTATATTGGGCACAGCGCTGTGCAGGGTGTTGGCAGAGACTTTCCCGGGACAGTGAAACCCTATGTCAGAGACACTGAGAAGAAGCCCCAATGTTCCCTCCAGGCACTTTCAGTGTGGGTGCCTTCTCCACGTGGTTCCTGGTTTCACTGCAGCTCTGAAGAGAATGTTAGCAAAGAGGTAATCGGGACAGTGCAAACAGTACTCAAAGACAGGGAGAGCAAGCTCTCTCTTGGCACTTTGGATGTGGGACATACAGCGAGATGTTTGCTGCTTTTGCGTTTGGCTGTTGGGAGATTTACAGCACAAAGATATCTAGTTGATTTGAAGCAGTTCCGAGAAAGTCTAAACATAATCCTCACTTTTCCCTCCTGGCACTTTCCCTGTAGGAGATACCGCAAGACGTTTCTGTATATTGGGCACAGCGCTCTGCAGGGTGTTAGCAGAGAGTTTCCCGGGACAGTGAAACCCTATATCAGAGACACTGAGAAGAAGCCCCAACGTTCCTTCCAGGCACTTTCAGTGTGGGTGCCTTCTCCACGTGGTTCCTGGTTTCACTGCAGCTCTGAAGAGAATGTTAGCAAAGAGGTAATCGGGACAGTGCAAACAGTACTCAAAGACAGGGAGAGCAAGCTCTCTCTTGGCACTTTGGATGTGGGACATACAGCGAGATGTTTGCTGCTTTTACATTTGGCTGTTGGGAGATTTACAGCACAAAGATATCTAGTTGATTTGAAGCAGTTCCGAGAAAGTCTAAACATAATCCTCACTTTTCCCTCCTGGCACTTTCCCTGTAGGAGATACTGCAAGACGTTTCTGTATATTGGGCACAGCGCTCTGCAGGGTGTTAGCAGAGAGTTTCCCGGGACAGTGAAACCCTATATCAGAGACACTGAGAAGAAGCCCCAACGTTCCTTCCAGGCACTTTCAGTGTGGGTGCCTTCTCCACGTGGTTCCTGGTTTCACTGCAGCTCTGAAGAGAATGTTAGCAAAGAGGTAATCGGGACAGTGCAAACAGTACTCAAAGACAGGGAGAGCAAGCTCTCTCTTGGCACTTTGGATGTGGGACATACAGCGAGATGTTTGCTGCTTTTGCGTTTGGCTGTTGGGAGATTTACAGCACAAAGATATCTAGTTGATTTGAAGCAGTTCCGAGAAAGTCTAAACATAATCCTCACTTTTCCCTCCTGGCACTTTCCCTGTAGGGGATACCGTAAAACATTTCTGTATATTGGGCACAGCGCTCTGCAGGGTGTTAGCAGAGACTTTCCCGGGACAGTGAAACCCTATATCAGAGACACTGAGAAGAAGCCCCAATGTTCCCTCCAGGCACTTTCAGTGTGGGTGCCTTCTCCACGTGGTTCCTGGTTTCACTGCAGCTTTGAAGAGAATGTTAGCAAAGAGGTAATCGGGACAGTGCAAACAGTACTCAAAGACAGGGAGAGCAAGCTCTACATTACTCTCTTGGCACTTTGGATGTGGGACATACAGCGAGATGTTTGCTGCTTTTGCGTTTGGCTGTTGGGAGATTTACAGCACAAAGATATATAGCTGATTTGAAGCAGTTCCGAGAAAGTCTAAGCATAATCCTCACTTTTCCCTCCTGGCACTTTCCCTGTAGGGGATACCGCAAGACATTTCTGTATATTGGGCACAGCGCTGTGCAGGGTGTTGGCAGAGACTTTCCCGGGACAGTGAAACCCTATGTCAGAGACACTGAGAAGAAGCCCCAATGTTCCCTCCAGGCACTTTCAGTGTGGGTGCCTTCTCCACGTGGTTCCTGGTTTCACTGCAGCTCTGAAGAGAATGTTAGCAAAGAGGTAATCGGGACAGTGCAAACAGTACTCAAAGACAGGGAGAGCAAGCTCTCTCTTGGCACTTTGGATGTGGGACATACAGCGAGATGTTTGCTGCTTTTGCGTTTGGCTGTTGGGAGATTTACAGCACAAAGATATCTAGTTGATTTGAAGCAGTTCCGAGAAAGTCTAAACATAATCCTCACTTTTCCCTCCTGGCACTTTCCCTGTAGGAGATACCGCAAGACGTTTCTGTATATTGGGCACAGCGCTCTGCAGGGTGTTAGCAGAGAGTTTCCCGGGACAGTGAAACCCTATATCAGAGACACTGAGAAGAAGCCCCAACGTTCCTTCCAGGCACTTTCAGTGTGGGTGCCTTCTCCACGTGGTTCCTGGTTTCACTGCAGCTCTGAAGAGAATGTTAGCAAAGAGGTAATCGGGACAGTGCAAACAGTACTCAAAGACAGGGAGAGCAAGCTCTCTCTTGGCACTTTGGATGTGGGACATACAGCGAGATGTTTGCTGCTTTTACATTTGGCTGTTGGGAGATTTACAGCACAAAGATATCTAGTTGATTTGAAGCAGTTCCGAGAAAGTCTAAACATAATCCTCACTTTTCCCTCCTGGCACTTTCCCTGTAGGAGATACTGCAAGACGTTTCTGTATATTGGGCACAGCGCTCTGCAGGGTGTTAGCAGAGAGTTTCCCGGGACAGTGAAACCCTATATCAGAGACACTGAGAAGAAGCCCCAACGTTCCTTCCAGGCACTTTCAGTGTGGGTGCCTTCTCCACGTGGTTCCTGGTTTCACTGCAGCTCTGAAGAGAATGTTAGCAAAGAGGTAATCGGGACAGTGCAAACAGTACTCAAAGACAGGGAGAGCAAGCTCTCTCTTGGCACTTTGGATGTGGGACATACAGCGAGATGTTTGCTGCTTTTGCGTTTGGCTGTTGGGAGATTTACAGCACAAAGATATCTAGTTGATTTGAAGCAGTTCCGAGAAAGTCTAAGCATAATCCTCACTTTTCCCTCCTGGCACTTTCCCTGTAGGGGATACCGTAAAACATTTCTGTATATTGGGCACAGCGCTGTGCAGGGTGTTAGCAGAGACTTTCCCGGGACAGTGAAACCCTATGTCAGAGACACTGAGAAGAAGCCCCAATGTTCCCTCCAGGCACTTTCAGTGTGGGTGCCTTCTCCACGTGGTTCCTGGTTTCACTGCAGCTCTGAAGAGAATGTTAGCAAAGAGGTAATCGGGACAGTGCAAACAGTACTCAAAGACAGGGAGAGCAAGCTCTCTCTTGGCACTTTGGATGTGGGACATACAGCGAGATGTTTGCTGCTTTTGCGTTTGGCTGTTGGGAGATTTACAGCACAAAGATATCTAGTTGATTTGAAGCAGTTCCGAGAAAGTCTAAACATAATCCTCACTTTTCCCTCCTGGCACTTTCCCTGTAGGAGATACCGCAAGACGTTTCTGTATATTGGGCACAGCGCTCTGCAGGGTGTTAGCAGAGACTTTCCCGGGACAGTGAAACCCTATATCAGAGACACTGAGAAGAAGCCCCAACGTTCCTTCCAGGCACTTTCAGTGTGGGTGCCTTCTCCACGTGGTTCCTGGTTTCACTGCAGCTCTGAAGAGAATGTTAGCAAAGAGGTAATTGGGACAGTGCAAACAGTACTCAAAGACAGGGAGAGCAAGCTCTACATTACTCTCTTGGCACTTTGGATGTGGGACATACAGCGAGATGTTTGCTGCTTTTGCGTTTGGCTGTTGGGAGATTTACAGCACAAAGATATATAGTTCATTTGAAGCAGTTCCGAGAAAGTCTAAGCATAATCCTCACTTTTCACTCCTGGCACTTTCCCTGTAGGGTATACCGCAAGACATTTCTGTATATTGGGCACAGCGCTGTGCAGGGTGTTAGCAGAGACTTTCCCGGGACAGTGAAACCCTATATCAGAGGCACTGAGAAGAAGCCCCAATGTTCCCTCCAGGCACTTTCAGTGTGGGTGCCTTCTCCACGTGGTTCCTGGTTTCACTGCAGCTCTGAAGAGAATGTTAGCAAAGAGGTAATCGGGACAGTGCAAACAGTACTCAAAGACAGGGAGAGCAAGCTCTCTCTTGGCACTTTGGATGTGGGACATACAGCGAGATGTTTGCTGCTTTTACATTTGGCTGTTGGGAGATTTACAGCACAAAGATATCTAGTTGATTTGAAGCAGTTCCGAGAAAGTCTAAACATAATCCTCACTTTTCCCTCCTGGCACTTTCCCTGTAGGAGATACCGCAAGACGTTTCTGTATATTGGGCACAGCGCTCTGCAGGGTGTTAGCAGAGAGTTTCCCGGGACAGTGAAACCCTATATCAGAGACACTGAGAAGAAGCCCCAACGTTCCTTCCAGGCACTTTCAGTGTGGGTGCCTTCTCCACGTGGTTCCTGGTTTCACTGCAGCTCTGAAGAGAATGTTAGCAAAGAGGTAATCGGGACAGTGCAAACAGTACTCAAAGACAGGGAGAGCAAGCTCTCTCTTGGCACTTTGGATGTGGGACATACAGCGAGATGTTTGCTGCTTTTGCGTTTGGCTGTTGGGAGATTTACAGCACAAAGATATCTAGTTGATTTGAAGCAGTTCCGAGAAAGTCTAAACATAATCCTCACTTTTCCCTCCTGGCACTTTCCCTGTAGGAGATACCGCAAGACGTTTCTGTATATTGGGCACAGCGCTCTGCAGGGTGTTAGCAGAGAGTTTCCCGGGACAGTGAAACCCTATATCAGAGGCACTGAGAAGAAGCCCCAACGTTCCTTCCAGGCACTTTCAGTGTGGGTGCCTTCTCCACGTGGTTCCTGGTTTCACAGCAGCTCTGAAGAGAATGTTAGCAAAGAGGTAATCGGGACGACAGTGCAAACAGTACTCAAAGACAGGGAGAGCAAGCTCTCTCTTGGCACTTTGGATGTGGGACATACGGCGAGATGTTTGCTGCTTTTATATTTGGCTGTTGGGAGATTTACAGCACAAAGATATCTAGTTGATTTGAAGCAGTTCCGAGAAAGTCTAAACATAATCCTCACTTTTCCCTCCTGGCACTTTCCCTGTAGGAGATACCACAAGACGTTTCTGTATATTGGGCACAGCGCTCTGCAGGGTGTTAGCAGAGAGTTTCCCGGGACAGTGAAACCCTATATCAGAGACATTGAGAAGAAGCCCCAACGTTCCTTCCAGGCACTTTCAGTGTGGGTGCCTTCTCCACGTGGTTCCTGGTTTCACTGCAGCTCTGAAGAGAATGTTAGCAAAGAGGTAATCGGGACAGTGCAAACAGTACTCAAAGACAGGGAGAGCAAGCTCTCTCTTGGCACTTTGGATGTGGGACATACAGCGAGATGTTTGCTGCTTTTGCGTTTGGCTGTTGGGAGATTTACAGCACAAAGATATCTAGTTGATTTGAAGCAGTTCCGAGAAAGTCTAAACATAATCCTCACTTTTCCCTCCTGGCACTTTCCCTGTAGGAGATACCGCAAGATGTTTCTGTATATTGGGCACAGCGCTCTGCAGGGTGTTAGCAGAGAGTTTCCCGGGACAGTGAAACCCTATATCAGAGACACTGAGAAGAAGCCCCAATGTTCCCTCCAGGCACTTTCAGTGTGGGTGCCTTCTCCACGTGGTTCCTGGTTTCACTGCAGCTCTGAAGAGAATGTTAGCAAAGAGGTAATAGGGACAGCGCAAACAGTACTCAAAGACAGGGAGAGCAAGCTCTCTCTTGGCACTTTGGATGTGGGACATACAGCGAGATGTTTGCTGCTTTTACATTTGGCTGTTGGGAGATTTACAGCACAAAGATATCTAGTTGATTTGAAGCAGTTCCGAGAAAGTCTAAACATAATCCTCACTTTTCCCTCCTGGCACTTTCCCTGTAGGAGATACCGCAAGACGTTTCTGTATATTGGGCACAGCGCTCTGCAGGGTGTTAGCAGAGAGTTTCCCGGGACAGTGAAACCCTATATCAGAGACACTGAGAAGAAGCCCCAATGTTCCCTCCAGGCACTTTCAGTGTGGGTGCCTTCTCCACGTAATTCCTGGTTTCACTGCAGCTCTGAAGAGAATGTTAGCAAAGAGGTAATCGGGACAGTGCAAACAGTACTCAAAGACAGGGAGAGCAAGCTCTCTCTTGGCACTTTGGATGTGGGACATACAGCGAGATGTTTGCTGCTTTTACATTTGGCTGTTGGGAGATTTACAGCACAAAGATATCTAGTTGATTTGAAGCAGTTCCGAGAAAGTCTAAACATAATCCTCACTTTTCCCTCCTGGCACTTTCCCTGTAGGAGATACCGCAAGACGTTTCTGTATATTGGGCACAGCGCTGTGCAGGGTGTTAGCAGAGAGTTTCCCGGGACAGTGAAACCCTATATCAGAGACACTGAGAAGAAGCCCCAATGTTCCCTCCAGGCACTTTCAGTGTGGGTGCCTTCTCCACGTGGTTCCTGGTTTCACTGCAGCTCTGAAGAGAATGTTAGCAAAGAGGTAATCGGGACAGCGCAAACAGTACTCAAAGACAGGGAGAGCAAGCTCTCTCTTGGCACTTTGGATGTGGGACATACAGCGAGATGTTTGCTGCTTTTACATTTGGCTGTTGGGAGATTTACAGCACAAAGATATCTAGTTGATTTGAAGCAGTTCCGAGAAAGTCTAAACATAATCCTCACTTTTCCCTCCTGGCACTTTCCCTGTAGGAGATACCGCAAGACGTTTCTGTATATTGGGCACAGCGCTCTGCAGGGTGTTAGCAGAGAGTTTCCCGGGACAGTGAAACCCTATATCAGAGACATTGAGAAGAAGCCCCAACGTTCCTTCCAGGCACTTTCAGTGTGGGTGCCTTCTCCACGTGGTTCCTGGTTTCACTGCAGCTCTGAAGAGAATGTTAGCAAAGAGGTAATCGGGACAGTGCAAACAGTACTCAAAGACAGGGAGAGCAAGCTCTCTCTTGGCACTTTGGATGTGGGACATACAGCGAGATGTTTGCTGCTTTTGCGTTTGGCTGTTGGGAGATTTACAGCACAAAGATATCTAGTTGATTTGAAGCAGTTCCGAGAAAGTCTAAACATAATCCTCACTTTTCCCTCCTGGCACTTTCCCTGTAGGAGATACCGCAAGACGTTTCTGTATATTGGGCACAGCGCTCTGCAGGGTGTTAGCAGAGAGTTTCCCGGGACAGTGAAACCCTATATCAGAGGCACTGAGAAGAAGCCCCAACGTTCCTTCCAGGCACTTTCAGTGTGGGTGCCTTCTCCACGTGGTTCCTGGTTTCACAGCAGCTCTGAAGAGAATGTTAGCAAAGAGGTAATCGGGACGACAGTGCAAACAGTACTCAAAGACAGGGAGAGCAAGCTCTCTCTTGGCACTTTGGATGTGGGACATACAGCGAGATGTTTGCTGCTTTTACATTTGGCTGTTGGGAGATTTACAGCACAAAGATATCTAGTTGATTTGAAGCAGTTCCGAGAAAGTCTAAACATAATCCTCACTTTTCCCTCCTGGCACTTTCCCTGTAGGAGATACCGCAAGACGTTTCTGTATATTGGGCACAGCGCTCTGCAGGGTGTTAGCAGAGAGTTTCCCGGGACAGTGAAACCCTATATCAGAGACATTGAGAAGAAGCCCCAACGTTCCTTCCAGGCACTTTCAGTGTGGGTGCCTTCTCCACGTGGTTCCTGGTTTCACTGCAGCTCTGAAGAGAATGTTAGCAAAGAGGTAATCGGGACAGTGCAAACAGTACTCAAAGACAGGGAGAGCAAGCTCTCTCTTGGCACTTTGGATGTGGGACATACAGCGAGATGTTTGCTGCTTTTGCGTTTGGCTGTTGGGAGATTTACAGCACAAAGATATCTAGTTGATTTGAAGCAGTTCCGAGAAAGTCTAAACATAATCCTCACTTTTCCCTCCTGGCACTTTCCCTGTAGGAGATACCGCAAGATGTTTCTGTATATTGGGCACAGCGCTCTGCAGGGTGTTAGCAGAGAGTTTCCCGGGACAGTGAAACCCTATATCAGAGACACTGAGAAGAAGCCCCAATGTTCCCTCCAGGCACTTTCAGTGTGGGTGCCTTCTCCACGTGGTTCCTGGTTTCACTGCAGCTCTGAAGAGAATGTTAGCAAAGAGGTAATAGGGACAGCGCAAACAGTACTCAAAGACAGGGAGAGCAAGCTCTCTCTTGGCACTTTGGATGTGGGACATACAGCGAGATGTTTGCTGCTTTTACATTTGGCTGTTGGGAGATTTACAGCACAAAGATATCTAGTTGATTTGAAGCAGTTCCGAGAAAGTCTAAACATAATCCTCACTTTTCCCTCCTGGCACTTTCCCTGTAGGAGATACCGCAAGACGTTTCTGTATATTGGGCACAGCGCTCTGCAGGGTGTTAGCAGAGAGTTTCCCGGGACAGTGAAACCCTATATCAGAGACACTGAGAAGAAGCCCCAATGTTCCCTCCAGGCACTTTCAGTGTGGGTGCCTTCTCCACGTGGTTCCTGGTTTCACTGCAGCTCTGAAGAGAATGTTAGCAAAGAGGTAATCGGGACAGTGCAAACAGTACTCAAAGACAGGGAGAGCAAGCTCTCTCTTGGCACTTTGGATGTGGGACATACAGCGAGATGTTTGCTGCTTTTGCGTTTGGCTGTTGGGAGATTTACAGCACAAAGATATCTAGTTGATTTGAAGCAGTTCCGAGAAAGTCTAAACATAATCCTCACTTTTCCCTCCTGGCACTTTCCCTGTAGGAGATACCGCAAGACGTTTCTGTATATTGGGCACAGCGCTCTGCAGGGTGTTAGCAGAGAGTTTCCCGGGACAGTGAAACCCTATATCAGAGGCACTGAGAAGAAGCCCCAACGTTCCTTCCAGGCACTTTCAGTGTGGGTGCCTTCTCCACGTGGTTCCTGGTTTCACTGCAGCTCTGAAGAGAATGTTAGCAAAGAGGTAATCGGGACGACAGTGCAAACAGTACTCAAAGACAGGGAGAGCAAGCTCTCTCTTGGCACTTTGGATGTGGGACATACAGCGAGATGTTTGCTGCTTTTACATTTGGCTGTTGGGAGATTTACAGCACAAAGATATCTAGTTGATTTGAAGCAGTTCCGAGAAAGTCTAAACATAATCCTCACTTTTCCCTCCTGGCACTTTCCCTGTAGGAGATACCGCAAGACGTTTCTGTATATTGGGCACAGCGCTCTGCAGGGTGTTAGCAGAGAGTTTCCCGGGACAGTGAAACCCTATATCAGAGACATTGAGAAGAAGCCCCAACGTTCCTTCCAGGCACTTTCAGTGTGGGTGCCTTCTCCACGTGGTTCCTGGTTTCACTGCAGCTCTGAAGAGAATGTTAGCAAAGAGGTAATCGGGACAGTGCAAACAGTACTCAAAGACAGGGAGAGCAAGCTCTCTCTTGGCACTTTGGATGTGGGACATACAGCGAGATGTTTGCTGCTTTTGCGTTTGGCTGTTGGGAGATTTACAGCACAAAGATATCTAGTTGATTTGAAGCAGTTCCGAGAAAGTCTAAACATAATCCTCACTTTTCCCTCCTGGCACTTTCCCTGTAGGAGATACCGCAAGATGTTTCTGTATATTGGGCACAGCGCTCTGCAGGGTGTTAGCAGAGAGTTTCCCGGGACAGTGAAACCCTATATCAGAGACACTGAGAAGAAGCCCCAATGTTCCCTCCAGGCACTTTCAGTGTGGGTGCCTTCTCCACGTGGTTCCTGGTTTCACTGCAGCTCTGAAGAGAATGTTAGCAAAGAGGTAATAGGGACAGCGCAAACAGTACTCAAAGACAGGGAGAGCAAGCTCTCTCTTGGCACTTTGGATGTGGGACATACAGCGAGATGTTTGCTGCTTTTACATTTGGCTGTTGGGAGATTTACAGCACAAAGATATCTAGTTGATTTGAAGCAGTTCCGAGAAAGTCTAAACATAATCCTCACTTTTCCCTCCTGGCACTTTCCCTGTAGGAGATACCGCAAGACGTTTCTGTATATTGGGCACAGCGCTCTGCAGGGTGTTAGCAGAGAGTTTCCCGGGACAGTGAAACCCTATATCAGAGACACTGAGAAGAAGCCCCAATGTTCCCTCCAGGCACTTTCAGTGTGGGTGCCTTCTCCACGTAATTCCTGGTTTCACTGCAGCTCTGAAGAGAATGTTAGCAAAGAGGTAATCGGGACAGTGCAAACAGTACTCAAAGACAGGGAGAGCAAGCTCTCTCTTGGCACTTTGGATGTGGGACATACAGCGAGATGTTTGCTGCTTTTGCGTTTGGCTGTTGGGAGATTTACAGCACAAAGATATCTAGTTGATTTGAAGCAGTTCCGAGAAAGTCTAAACATAATCCTCACTTTTCCCTCCTGGCACTTTCCCTGTAGGAGATACCGCAAGATGTTTCTGTATATTGGGCACAGCGCTCTGCAGGGTGTTAGCAGAGAGTTTCCCGGGACAGTGAAACCCTATATCAGAGACACTGAGAAGAAGCCCCAATGTTCCCTCCAGGCACTTTCAGTGTGGGTGCCTTCTCCACGTGGTTCCTGGTTTCACTGCAGCTCTGAAGAGAATGTTAGCAAAGAGGTAATAGGGACAGCGCAAACAGTACTCAAAGACAGGGAGAGCAAGCTCTCTCTTGGCACTTTGTATGTGGGACATACAGCGAGATGTTTGCTGCTTTTGCGTTTGGCTGTTGGGAGATTTACAGCACAAAGATATCTAGTTGATTTGAAGCAGTTCCGAGAAAGTCTAAACATAATCCTCACTTTTCCCTCCTGGCACTTTCCCTGTAGGAGATACCGCAAGACGTTTCTGTATATTGGGCACAGCGCTGTGCAGGGTGTTAGCAGAGAGTTTCCCGGGACAGTGAAACCCTATATCAGAGACATTGAGAAGAAGCCCCAACGTTCCTTCCAGGCACTTTCAGTGTGAGTGCCTTCTCCACGTGGTTCCTGGTTTCACTGCAGCTCTGAAGAGAATGTTAGCAAAGAGGTAATCGGGACAGTGCAAACAGTACTCAAAGACAGGGAGAGCAAGCTCTCTCTTGGCACTTTGGATGTGGGACATACAGCGAGATGTTTGCTGCTTTTGCGTTTGGCTGTTGGGAGATTTACAGCACAAAGATATCTAGTTGATTTGAAGCAGTTCCGAGAAAGTCTAAACATAATCCTCACTTTTCCCTCCTGGCACTTTCCCTGTAGGAGATACCGCAAGATGTTTCTGTATATTGGGCACAGCGCTCTGCAGGGTGTTAGCAGAGAGTTTCCCGGGACAGTGAAACCCTATATCAGAGACACTGAGAAGAAGCCCCAACGTTCCTTCCAGGCACTTTCAGTGTGGGTGCCTTCTCGACGTGGTTCCTGGTTTCACAGCAGCTCTGAAGAGAATGTTAGCAAAGAGGTAATCGGGACGACAGTGCAAACAGTACTCAAAGACAGGGAGAGCAAGCTCTCTCTTGGCACTTTGGATGTGGGACATACAGCGAGATGTTTGCTGCTTTTACATTTGGCTGTTGGGAGATTTACAGCACAAAGATATCTAGTTGATTTGAAGCAGTTCCGAGAAAGTCTAAACATAATCCTCACTTTTCCCTCCTGGCACTTTCCCTGTAGGAGATACCGCAAGACGTTTCTGTATATTGGGCACAGCGCTCTGCAGGGTGTTAGCAGAGAGTTTCCCGGGACAGTGAAACCCTATATCAGAGACACTGAGAAGAAGCCCCAATGTTCCCTCCAGGCACTTTCAGTGTGGGTGCCTTCTCCACGTGGTTCCTGGTTTCACTGCAGCTCTGAAGAGAATGTTAGCAAAGAGGTAATCGGGACAGCGCTAACAGTACTCAAAGACAGGGAGAGCAAGCTCTCTCTTGGCACTTTGGATGTGGGACATACAGCGAGATGTTTGCTGCTTTTACATTTGGCTGTTGGGAGATTTACAGCACAAAGATATCTAGTTGATTTGAAGCAGTTCCGAGAAAGTCTAAACATAATCCTCACTTTTCCCTCCTGGCACTTTCCCTGTAGGAGATACCGCAAGACGTTTCTGTATATTGGGCACAGCGCTCTGCAGGGTGTTAGCAGAGAGTTTCCCGGGACAGTGAAACCCTATATGAGAGACACTGAGAAGAAGCCCCAACGTTCCTTCCAGGCACTTTCAGTGTGGGTGCCTTCTCCACGTGGTTCCTGGTTTCACTGCAGCTCTGAAGAGAATGTTAGCAAAGAGGTAATCGGGACAGTGCAAACAGTACTCAAAGACAGGGAGAGCAAGCTCTCTCTTGGCACTTTGGATGTGGGACATACAGCGAGATGTTTGCTGCTTTTACATTTGGCTGTTGGGAGATTTACAGCACAAAGATATCTAGTTGATTTGAAGCAGTTCCGAGAAAGTCTAAACATAATCCTCACTTTTCCCTCCTGGCACTTTCCCTGTAGGAGATACCGCAAGACGTTTCTGTATATTGGGCACAGCGCTCTGCAGGGTGTTAGCAGAGAGTTTCCCAGGACAGTGAAACCCTATATGAGAGACACTGAGAAGAAGCCCCAACGTTCCTTCCAGGCACTTTCAGTGTGGGTGCCTTCTCCACGTGGTTCCTGGTTTCACTGCAGCTCTGAAGAGAATGTTAGCAAAGAGGTAATCGGGACAGTGCAAACAGTACTCAAAGACAGGGAGAGCAAGCTCTCTCTTGGCACTTTGGATGTGGGACATACAGCGAGATGTTTCCTGCTTTTACATTTGGCTGTTGGGAGATTTACAGCACAAAGATATCTAGTTGATTTGAAGCAGTTCCGAGAAAGTCTAAACATAATCCTCACTTTTCCCTCCTGGCACTTTCCCTGTAGGAGATACCGCAAGACGTTTCTGTATATTGGGCACAGCGCTCTGCAGGGTGTTAGCAGAGAGTTTCCCGGGACAGTGAAACCCTATATGAGAGACACTGAGAAGAAGCCCCAACGTTCCTTCCAGGCACTTTCAGTGTGGGTGCCTTCTCCACGTGGTTCCTGGTTTCACTGCAGCTCTGAAGAGAATGTTAGCAAAGAGGTAATCGGGACAGTGCAAACAGTACTCAAAGACAGGGAGAGCAAGCTCTCTCTTGGCACTTTGGATGTGGGACATACAGCGAGATGTTTGCTGCTTTTGCGTTTGGCTGTTGGGAGATTTACAGCACAAAGATATCTAGTTGATTTGAAGCAGTTCCGAGAAAGTCTAAACATAATCCTCACTTTTCCCTCCTGGCACTTTCCCTGTAGGAGATACCGCAAGACGTTTCTGTATATTGGGCACAGCGCTCTGCAGGGTGTTAGCAGAGAGTTTCCCGGGACAGTGAAACCCTATATCAGAGACACTGAGAAGAAGCCCCAACGTTCCTTCCAGGCACTTTCAGTGTGGGTGCCTTCTCCACGTGGTTCCTGGTTTCACTGCAGCTCTGAAGAGAATGTTAGCAAAGAGGTAATCGGGACAGTGCAAACAGTACTCAAAGACAGGGAGAGCAAGCTCTCTCTTGGCACTTTGGATGTGGGACATACAGCGAGATGTTTGCTGCTTTTGCGTTTGGCTGTTGGGAGATTTACAGCACAAAGATATCTAGTTGATTTGAAGCAGTTCCGAGAAAGTCTAAACATAATCCTCACTTTTCCCTCCTGGCACTTTCCCTGTAGGAGATACCGCAAGACGTTTCTGTATATTGGGCACAGCGCTCTGCAGGGTGTTAGCAGAGAGTTTCCCGGGACAGTGAAACCCTATATGAGAGACACTGAGAAGAAGCCCCAACGTTCCTTCCAGGCACTTTCAGTGTGGGTGCCTTCTCCACGTGGTTCCTGGTTTCACTGCAGCTCTGAAGAGAATGTTAGCAAAGAGGTAATCGGGACAGCGCAAACAGTACTCAAAGACAGGGAGAGCAAGCTCTCTCTTGGCACTTTGGATGTGGGACATACAGCGAGATGTTTGCTGCTTTTGCGTTTGGCTGTTGGGAGATTTACAGCACAAAGATATCTAGTTGATTTGAAGCAGTTCCGAGAAAGTCTAAACATAATCCTCACTTTTCCCTCCTGGCACTTTCCCTGTAGGAGATACCGCAAGACGTTTCTGTATATTGGGCACAGCGCTCTGCAGGGTGTTAGCAGAGAGTTTCCCGGGACAGTGAAACCCTATATCAGAGACACTGAGAAGAAGCCCCAATGTTCCCTCCAGGCACTTTCAGTGTGGGTGCCTTCTCCACGTGGTTCCTGGTTTCACTGCAGCTCTGAAGAGAATGTTAGCAAAGAGGTAATCGGGACAGCGCAAACAGTACTCAAAGACAGGGAGAGCAAGCTCTCTCTTGGCACTTTGGATGTGGGACATACAGCGAGATGTTTGCTGCTTTTGCGTTTGGCTGTTGGGAGATTTACAGCACAAAGATATCTAGTTGATTTGAAGCAGTTCCGAGAAAGTCTAAACATAATCCTCACTTTTCCCTCCTGGCACTTTCCCTGTAGGAGATACCGCAAGACGTTTCTGTATATTGGGCACAGCGCTCTGCAGGGTGTTAGCAGAGAGTTTCCCGGGACAGGGAAACCCTATATCAGAGACACTGAGAAGAAGCCCCAATGTTCCCTCCAGGCACTTTCAGTGTGGGTGCCTTCTCCACGTGGTTCCTGGTTTCACTGCAGCTCTGAAGAGAATGTTAGCAAAGAGGTAATCGGGACAGCGCAAACAGTACTCAAAGACAGGGAGAGCAAGCTCTCTCTTGGCACTTTGGATGTGGGACATACAGCGAGATGTTTGCTGCTTTTACATTTGGCTGTTGGGAGATTTACAGCACAAAGATATCTAGTTGATTTGAAGCAGTTCCGAGAAAGTCTAAACATAATCCTCACTTTTCCCTCCTGGCACTTTCCCTGTAGGAGATACCGCAAGACGTTTCTGTATATTGGGCACAGCGCTCTGCAGGGTGTTAGCAGAGAGTTTCCCGGGACAGTGAAACCCTATATGAGAGACACTGAGAAGAAGCCCCAACGTTCCTTCCAGGCACTTTCAGTGTGGGTGCCTTCTCCACGTGGTTCCTGGTTTCACTGCAGCTCTGAAGAGAATGTTAGCAAAGAGGTAATCGGGACAGTGCAAACAGTACTCAAAGACAGGGAGAGCAAGCTCTCTCTTGGCACTTTGGATGTGGGACATACAGCGAGATGTTTGCTGCTTTTACATTTGGCTGTTGGGAGATTTACAGCACAAAGATATCTAGTTGATTTGAAGCAGTTCCGAGAAAGTCTAAACATAATCCTCACTTTTCCCTCCTGGCACTTTCCCTGTAGGAGATACCGCAAGACGTTTCTGTATATTGGGCACAGCGCTCTGCAGGGTGTTAGCAGAGAGTTTCCCGGGACAGTGAAACCCTATATGAGAGACACTGAGAAGAAGCCCCAACGTTCCTTCCAGGCACTTTCAGTGTGGGTGCCTTCTCCACGTGGTTCCTGGTTTCACTGCAGCTCTGAAGAGAATGTTAGCAAAGAGGTAATCGGGACAGTGCAAACAGTACTCAAAGACAGGGAGAGCAAGCTCTCTCTTGGCACTTTGGATGTGGGACATACAGCGAGATGTTTGCTGCTTTTGCGTTTGGCTGTTGGGAGATTTACAGCACAAAGATATCTAGTTGATTTGAAGCAGTTCCGAGAAAGTCTAAACATAATCCTCACTTTTCCCTCCTGGCACTTTCCCTGTAGGAGATACCGCAAGACGTTTCTGTATATTGGGCACAGCGCTCTGCAGGGTGTTAGCAGAGAGTTTCCCGGGACAGTGAAACCCTATATCAGAGACACTGAGAAGAAGCCCCAACGTTCCTTCCAGGCACTTTCAGTGTGGGTGCCTTCTCCACGTGGTTCCTGGTTTCACTGCAGCTCTGAAGAGAATGTTAGCAAAGAGGTAATCGGGACAGTGCAAACAGTACTCAAAGACAGGGAGAGCAAGCTCTCTCTTGGCACTTTGGATGTGGGACATACAGCGAGATGTTTGCTGCTTTTGCGTTTGGCTGTTGGGAGATTTACAGCACAAAGATATCTAGTTGATTTGAAGCAGTTCCGAGAAAGTCTAAACATAATCCTCACTTTTCCCTCCTGGCACTTTCCCTGTAGGAGATACCGCAAGACGTTTCTGTATATTGGGCACAGCGCTCTGCAGGGTGTTAGCAGAGAGTTTCCCGGGACAGTGAAACCCTATATGAGAGACACTGAGAAGAAGCCCCAACGTTCCTTCCAGGCACTTTCAGTGTGGGTGCCTTCTCCACGTGGTTCCTGGTTTCACTGCAGCTCTGAAGAGAATGTTAGCAAAGAGGTAATCGGGACAGCGCAAACAGTACTCAAAGACAGGGAGAGCAAGCTCTCTCTTGGCACTTTGGATGTGGGACATACAGCGAGATGTTTGCTGCTTTTGCGTTTGGCTGTTGGGAGATTTACAGCACAAAGATATCTAGTTGATTTGAAGCAGTTCCGAGAAAGTCTAAACATAATCCTCACTTTTCCCTCCTGGCACTTTCCCTGTAGGAGATACCGCAAGACGTTTCTGTATATTGGGCACAGCGCTCTGCAGGGTGTTAGCAGAGAGTTTCCCGGGACAGTGAAACCCTATATCAGAGACACTGAGAAGAAGCCCCAATGTTCCCTCCAGGCACTTTCAGTGTGGGTGCCTTCTCCACGTGGTTCCTGGTTTCACTGCAGCTCTGAAGAGAATGTTAGCAAAGAGGTAATCGGGACAGCGCAAACAGTACTCAAAGACAGGGAGAGCAAGCTCTCTCTTGGCACTTTGGATGTGGGACATACAGCGAGATGTTTGCTGCTTTTACATTTGGCTGTTGGGAGATTTACAGCACAAAGATATCTAGTTGATTTGAAGCAGTTCCGAGAAAGTCTAAACATAATCCTCACTTTTCCCTCCTGGCACTTTCCCTGTAGGAGATACCGCAAGACGTTTCTGTATATTGGGCACAGCGCTCTGCAGGGTGTTAGCAGAGAGTTTCCCGGGACAGTGAAACCCTATATGAGAGACACTGAGAAGAAGCCCCAACGTTCCTTCCAGGCACTTTCAGTGTGGGTGCCTTCTCCACGTGGTTCCTGGTTTCACTGCAGCTCTGAAGAGAATGTTAGCAAAGAGGTAATCGGGACAGCGCAAACAGTACTCAAAGACAGGGAGAGCAAGCTCTCTCTTGGCACTTTGGATGTGGGACATACAGCGAGATGTTTGCTGCTTTTGCGTTTGGCTGTTGGGAGATTTACAGCACAAAGATATCTAGTTGATTTGAAGCAGTTCCGAGAAAGTCTAAACATAATCCTCACTTTTCCCTCCTGGCACTTTCCCTGTAGGAGATACCGCAAGACGTTTCTGTATATTGGGCACAGCGCTCTGCAGGGTGTTAGCAGAGAGTTTCCCGGGACAGGGAAACCCTATATCAGAGACACTGAGAAGAAGCCCCAATGTTCCCTCCAGGCACTTTCAGTGTGGGTGCCTTCTCCACGTGGTTCCTGGTTTCACTGCAGCTCTGAAGAGAATGTTAGCAAAGAGGTAATCGGGACAGCGCAAACAGTACTCAAAGACAGGGAGAGCAAGCTCTCTCTTGGCACTTTGGATGTGGGACATACAGCGAGATGTTTGCTGCTTTTGCGTTTGGCTGTTGGGAGATTTACAGCACAAAGATATCTAGTTGATTTGAAGCAGTTCCGAGAAAGTCTAAACATAATCCTCACTTTTCCCTCCTGGCACTTTCCCTGTAGGAGATACCGCAAGACGTTTCTGTATATTGGGCACAGCGCTCTGCAGGGTGTTAGCAGAGAGTTTCCCGGGACAGTGAAACCCTATATGAGAGACACTGAGAAGAAGCCCCAACGTTCCTTCCAGGCACTTTCAGTGTGGGTGCCTTCTCCACGTGGTTCCTGGTTTCACTGCAGCTCTGAAGAGAATGTTAGCAAAGAGGTAATCGGGACAGTGCAAACAGTACTCAAAGACAGGGAGAGCAAGCTCTCTCTTGGCACTTTGGATGTGGGACATACAGCGAGATGTTTGCTGCTTTTACATTTGGCTGTTGGGAGATTTACAGCACAAAGATATCTAGTTGATTTGAAGCAGTTCCGAGAAAGTCTAAACATAATCCTCACTTTTCCCTCCTGGCACTTTCCCTGTAGGAGATACCGCAAGACGTTTCTGTATATTGGGCACAGCGCTCTGCAGGGTGTTAGCAGAGAGTTTCCCGGGACAGTGAAACCCTATATGAGAGACACTGAGAAGAAGCCCCAACGTTCCTTCCAGGCACTTTCAGTGTGGGTGCCTTCTCCACGTGGTTCCTGGTTTCACTGCAGCTCTGAAGAGAATGTTAGCAAAGAGGTAATCGGGACAGTGCAAACAGTACTCAAAGACAGGGAGAGCAAGCTCTCTCTTGGCACTTTGGATGTGGGACATACAGCGAGATGTTTGCTGCTTTTACATTTGGCTGTTGGGAGATTTACAGCACAAAGATATCTAGTTGATTTGAAGCAGTTCCGAGAAAGTCTAAACATAATCCTCACTTTTCCCTCCTGGCACTTTCCCTGTAGGAGATACCGCAAGACGTTTCTGTATATTGGGCACAGCGCTCTGCAGGGTGTTAGCAGAGAGTTTCCCGGGACAGTGAAACCCTATATCAGAGACACTGAGAAGAAGCCCCAACGTTCCTTCCAGGCACTTTCAGTGTGGGTGCCTTCTCCACGTGGTTCCTGGTTTCACTGCAGCTCTGAAGAGAATGTTAGCAAAGAGGTAATCGGGACAGTGCAAACAGTACTCAAAGACAGGGAGAGCAAGCTCTCTCTTGGCACTTTGGATGTGGGACATACAGCGAGATGTTTGCTGCTTTTGCGTTTGGCTGTTGGGAGATTTACAGCACAAAGATATCTAGTTGATTTGAAGCAGTTCCGAGAAAGTCTAAACATAATCCTCACTTTTCCCTCCTGGCACTTTCCCTGTAGGAGATACCGCAAGACGTTTCTGTATATTGGGCACAGCGCTCTGCAGGGTGTTAGCAGAGAGTTTCCCGGGACAGTGAAACCCTATATCAGAGACACTGAGAAGAAGCCCCAACGTTCCTTCCAGGCACTTTCAGTGTGGGTGCCTTCTCCACGTGGTTCCTGGTTTCACTGCAGCTCTGAAGAGAATGTTAGCAAAGAGGTAATCGGGACAGTGCAAACAGTACTCAAAGACAGGGAGAGCAAGCTCTCTCTTGGCACTTTGGATGTGGGACATACAGCGAGATGTTTGCTGCTTTTGCGTTTGGCTGTTGGGAGATTTACAGCACAAAGATATCTAGTTGATTTGAAGCAGTTCCGAGAAAGTCTAAACATAATCCTCACTTTTCCCTCCTGGCACTTTCCCTGTAGGAGATACCGCAAGACGTTTCTGTATATTGGGCACAGCGCTCTGCAGGGTGTTAGCAGAGAGTTTCCCGGGACAGTGAAACCCTATATGAGAGACACTGAGAAGAAGCCCCAACGTTCCTTCCAGGCACTTTCAGTGTGGGTGCCTTCTCCACGTGGTTCCTGGTTTCACTGCAGCTCTGAAGAGAATGTTAGCAAAGAGGTAATCGGGACAGTGCAAACAGTACTCAAAGACAGGGAGAGCAAGCTCTCTCTTGGCACTTTGGATGTGGGACATACAGCGAGATGTTTGCTGCTTTTGCGTTTGGCTGTTGGGAGATTTACAGCACAAAGATATCTAGTTGATTTGAAGCAGTTCCGAGAAAGTCTAAACATAATCCTCACTTTTCCCTCCTGGCACTTTCCCTGTAGGAGATACCGCAAGACGTTTCTGTATATTGGGCACAGCGCTCTGCAGGGTGTTAGCAGAGAGTTTCCCGGGACAGTGAAACCCTATATGAGAGACACTGAGAAGAAGCCCCAACGTTCCTTCCAGGCACTTTCAGTGTGGGTGCCTTCTCCACGTGGTTCCTGGTTTCACTGCAGCTCTGAAGAGAATGTTAGCAAAGAGGTAATCGGGACAGCGCAAACAGTACTCAAAGACAGGGAGAGCAAGCTCTCTCTTGGCACTTTGGATGTGGGACATACAGCGAGATGTTTGCTGCTTTTGCGTTTGGCTGTTGGGAGATTTACAGCACAAAGATATCTAGTTGATTTGAAGCAGTTCCGAGAAAGTCTAAACATAATCCTCACTTTTCCCTCCTGGCACTTTCCCTGTAGGAGATACCGCAAGACGTTTCTGTATATTGGGCACAGCGCTCTGCAGGGTGTTAGCAGAGAGTTTCCCGGGACAGTGAAACCCTATATCAGAGACACTGAGAAGAAGCCCCAACGTTCCTTCCAGGCACTTTCAGTGTGGGTGCCTTCTCCACGTGGTTCCTGGTTTCACTGCAGCTCTGAAGAGAATGTTAGCAAAGAGGTAATCGGGACAGTGCAAACAGTACTCAAAGACAGGGAGAGCAAGCTCTCTCTTGGCACTTTGGATGTGGGACATACAGCGAGATGTTTGCTGCTTTTGCGTTTGGCTGTTGGGAGATTTACAGCACAAAGATATCTAGTTGATTTGAAGCAGTTCCGAGAAAGTCTAAACATAATCCTCACTTTTCCCTCCTGGCACTTTCCCTGTAGGAGATACCGCAAGACGTTTCTGTATATTGGGCACAGCGCTCTGCAGGGTGTTAGCAGAGAGTTTCCCAGGACAGTGAAACCCTATATCAGAGACACTGAGAAGAAGCCCCAACGTTCCTTCCAGGCACTTTCAGTGTGGGTGCCTTCTCCACGTGGTTCCTGGTTTCACAGCAGCTCTGAAGAGAATGTTAGCAAAGAGGTAATCGGGACGACAGTGCAAACAGTACTCAAAGACAGGGAGAGCAAGCTCTCTCTTGGCACTTTGGATGTGGGACATACAGCGAGATGTTTGCTGCTTTTACATTTGGCTGTTGGGAGATTTACAGCACAAAGATATCTAGTTGATTTGAAGCAGTTCTGAGAAAGTCTAAACATAGTCCTCACTTTTCCCTCCTGGCACTTTCCCTGTAGGAAATACCGCAAGACGTTTCTGTATATTGGGCACAGCGCTCTGCAGGGTGTTAGCAGAGAGTTTCCCGGGACAGTGAAACCCTATATCAGAGACATTGAGAAGAAGCCCCAACGTTCCTTCCAGGCACTTTCAGTGTGGGTGCCTTCTCCACGTGGTTCCTGGTTTCACTGCAGCTCTGAAGAGAATGTTAGCAAAGAGGTAATCGGGACAGTGCAAACAGTACTCAAAGACAGGGAGAGCAAGCTCTCTCTTGGCACTTTGGATGTGGGACATACAGCGAGATGTTTGCTGCTTTTGCGTTTGGCTGTTGGGAGATTTACAGCACAAAGATATCTAGTTGATTTGAAGCAGTTCCGAGAAAGTCTAAACATAATCCTCACTTTTCCCTCCTGGCACTTTCCCTGTAGGAGATACCGCAAGACGTTTCTGTATATTGGGCACAGCGCTCTGCAGGGTGTTAGCAGAGAGTTTCCCGGGACAGTGAAACCCTATATCAGAGACATTGAGAAGAAGCCCCAATGTTCCTTCCAGGCACTTTCAGTGTGGGTGCCTTCTCCACGTGGTTCCTGGTTTCACTGCAGCTCTGAAGAGAATGTTAGCAAAGAGGTAATCGGGACAGTGCAAACAGTACTCAAAGACAGGGAGAGCAAGCTCTCTCTTGGCACTTTGGATGTGGGACATACAGCGAGATGTTTGCTGCTTTTGCGTTTGGCTGTTGGGAGATTTACAGCACAAAGATATCTAGTTGATTTGAAGCAGTTCCGAGAAAGTCTAAACATAATCCTCACTTTTCCCTCCTGGCACTTTCCCTGTAGGAGATACCGCAAGACGTTTCTGTATATTGGGCACAGCGCTCTGCAGGGTGTTAGCAGAGAGTTTCCCGGGACAGTGAAACCCTATATCAGAGACACTGAGAAGAAGCCCCAACGTTCCTTCCAGGCACTTTCAGTGTGGGTGCCTTCTCCACATGGTTCCTGGTTTCACTGCAGCTCTGAAGAGAATGTTAGCAAAGAGGTAATCGGGACAGTGCAAACAGTACTCAAAGACAGGGAGAGCAAGCTCTCTCTTGGCACTTTGGATGTGGGACATACAGCGAGATGTTTGCTGCTTTTGCGTTTGGCTGTTGGGAGATTTACAGCACAAAGATATCTAGTTGATTTGAAGCAGTTCCGAGAAAGTCTAAACATAATCCTCACTTTTCCCTCCTGGCACTTTCCCTGTAGGAGATACCGCAAGACGTTTCTGTATATTGGGCACAGCGCTCTGCAGGGTGTTAGCAGAGAGTTTCCCGGGACAGTGAAACCCTATATCAGAGACACTGAGAAGAAGCCCCAATGTTCCCTCCAGGCACTTTCAGTGTGGGTGCCTTCTCCACGTGGTTCCTGGTTTCACTGCAGCTCTGAAGAGAATGTTAGCAAAGAGGTAATCGGGACAGTGCAAACAGTACTCAAAGACAGGGAGAGCAAGCTCTCTCTTGGCACTTTGGATGTGGGACATACAGCGAGATGTTTGCTGCTTTTACATTTGGCTGTTGGGAGATTTACAGCACAAAGATATCTAGTTGATTTGAAGCAGTTCCGAGAAAGTCTAAACATAATCCTCACTTTTCCCTCCTGGCACTTTCCCTGTAGGAGATACCGCAAGACGTTTCTGTATATTGGGCACAGCGCTCTGCAGGGTGTTAGCAGAGAGTTTCCCGGGACAGTGAAACCCTATATCAGAGACACTGAGAAGAAGCCCCAACGTTCCTTCCAGGCACTTTCAGTGTGGGTGCCTTCTCCACATGGTTCCTGGTTTCACTGCAGCTCTGAAGAGAATGTTAGCAAAGAGGTAATCGGGACAGTGCAAACAGTACTCAAAGACAGGGAGAGCAAGCTCTCTCTTGGCACTTTGGATGTGGGACATACAGCGAGATGTTTGCTGCTTTTGCGTTTGGCTGTTGGGAGATTTACAGCACAAAGATATCTAGTTGATTTGAAGCAGTTCCGAGAAAGTCTAAACATAATCCTCACTTTTCCCTCCTGGCACTTTCCCTGTAGGAGATACCGCAAGACGTTTCTGTATATTGGGCACAGCGCTCTGCAGGGTGTTAGCAGAGAGTTTCCCGGGACAGTGAAACCCTATATCAGAGACACTGAGAAGAAGCCCCAATGTTCCCTCCAGGCACTTTCAGTGTGGGTGCCTTCTCCACGTGGTTCCTGGTTTCACTGCAGCTCTGAAGAGAATGTTAGCAAAGAGGTAATCGGGACAGCGCAAACAGTACTCAAAGACAGGGAGAGCAAGCTCTCTCTTGGCACTTTGGATGTGGGACATACAGCGAGATGTTTGCTGCTTTTGCGTTTGGCTGTTGGGAGATTTACAGCACAAAGATATCTAGTTGATTTGAAGCAGTTCCGAGAAAGTCTAAACATAATCCTCACTTTTCCCTCCTGGCACTTTCCCTGTAGGAGATACCGCAAGACGTTTCTGTATATTGGGCACAGCGCTCTGCAGGGTGTTAGCAGAGAGTTTCCCGGGACAGTGAAACCCTATATCAGAGACATTGAGAAGAAGCCCCAATGTTCCTTCCAGGCACTTTCAGTGTGGGTGCCTTCTCCACGTGGTTCCTGGTTTCACTGCAGCTCTGAAGAGAATGTTAGCAAAGAGGTAATCGGGACAGTGCAAACAGTACTCAAAGACAGGGAGAGCAAGCTCTCTCTTGGCACTTTGGATGTGGGACATACAGCGAGATGTTTGCTGCTTTTGCGTTTGGCTGTTGGGAGATTTACAGCACAAAGATATCTAGTTGATTTGAAGCAGTTCCGAGAAAGTCTAAACATAATCCTCACTTTTCCCTCCTGGCACTTTCCCTGTAGGAGATACCGCAAGACGTTTCTGTATATTGGGCACAGCGCTCTGCAGGGTGTTAGCAGAGAGTTTCCCGGGACAGTGAAACCCTATATCAGAGACACTGAGAAGAAGCCCCAACGTTCCTTCCAGGCACTTTCAGTGTGGGTGCCTTCTCCACGTGGTTCCTGGTTTCACTGCAGCTCTGAAGAGAATGTTAGCAAAGAGGTAATCGGGACAGCGCAAACAGTACTCAAAGACAGGGAGAGCAAGCTCTCTCTTGGCACTTTGGATGTGGGACATACAGCGAGATGTTTGCTGCTTTTACATTTGGCTGTTGGGAGATTTACAGCACAAAGATATCTAGTTGATTTGAAGCAGTTCCGAGAAAGTCTAAACATAATCCTCACTTTTCCCTCCTGGCACTTTCCCTGTAGGAGATACCGCAAGACGTTTCTGTATATTGGGCACAGCGCTCTGCAGGGTGTTAGCAGAGAGTTTCCCGGGACAGTGAAACCCTATATCAGAGACATTGAGAAGAAGCCCCAACGTTCCTTCCAGGCACTTTCAGTGTGGGTGCCTTCTCCACGTGGTTCCTGGTTTCACTGCAGCTCTGAAGAGAATGTTAGCAAAGAGGTAATCGGGACAGTGCAAACAGTACTCAAAGACAGGGAGAGCAAGCTCTCTCTTGGCACTTTGGATGTGGGACATACAGCGAGATGTTTGCTGCTTTTGCGTTTGGCTGTTGGGAGATTTACAGCACAAAGATATCTAGTTGATTTGAAGCAGTTCCGAGAAAGTCTAAACATAATCCTCACTTTTCCCTCCTGGCACTTTCCCTGTAGGAGATACCGCAAGACGTTTCTGTATATTGGGCACAGCGCTCTGCAGGGTGTTAGCAGAGAGTTTCCCGGGACAGTGAAACCCTATATCAGAGACACTGAGAAGAAGCCCCAATGTTCCCTCCAGGCACTTTCAGTGTGGGTGCCTTCTCCACGTGGTTCCTGGTTTCACTGCAGCTCTGAAGAGAATGTTAGCAAAGAGGTAATCGGGACAGCGCAAACAGTACTCAAAGACAGGGAGAGCAAGCTCTCTCTTGGCACTTTGGATGTGGGACATACAGCGAGATGTTTGCTGCTTTTACATTTGGCTGTTGGGAGATTTACAGCACAAAGATATCTAGTTGATTTGAAGCAGTTCCGAGAAAGTCTAAACATAATCCTCACTTTTCCCTCCTGGCACTTTCCCTGTAGGAGATACCGCAAGACGTTTCTGTATATTGGGCACAGCGCTCTGCAGGGTGTTAGCAGAGAGTTTCCCGGGACAGTGAAACCCTATATCAGAGACATTGAGAAGAAGCCCCAACGTTCCTTCCAGGCACTTTCAGTGTGGGTGCCTTCTCCACGTGGTTCCTGGTTTCACTGCAGCTCTGAAGAGAATGTTAGCAAAGAGGGAATCGGGACAGTGCAAACAGTACTCAAAGACAGGGAGAGCAAGCTCTCTCTTGGCACTTTGGATGTGGGACATACAGCGAGATGTTTGCTGCTTTTGCGTTTGGCTGTTGGGAGATTTACAGCACAAAGATATCTAGTTGATTTGAAGCAGTTCCGAGAAAGTCTAAACATAATCCTCACTTTTCCCTCCTGCCACTTTCCCTGTAGGAGACACCGCAAGACGTTTCTGTATATTGGGCACAGCGCTCTGCAGGGTGTTAGCAGAGAGTTTCCCGGGACAGTGAAACCCTATATCAGAGACACTGAGAAGAAGCCCCAATGTTCCCTCCAGGCACTTTCAGTGTGGGTGCCTTCTCCACGTGGTTCCTGGTTTCACTGCAGCTCTGAAGAGAATGTTAGCAAAGAGGTAATCGGGACGACAGTGCAAACAGTACTCAAAGACAGGGAGAGCAAGCTCTCTCTTGGCACTTTGGATGTGGGACATACAGCGAGATGTTTGCTGCTTTTACATTTGGCTGTTGGGAGATTTACAGCACAAAGATATCTAGTTGATTTGAAGCAGTTCCGAGAAAGTCTAAACATAATCCTCACTTTTCCCTCCTGGCACTTTCCCTGTAGGAGATACCGCAAGACGTTTCTGTATATTGGGCACAGCGCTCTGCAGGGTGTTAGCAGAGAGTTTCCCGGGACAGTGAAACCCTATATCAGAGACATTGAGAAGAAGCCCCAACGTTCCTTCCAGGCACTTTCAGTGTGGGTGCCTTCTCCACGTGGTTCCTGGTTTCACTGCAGCTCTGAAGAGAATGTTAGCAAAGAGGTAATCGGGACAGTGCAAACAGTACTCAAAGACAGGGAGAGCAAGCTCTCTCTTGGCACTTTGGATGTGGGACATACAGCGAGATGTTTGCTGCTTTTGCGTTTGGCTGTTGGGAGATTTACAGCACAAAGATATCTAGTTGATTTGAAGCAGTTCCGAGAAAGTCTAAACATAATCCTCACTTTTCCCTCCTGGCACTTTCCCTGTAGGACATACCGCAAGACGTTTCTGTATATTGGGCACAGCGCTCTGCAGGGTGTTAGCAGAGAGTTTCCCGGGACAGTGAAACCCTATATCAGAGACACTGAGAAGAAGCCCCAACGTTCCTTCCAGGCACTTTCAGTGTGGGTGCCTTCTCCACGTGGTTCCTGGTTTCACTGCAGCTCTGAAGAGAATGTTAGCAAAGAGGTAATCGGGACAGTGCAAACAGTACTCAAAGACAGGGAGAGCAAGCTCTCTCTTGGCACTTTGGATGTGGGACATACAGCGAGATGTTTGCTGCTTTTGCGTTTGGCTGTTGGGAGATTTACAGCACAAAGATATCTAGTTGATTTGAAGCAGTTCCGAGAAAGTCTAAACATAATCCTCACTTTTCCCTCCTGGCACTTTCCCTGTAGGAGATACCGCAAGACGTTTCTGTATATTGGGCACAGCGCTCTGCAGGGTGTTAGCAGAGAGTTTCCCAGGACAGTGAAACCCTATATCAGAGACACTGAGAAGAAGCCCCAACGTTCCTTCCAGGCACTTTCAGTGTGGGTGCCTTCTCCACGTGGTTCCTGGTTTCACTGCAGCTCTGAAGAGAATGTTAGCAAAGAGGTAATCGGGACGACAGTGCAAACAGTACTCAAAGACAGGGAGAGCAAGCTCTCTCTTGGCACTTTGGATGTGGGACATACAGCGAGATGTTTGCTGCTTTTACATTTGGCTGTTGGGAGATTTACAGCACAAAGATATCTAGTTGATTTGAAGCAGTTCCGAGAAAGTCTAAACATAATCCTCACTTTTCCCTCCTGGCACTTTCCCTGTAGGAAATACCGCAAGACGTTTCTGTATATTGGGCACAGCGCTCTGCAGGGTGTTAGCAGAGAGTTTCCCGGGACAGTGAAACCCTATATCAGAGACATTGAGAAGAAGCCCCAACGTTCCTTCCAGGCACTTTCAGTGTGGGTGCCTTCTCCACGTGGTTCCTGGTTTCACTGCAGCTCTGAAGAGAATGTTAGCAAAGAGGTAATCGGGACAGTGCAAACAGTACTCAAAGACAGGGAGAGCAAGCTCTCTCTTGGCACTTTGGATGTGGGACATACAGCGAGATGTTTGCTGCTTTTGCGTTTGGCTGTTGGGAGATTTACAGCACAAAGATATCTAGTTGATTTGAAGCAGTTCCGAGAAAGTCTAAACATAATCCTCACTTTTCCCTCCTGGCACTTTCCCTGTAGGAGATACCGCAAGACGTTTCTGTATATTGGGCACAGCGCTCTGCAGGGTGTTAGCAGAGAGTTTCCCGGGACAGTGAAACCCTATATCAGAGACACTGAGAAGAAGCCCCAACGTTCCTTCCAGGCACTTTCAGTGTGGGTGCCTTCTCCACGTGGTTCCTGGTTTCACTGCAGCTCTGAAGAGAATGTTAGCAAAGAGGTAATCGGGACGACAGTGCAAACAGTACTCAAAGACAGGGAGAGCAAGCTCTCTCTTGGCACTTTGGATGTGGGACATACAGCGAGATGTTTGCTGCTTTTACATTTGGCTGTTGGGAGATTTACAGCACAAAGATATCTAGTTGATTTGAAGCAGTTCCGAGAAAGTCTAAACATAATCCTCACTTTTCCCTCCTGGCACTTTCCCTGTAGGAGATACCGCAAGACGTTTCTGTATATTGGGCACAGCGCTCTGCAGGGTGTTAGCAGAGAGTTTCCCGGGACAGTGAAACCCTATATCAGAGACACTGAGAAGAAGCCCCAACGTTCCTTCCAGGCACTTTCAGTGTGGGTGCCTTCTCCACGTGGTTCCTGGTTTCACTGCAGCTCTGAAGAGAATGTTAGCAAAGAGGGAATCGGGACAGTGCAAACAGTACTCAAAGACAGGGAGAGCAAGCTCTCTCTTGGCACTTTGGATGTGGGACATACAGCGAGATGTTTGCTGCTTTTGCGTTTGGCTGTTGGGAGATTTACAGCACAAAGATATCTAGTTGATTTGAAGCAGTTCCGAGAAAGTCTAAACATAATCCTCACTTTTCCCTCCTGGCACTTTCCCTGTAGGAGACACCGCAAGACGTTTCTGTATATTGGGCACAGCGCTCTGCAGGGTGTTAGCAGAGAGTTTCCCGGGACAGTGAAACCCTATATCAGAGACACTGAGAAGAAGCCCCAACGTTCCCTCCAGGCACTTTCAGTGTGGGTGCCTTCTCCACGTGGTTCCTGGTTTCACTGCAGCTCTGAAGAGAATGTTAGCAAAGAGGTAATCGGGACGACAGTGCAAACAGTACTCAAAGACAGGGAGAGCAAGCTCTCTCTTGGCACTTTGGATGTGGGACATACAGCGAGATGTTTGCTGCTTTTGCGTTTGGCTGTTGGGAGATTTACAGCACAAAGATATCTAGTTGATTTGAAGCAGTTCCGAGAAAGTCTAAACATAATCCTCACTTTTCCCTCCTGCCACTTTCCCTGTAGGAGACACCGCAAGACGTTTCTGTATATTGGGCACAGCGCTCTGCAGGGTGTTAGCAGAGAGTTTCCCGGGACAGTGAAACCCTATATCAGAGACACTGAGAAGAAGCCCCAATGTTCCCTCCAGGCACTTTCAGTGTGGGTGCCTTCTCCACGTGGTTCCTGGTTTCACTGCAGCTCTGAAGAGAATGTTAGCAAAGAGGTAATCGGGACGACAGTGCAAACAGTACTCAAAGACAGGGAGAGCAAGCTCTCTCTTGGCACTTTGGATGTGGGACATACAGCGAGATGTTTGCTGCTTTTACATTTGGCTGTTGGGAGATTTACAGCACAAAGATATCTAGTTGATTTGAAGCAGTTCCGAGAAAGTCTAAACATAATCCTCACTTTTCCCTCCTGGCACTTTCCCTGTAGGAGATACCGCAAGACGTTTCTGTATATTGGGCACAGCGCTCTGCAGGGTGTTAGCAGAGAGTTTCCCGGGACAGTGAAACCCTATATCAGAGACATTGAGAAGAAGCCCCAACGTTCCTTCCAGGCACTTTCAGTGTGGGTGCCTTCTCCACGTGGTTCCTGGTTTCACTGCAGCTCTGAAGAGAATGTTAGCAAAGAGGTAATCGGGACAGTGCAAACAGTACTCAAAGACAGGGAGAGCAAGCTCTCTCTTGGCACTTTGGATGTGGGACATACAGCGAGATGTTTGCTGCTTTTGCGTTTGGCTGTTGGGAGATTTACAGCACAAAGATATCTAGTTGATTTGAAGCAGTTCCGAGAAAGTCTAAACATAATCCTCACTTTTCCCTCCTGGCACTTTCCCTGTAGGACATACCGCAAGACGTTTCTGTATATTGGGCACAGCGCTCTGCAGGGTGTTAGCAGAGAGTTTCCCGGGACAGTGAAACCCTATATCAGAGACACTGAGAAGAAGCCCCAACGTTCCTTCCAGGCACTTTCAGTGTGGGTGCCTTCTCCACGTGGTTCCTGGTTTCACTGCAGCTCTGAAGAGAATGTTAGCAAAGAGGTAATCGGGACAGTGCAAACAGTACTCAAAGACAGGGAGAGCAAGCTCTCTCTTGGCACTTTGGATGTGGGACATACAGCGAGATGTTTGCTGCTTTTGCGTTTGGCTGTTGGGAGATTTACAGCACAAAGATATCTAGTTGATTTGAAGCAGTTCCGAGAAAGTCTAAACATAATCCTCACTTTTCCCTCCTGGCACTTTCCCTGTAGGAGATACCGCAAGACGTTTCTGTATATTGGGCACAGCGCTCTGCAGGGTGTTAGCAGAGAGTTTCCCAGGACAGTGAAACCCTATATCAGAGACACTGAGAAGAAGCCCCAACGTTCCTTCCAGGCACTTTCAGTGTGGGTGCCTTCTCCACGTGGTTCCTGGTTTCACTGCAGCTCTGAAGAGAATGTTAGCAAAGAGGTAATCGGGACGACAGTGCAAACAGTACTCAAAGACAGGGAGAGCAAGCTCTCTCTTGGCACTTTGGATGTGGGACATACAGCGAGATGTTTGCTGCTTTTACATTTGGCTGTTGGGAGATTTACAGCACAAAGATATCTAGTTGATTTGAAGCAGTTCCGAGAAAGTCTAAACATAATCCTCACTTTTCCCTCCTGGCACTTTCCCTGTAGGAAATACCGCAGACGTTTCTGTATATTGGGCACAGCGCTCTGCAGGGTGTTAGCAGAGAGTTTCCCGGGACAGTGAAACCCTATATCAGAGACATTGAGAAGAAGCCCCAACGTTCCTTCCAGGCACTTTCAGTGTGGGTGCCTTCTCCACGTGGTTCCTGGTTTCACTGCAGCTCTGAAGAGAATGTTAGCAAAGAGGTAATCGGGACAGTGCAAACAGTACTCAAAGACAGGGAGAGCAAGCTCTCTCTTGGCACTTTGGATGTGGGACATACAGCGAGATGTTTGCTGCTTTTGCGTTTGGCTGTTGGGAGATTTACAGCACAAAGATATCTAGTTGATTTGAAGCAGTTCCGAGAAAGTCTAAACATAATCCTCACTTTTCCCTCCTGGCACTTTCCCTGTAGGAGATACCGCAAGACGTTTCTGTATATTGGGCACAGCGCTCTGCAGGGTGTTAGCAGAGAGTTTCCCGGGACAGTGAAACCCTATATCAGAGACACTGAGAAGAAGCCCCAATGTTCCCTCCAGGCACTTTCAGTGTGGGTGCCTTCTCCACGTGGTTCCTGGTTTCACTGCAGCTCTGAAGAGAATGTTAGCAAAGAGGTAATCGGGACAGCGCAAACAGTACTCAAAGACAGGGAGAGCAAGCTCTCTCTTGGCACTTTGGATGTGGGACATACAGCGAGATGTTTGCTGCTTTTACATTTGGCTGTTGGGAGATTTACAGCACAAAGATATCTAGTTGATTTGAAGCAGTTCCGAGAAAGTCTAAACATAATCCTCACTTTTCCCTCCTGGCACTTTCCCTGTAGGAGATACCGCAAGACGTTTCTGTATATTGGGCACAGCGCTCTGCAGGGTGTTAGCAGAGAGTTTCCCGGGACAGTGAAACCCTATATCAGAGACATTGAGAAGAAGCCCCAACGTTCCTTCCAGGCACTTTCAGTGTGGGTGCCTTCTCCACGTGGTTCCTGGTTTCACTGCAGCTCTGAAGAGAATGTTAGCAAAGAGGTAATCGGGACAGTGCAAACAGTACTCAAAGACAGGGAGAGCAAGCTCTCTCTTGGCACTTTGGATGTGGGACATACAGCGAGATGTTTGCTGCTTTTGCGTTTGGCTGTTGGGAGATTTACAGCACAAAGATATCTAGTTGATTTGAAGCAGTTCCGAGAAAGTCTAAACATAATCCTCACTTTTCCCTCCTGGCACTTTCCCTGTAGGAGATACCGCAAGACGTTTCTGTATATTGGGCACAGCGCTCTGCAGGGTGTTAGCAGAGAGTTTCCCGGGACAGTGAAACCCTATATCAGAGACACTGAGAAGAAGCCCCAATGTTCCCTCCAGGCACTTTCAGTGTGGGTGCCTTCTCCACGTGGTTCCTGGTTTCACTGCAGCTCTGAAGAGAATGTTAGCAAAGAGGTAATCGGGACAGCGCAAACAGTACTCAAAGACAGGGAGAGCAAGCTCTCTCTTGGCACTTTGGATGTGGGACATACAGCGAGATGTTTGCTGCTTTTACATTTGGCTGTTGGGAGATTTACAGCACAAAGATATCTAGTTGATTTGAAGCAGTTCCGAGAAAGTCTAAACATAATCCTCACTTTTCCCTCCTGGCACTTTCCCTGTAGGAGATACCGCAAGACGTTTCTGTATATTGGGCACAGCGCTCTGCAGGGTGTTAGCAGAGAGTTTCCCGGGACAGTGAAACCCTATATCAGAGACATTGAGAAGAAGCCCCAACGTTCCTTCCAGGCACTTTCAGTGTGGGTGCCTTCTCCACGTGGTTCCTGGTTTCACTGCAGCTCTGAAGAGAATGTTAGCAAAGAGGTAATCGGGACAGTGCAAACAGTACTCAAAGACAGGGAGAGCAAGCTCTCTCTTGGCACTTTGGATGTGGGACATACAGCGAGATGTTTGCTGCTTTTGCGTTTGGCTGTTGGGAGATTTACAGCACAAAGATATCTAGTTGATTTGAAGCAGTTCCGAGAAAGTCTAAACATAATCCTCACTTTTCCCTCCTGGCACTTTCCCTGTAGGAGATACCGCAAGACGTTTCTGTATATTGGGCACAGCGCTCTGCAGGGTGTTAGCAGAGAGTTTCCCGGGACAGTGAAACCCTATATCAGAGACACTGAGAAGAAGCCCCAATGTTCCCTCCAGGCACTTTCAGTGTGGGTGCCTTCTCCACGTGGTTCCTGGTTTCACTGCAGCTCTGAAGAGAATGTTAGCAAAGAGGTAATCGGGACAGCGCAAACAGTACTCAAAGACAGGGAGAGCAAGCTCTCTCTTGGCACTTTGGATGTGGGACATACAGCGAGATGTTTGCTGCTTTTACATTTGGCTGTTGGGAGATTTACAGCACAAAGATATCTAGTTGATTTGAAGCAGTTCCGAGAAAGTCTAAACATAATCCTCACTTTTCCCTCCTGGCACTTTCCCTGTAGGAGATACCGCAAGACGTTTCTGTATATTGGGCACAGCGCTCTGCAGGGTGTTAGCAGAGAGTTTCCCGGGACAGTGAAACCCTATATCAGAGACATTGAGAAGAAGCCCCAACGTTCCTTCCAGGCACTTTCAGTGTGGGTGCCTTCTCCACGTGGTTCCTGGTTTCACTGCAGCTCTGAAGAGAATGTTAGCAAAGAGGGAATCGGGACAGTGCAAACAGTACTCAAAGACAGGGAGAGCAAGCTCTCTCTTGGCACTTTGGATGTGGGACATACAGCGAGATGTTTGCTGCTTTTGCGTTTGGCTGTTGGGAGATTTACAGCACAAAGATATCTAGTTGATTTGAAGCAGTTCCGAGAAAGTCTAAACATAATCCTCACTTTTCCCTCCTGCCACTTTCCCTGTAGGAGACACCGCAAGACGTTTCTGTATATTGGGCACAGCGCTCTGCAGGGTGTTAGCAGAGAGTTTCCCGGGACAGTGAAACCCTATATCAGAGACACTGAGAAGAAGCCCCAATGTTCCCTCCAGGCACTTTCAGTGTGGGTGCCTTCTCCACGTGGTTCCTGGTTTCACTGCAGCTCTGAAGAGAATGTTAGCAAAGAGGTAATCGGGACGACAGTGCAAACAGTACTCAAAGACAGGGAGAGCAAGCTCTCTCTTGGCACTTTGGATGTGGGACATACAGCGAGATGTTTGCTGCTTTTACATTTGGCTGTTGGGAGATTTACAGCACAAAGATATCTAGTTGATTTGAAGCAGTTCCGAGAAAGTCTAAACATAATCCTCACTTTTCCCTCCTGGCACTTTCCCTGTAGGAGATACCGCAAGACGTTTCTGTATATTGGGCACAGCGCTCTGCAGGGTGTTAGCAGAGAGTTTCCCGGGACAGTGAAACCCTATATCAGAGACATTGAGAAGAAGCCCCAACGTTCCTTCCAGGCACTTTCAGTGTGGGTGCCTTCTCCACGTGGTTCCTGGTTTCACTGCAGCTCTGAAGAGAATGTTAGCAAAGAGGTAATCGGGACAGTGCAAACAGTACTCAAAGACAGGGAGAGCAAGCTCTCTCTTGGCACTTTGGATGTGGGACATACAGCGAGATGTTTGCTGCTTTTGCGTTTGGCTGTTGGGAGATTTACAGCACAAAGATATCTAGTTGATTTGAAGCAGTTCCGAGAAAGTCTAAACATAATCCTCACTTTTCCCTCCTGGCACTTTCCCTGTAGGACATACCGCAAGACGTTTCTGTATATTGGGCACAGCGCTCTGCAGGGTGTTAGCAGAGAGTTTCCCGGGACAGTGAAACCCTATATCAGAGACACTGAGAAGAAGCCCCAACGTTCCTTCCAGGCACTTTCAGTGTGGGTGCCTTCTCCACGTGGTTCCTGGTTTCACTGCAGCTCTGAAGAGAATGTTAGCAAAGAGGTAATCGGGACAGTGCAAACAGTACTCAAAGACAGGGAGAGCAAGCTCTCTCTTGGCACTTTGGATGTGGGACATACAGCGAGATGTTTGCTGCTTTTGCGTTTGGCTGTTGGGAGATTTACAGCACAAAGATATCTAGTTGATTTGAAGCAGTTCCGAGAAAGTCTAAACATAATCCTCACTTTTCCCTCCTGGCACTTTCCCTGTAGGAGATACCGCAAGACGTTTCTGTATATTGGGCACAGCGCTCTGCAGGGTGTTAGCAGAGAGTTTCCCAGGACAGTGAAACCCTATATCAGAGACACTGAGAAGAAGCCCCAACGTTCCTTCCAGGCACTTTCAGTGTGGGTGCCTTCTCCACGTGGTTCCTGGTTTCACTGCAGCTCTGAAGAGAATGTTAGCAAAGAGGTAATCGGGACGACAGTGCAAACAGTACTCAAAGACAGGGAGAGCAAGCTCTCTCTTGGCACTTTGGATGTGGGACATACAGCGAGATGTTTGCTGCTTTTACATTTGGCTGTTGGGAGATTTACAGCACAAAGATATCTAGTTGATTTGAAGCAGTTCCGAGAAAGTCTAAACATAATCCTCACTTTTCCCTCCTGGCACTTTCCCTGTAGGAAATACCGCAAGACGTTTCTGTATATTGGGCACAGCGCTCTGCAGGGTGTTAGCAGAGAGTTTCCCGGGACAGTGAAACCCTATATCAGAGACATTGAGAAGAAGCCCCAACGTTCCTTCCAGGCACTTTCAGTGTGGGTGCCTTCTCCACGTGGTTCCTGGTTTCACTGCAGCTCTGAAGAGAATGTTAGCAAAGAGGTAATCGGGACAGTGCAAACAGTACTCAAAGACAGGGAGAGCAAGCTCTCTCTTGGCACTTTGGATGTGGGACATACAGCGAGATGTTTGCTGCTTTTGCGTTTGGCTGTTGGGAGATTTACAGCACAAAGATATCTAGTTGATTTGAAGCAGTTCCGAGAAAGTCTAAACATAATCCTCACTTTTCCCTCCTGGCACTTTCCCTGTAGGAGATACCGCAAGACGTTTCTGTATATTGGGCACAGCGCTCTGCAGGGTGTTAGCAGAGAGTTTCCCGGGACAGTGAAACCCTATATCAGAGACACTGAGAAGAAGCCCCAACGTTCCTTCCAGGCACTTTCAGTGTGGGTGCCTTCTCCACGTGGTTCCTGGTTTCACTGCAGCTCTGAAGAGAATGTTAGCAAAGAGGTAATCGGGACGACAGTGCAAACAGTACTCAAAGACAGGGAGAGCAAGCTCTCTCTTGGCACTTTGGATGTGGGACATACAGCGAGATGTTTGCTGCTTTTACATTTGGCTGTTGGGAGATTTACAGCACAAAGATATCTAGTTGATTTGAAGCAGTTCCGAGAAAGTCTAAACATAATCCTCACTTTTCCCTCCTGGCACTTTCCCTGTAGGAGATACCGCAAGACGTTTCTGTATATTGGGCACAGCGCTCTGCAGGGTGTTAGCAGAGAGTTTCCCGGGACAGTGAAACCCTATATCAGAGACACTGAGAAGAAGCCCCAACGTTCCTTCCAGGCACTTTCAGTGTGGGTGCCTTCTCCACGTGGTTCCTGGTTTCACTGCAGCTCTGAAGAGAATGTTAGCAAAGAGGGAATCGGGACAGTGCAAACAGTACTCAAAGACAGGGAGAGCAAGCTCTCTCTTGGCACTTTGGATGTGGGACATACAGCGAGATGTTTGCTGCTTTTGCGTTTGGCTGTTGGGAGATTTACAGCACAAAGATATCTAGTTGATTTGAAGCAGTTCCGAGAAAGTCTAAACATAATCCTCACTTTTCCCTCCTGGCACTTTCCCTGTAGGAGACACCGCAAGACGTTTCTGTATATTGGGCACAGCGCTCTGCAGGGTGTTAGCAGAGAGTTTCCCGGGACAGTGAAACCCTATATCAGAGACACTGAGAAGAAGCCCCAACGTTCCCTCCAGGCACTTTCAGTGTGGGTGCCTTCTCCACGTGGTTCCTGGTTTCACTGCAGCTCTGAAGAGAATGTTAGCAAAGAGGTAATCGGGACGACAGTGCAAACAGTACTCAAAGACAGGGAGAGCAAGCTCTCTCTTGGCACTTTGGATGTGGGACATACAGCGAGATGTTTGCTGCTTTTGCGTTTGGCTGTTGGGAGATTTACAGCACAAAGATATCTAGTTGATTTGAAGCAGTTCCGAGAAAGTCTAAACATAATCCTCACTTTTCCCTCCTGCCACTTTCCCTGTAGGAGACACCGCAAGACGTTTCTGTATATTGGGCACAGCGCTCTGCAGGGTGTTAGCAGAGAGTTTCCCGGGACAGTGAAACCCTATATCAGAGACACTGAGAAGAAGCCCCAATGTTCCCTCCAGGCACTTTCAGTGTGGGTGCCTTCTCCACGTGGTTCCTGGTTTCACTGCAGCTCTGAAGAGAATGTTAGCAAAGAGGTAATCGGGACGACAGTGCAAACAGTACTCAAAGACAGGGAGAGCAAGCTCTCTCTTGGCACTTTGGATGTGGGACATACAGCGAGATGTTTGCTGCTTTTACATTTGGCTGTTGGGAGATTTACAGCACAAAGATATCTAGTTGATTTGAAGCAGTTCCGAGAAAGTCTAAACATAATCCTCACTTTTCCCTCCTGGCACTTTCCCTGTAGGAGATACCGCAAGACGTTTCTGTATATTGGGCACAGCGCTCTGCAGGGTGTTAGCAGAGAGTTTCCCGGGACAGTGAAACCCTATATCAGAGACATTGAGAAGAAGCCCCAACGTTCCTTCCAGGCACTTTCAGTGTGGGTGCCTTCTCCACGTGGTTCCTGGTTTCACTGCAGCTCTGAAGAGAATGTTAGCAAAGAGGGAATCGGGACAGTGCAAACAGTACTCAAAGACAGGGAGAGCAAGCTCTCTCTTGGCACTTTGGATGTGGGACATACAGCGAGATGTTTGCTGCTTTTGCGTTTGGCTGTTGGGAGATTTACAGCACAAAGATATCTAGTTGATTTGAAGCAGTTCCGAGAAAGTCTAAACATAATCCTCACTTTTCCCTCCTGGCACTTTCCCTGTAGGACATACCGCAAGACGTTTCTGTATATTGGGCACAGCGCTCTGCAGGGTGTTAGCAGAGAGTTTCCCGGGACAGTGAAACCCTATATCAGAGACACTGAGAAGAAGCCCCAACGTTCCTTCCAGGCACTTTCAGTGTGGGTGCCTTCTCCACGTGGTTCCTGGTTTCACTGCAGCTCTGAAGAGAATGTTAGCAAAGAGGTAATCGGGACAGTGCAAACAGTACTCAAAGACAGGGAGAGCAAGCTCTCTCTTGGCACTTTGGATGTGGGACATACAGCGAGATGTTTGCTGCTTTTGCGTTTGGCTGTTGGGAGATTTACAGCACAAAGATATCTAGTTGATTTGAAGCAGTTCCGAGAAAGTCTAAACATAATCCTCACTTTTCCCTCCTGGCACTTTCCCTGTAGGAGATACCGCAAGACGTTTCTGTATATTGGGCACAGCGCTCTGCAGGGTGTTAGCAGAGAGTTTCCCAGGACAGTGAAACCCTATATCAGAGACACTGAGAAGAAGCCCCAACGTTCCTTCCAGGCACTTTCAGTGTGGGTGCCTTCTCCACGTGGTTCCTGGTTTCACTGCAGCTCTGAAGAGAATGTTAGCAAAGAGGTAATCGGGACGACAGTGCAAACAGTACTCAAAGACAGGGAGAGCAAGCTCTCTCTTGGCACTTTGGATGTGGGACATACAGCGAGATGTTTGCTGCTTTTACATTTGGCTGTTGGGAGATTTACAGCACAAAGATATCTAGTTGATTTGAAGCAGTTCCGAGAAAGTCTAAACATAATCCTCACTTTTCCCTCCTGGCACTTTCCCTGTAGGAAATACCGCAGACGTTTCTGTATATTGGGCACAGCGCTCTGCAGGGTGTTAGCAGAGAGTTTCCCGGGACAGTGAAACCCTATATCAGAGACATTGAGAAGAAGCCCCAACGTTCCTTCCAGGCACTTTCAGTGTGGGTGCCTTCTCCACGTGGTTCCTGGTTTCACTGCAGCTCTGAAGAGAATGTTAGCAAAGAGGTAATCGGGACAGTGCAAACAGTACTCAAAGACAGGGAGAGCAAGCTCTCTCTTGGCACTTTGGATGTGGGACATACAGCGAGATGTTTGCTGCTTTTGCGTTTGGCTGTTGGGAGATTTACAGCACAAAGATATCTAGTTGATTTGAAGCAGTTCCGAGAAAGTCTAAACATAATCCTCACTTTTCCCTCCTGGCACTTTCCCTGTAGGAGATACCGCAAGACGTTTCTGTATATTGGGCACAGCGCTCTGCAGGGTGTTAGCAGAGAGTTTCCCGGGACAGTGAAACCCTATATCAGAGACACTGAGAAGAAGCCCCAACGTTCCTTCCAGGCACTTTCAGTGTGGGTGCCTTCTCCACATGGTTCCTGGTTTCACTGCAGCTCTGAAGAGAATGTTAGCAAAGAGGTAATCGGGACAGTGCAAACAGTACTCAAAGACAGGGAGAGCAAGCTCTCTCTTGGCACTTTGGATGTGGGACATACAGCGAGATGTTTGCTGCTTTTGCGTTTGGCTGTTGGGAGATTTACAGCACAAAGATATCTAGTTGATTTGAAGCAGTTCCGAGAAAGTCTAAACATAATCCTCACTTTTCCCTCCTGGCACTTTCCCTGTAGGAGATACCGCAAGACGTTTCTGTATATTGGGCACAGCGCTCTGCAGGGTGTTAGCAGAGAGTTTCCCGGGACAGTGAAACCCTATATCAGAGACACTGAGAAGAAGCCCCAATGTTCCCTCCAGGCACTTTCAGTGTGGGTGCCTTCTCCACGTGGTTCCTGGTTTCACTGCAGCTCTGAAGAGAATGTTAGCAAAGAGGTAATCGGGACAGCGCAAACAGTACTCAAAGACAGGGAGAGCAAGCTCTCTCTTGGCACTTTGGATGTGGGACATACAGCGAGATGTTTGCTGCTTTTACATTTGGCTGTTGGGAGATTTACAGCACAAAGATATCTAGTTGATTTGAAGCAGTTCCGAGAAAGTCTAAACATAATCCTCACTTTTCCCTCCTGGCACTTTCCCTGTAGGAGATACCGCAAGACGTTTCTGTATATTGGGCACAGCGCTCTGCAGGGTGTTAGCAGAGAGTTTCCCGGGACAGTGAAACCCTATATCAGAGACATTGAGAAGAAGCCCCAACGTTCCTTCCAGGCACTTTCAGTGTGGGTGCCTTCTCCACGTGGTTCCTGGTTTCACTGCAGCTCTGAAGAGAATGTTAGCAAAGAGGTAATCGGGACAGTGCAAACAGTACTCAAAGACAGGGAGAGCAAGCTCTCTCTTGGCACTTTGGATGTGGGACATACAGCGAGATGTTTGCTGCTTTTGCGTTTGGCTGTTGGGAGATTTACAGCACAAAGATATCTAGTTGATTTGAAGCAGTTCCGAGAAAGTCTAAACATAATCCTCACTTTTCCCTCCTGGCACTTTCCCTGTAGGAGATACCGCAAGACGTTTCTGTATATTGGGCACAGCGCTCTGCAGGGTGTTAGCAGAGAGTTTCCCGGGACAGTGAAACCCTATATCAGAGACACTGAGAAGAAGCCCCAATGTTCCCTCCAGGCACTTTCAGTGTGGGTGCCTTCTCCACGTGGTTCCTGGTTTCACTGCAGCTCTGAAGAGAATGTTAGCAAAGAGGTAATCGGGACAGCGCAAACAGTACTCAAAGACAGGGAGAGCAAGCTCTCTCTTGGCACTTTGGATGTGGGACATACAGCGAGATGTTTGCTGCTTTTACATTTGGCTGTTGGGAGATTTACAGCACAAAGATATCTAGTTGATTTGAAGCAGTTCCGAGAAAGTCTAAACATAATCCTCACTTTTCCCTCCTGGCACTTTCCCTGTAGGAGATACCGCAAGACGTTTCTGTATATTGGGCACAGCGCTCTGCAGGGTGTTAGCAGAGAGTTTCCCGGGACAGTGAAACCCTATATCAGAGACATTGAGAAGAAGCCCCAACGTTCCTTCCAGGCACTTTCAGTGTGGGTGCCTTCTCCACGTGGTTCCTGGTTTCACTGCAGCTCTGAAGAGAATGTTAGCAAAGAGGTAATCGGGACAGTGCAAACAGTACTCAAAGACAGGGAGAGCAAGCTCTCTCTTGGCACTTTGGATGTGGGACATACAGCGAGATGTTTGCTGCTTTTGCGTTTGGCTGTTGGGAGATTTACAGCACAAAGATATCTAGTTGATTTGAAGCAGTTCCGAGAAAGTCTAAACATAATCCTCACTTTTCCCTCCTGGCACTTTCCCTGTAGGAGATACCGCAAGACGTTTCTGTATATTGGGCACAGCGCTCTGCAGGGTGTTAGCAGAGAGTTTCCCGGGACAGTGAAACCCTATATCAGAGACACTGAGAAGAAGCCCCAATGTTCCCTCCAGGCACTTTCAGTGTGGGTGCCTTCTCCACGTGGTTCCTGGTTTCACTGCAGCTCTGAAGAGAATGTTAGCAAAGAGGTAATCGGGACAGCGCAAACAGTACTCAAAGACAGGGAGAGCAAGCTCTCTCTTGGCACTTTGGATGTGGGACATACAGCGAGATGTTTGCTGCTTTTACATTTGGCTGTTGGGAGATTTACAGCACAAAGATATCTAGTTGATTTGAAGCAGTTCCGAGAAAGTCTAAACATAATCCTCACTTTTCCCTCCTGGCACTTTCCCTGTAGGAGATACCGCAAGACGTTTCTGTATATTGGGCACAGCGCTCTGCAGGGTGTTAGCAGAGAGTTTCCCGGGACAGTGAAACCCTATATCAGAGACATTGAGAAGAAGCCCCAACGTTCCTTCCAGGCACTTTCAGTGTGGGTGCCTTCTCCACGTGGTTCCTGGTTTCACTGCAGCTCTGAAGAGAATGTTAGCAAAGAGGGAATCGGGACAGTGCAAACAGTACTCAAAGACAGGGAGAGCAAGCTCTCTCTTGGCACTTTGGATGTGGGACATACAGCGAGATGTTTGCTGCTTTTGCGTTTGGCTGTTGGGAGATTTACAGCACAAAGATATCTAGTTGATTTGAAGCAGTTCCGAGAAAGTCTAAACATAATCCTCACTTTTCCCTCCTGCCACTTTCCCTGTAGGAGACACCGCAAGACGTTTCTGTATATTGGGCACAGCGCTCTGCAGGGTGTTAGCAGAGAGTTTCCCGGGACAGTGAAACCCTATATCAGAGACACTGAGAAGAAGCCCCAATGTTCCCTCCAGGCACTTTCAGTGTGGGTGCCTTCTCCACGTGGTTCCTGGTTTCACTGCAGCTCTGAAGAGAATGTTAGCAAAGAGGTAATCGGGACGACAGTGCAAACAGTACTCAAAGACAGGGAGAGCAAGCTCTCTCTTGGCACTTTGGATGTGGGACATACAGCGAGATGTTTGCTGCTTTTACATTTGGCTGTTGGGAGATTTACAGCACAAAGATATCTAGTTGATTTGAAGCAGTTCCGAGAAAGTCTAAACATAATCCTCACTTTTCCCTCCTGGCACTTTCCCTGTAGGAGATACCGCAAGACGTTTCTGTATATTGGGCACAGCGCTCTGCAGGGTGTTAGCAGAGAGTTTCCCGGGACAGTGAAACCCTATATCAGAGACATTGAGAAGAAGCCCCAACGTTCCTTCCAGGCACTTTCAGTGTGGGTGCCTTCTCCACGTGGTTCCTGGTTTCACTGCAGCTCTGAAGAGAATGTTAGCAAAGAGGTAATCGGGACAGTGCAAACAGTACTCAAAGACAGGGAGAGCAAGCTCTCTCTTGGCACTTTGGATGTGGGACATACAGCGAGATGTTTGCTGCTTTTACATTTGGCTGTTGGGAGATTTACAGCACAAAGATATCTAGTTGATTTGAAGCAGTTCCGAGAAAGTCTAAACATAATCCTCACTTTTCCCTCCTGGCACTTTCCCTGTAGGAAATACCGCAAGACGTTTCTGTATATTGGGCACAGCGCTCTGCAGGGTGTTAGCAGAGAGTTTCCCGGGACAGTGAAACCCTATATCAGAGACATTGAGAAGAAGCCCCAACGTTCCTTCCAGGCACTTTCAGTGTGGGTGCCTTCTCCACGTGGTTCCTGGTTTCACTGCAGCTCTGAAGAGAATGTTAGCAAAGAGGTAATCGGGACAGTGCAAACAGTACTCAAAGACAGGGAGAGCAAGCTCTCTCTTGGCACTTTGGATGTGGGACATACAGCGAGATGTTTGCTGCTTTTACATTTGGCTGTTGGGAGATTTACAGCACAAAGATATCTAGTTGATTTGAAGCAGTTCCGAGAAAGTCTAAACATAATCCTCACTTTTCCCTCCTGGCACTTTCCCTGTAGGAGATACTGCAAGACGTTTCTGTATATTGGGCACAGCGCTCTGCAGGGTGTTAGCAGAGAGTTTCCCGGGACAGTGAAACCCTATATCAGAGACACTGAGAAGAAGCCCCAACGTTCCTTCCAGGCACTTTCAGTGTGGGTGCCTTCTCCACGTGGTTCCTGGTTTCACTGCAGCTCTGAAGAGAATGTTAGCAAAGAGGTAATCGGGACAGTGCAAACAGTACTCAAAGACAGGGAGAGCAAGCTCTCTCTTGGCACTTCGGATGTGGGACATACAGCGAGATGTTTGCTGCTTTTGCGTTTGGCTGTTGGGAGATTTACAGCACAAAGATATCTAGTTGATTTGAAGCAGTTCCGAGAAAGTCTAAACATAATCCTCACTTTTCCCTCCTGGCACTTTCCCTGTAGGAGATACCGCAAGACGTTTCTGTATATTGGGCACAGCGCTCTGCAGGGTGTTAGCAGAGAGTTTCCCGGGACAGTGAAACCCTATATCAGAGACACTGAGAAGAAGCCCCAACGTTCCTTCCAGGCACTTTCAGTGTGGGTGCCTTCTCGACGTGGTTCCTGGTTTCACAGCAGCTCTGAAGAGAATGTTAGCAAAGAGGTAATCGGGACGACAGTGCAAACAGTACTCAAAGACAGGGAGAGCAAGCTCTCTCTTGGCACTTTGGATGTGGGACATACAGCGAGATGTTTGCTGCTTTTACATTTGGCTGTTGGGAGATTTACAGCACAAAGATATCTAGTTGATTTGAAGCAGTTCCGAGAAAGTCTAAACATAATCCTCACTTTTCCCTCCTGGCACTTTCCCTGTAGGAGATACCGCAAGACGTTTCTGTATATTGGGCACAGCGCTCTGCAGGGTGTTAGCAGAGAGTTTCCCAGGACAGTGAAACCCTATATCAGAGACACTGAGAAGAAGCCCCAATGTTCCCTCCAGGCACTTTCAGTGTGGGTGCCTTCTCCACGTGGTTCCTGGTTTCACTGCAGCTCTGAAGAGAATGTTAGCAAAGAGGTAATCGGGACAGCGCAAACAGTACTCAAAGACAGGGAGAGCAAGCTCTCTCTTGGCACTTTGGATGTGGGACATACAGCGAGATGTTTGCTGCTTTTACATTTGGCTGTTGGGAGATTTACAGCACAAAGATATCTAGTTGATTTGAAGCAGTTCCGAGAAAGTCTAAACATAATCCTCACTTTTCCCTCCTGGCACTTTCCCTGTAGGAGATACCGCAAGACGTTTCTGTATATTGGGCACAGCGCTCTGCAGGGTGTTAGCAGAGAGTTTCCCGGGACAGTGAAACCCTATATCAGAGACATTGAGAAGAAGCCCCAATGTTCCTTCCAGGCACTTTCAGTGTGGGTGCCTTCTCCACGTGGTTCCTGGTTTCACTGCAGCTCTGAAGAGAATGTTAGCAAAGAGGTAATCGGGACAGTGCAAACAGTACTCAAAGACAGGGAGAGCAAGCTCTCTCTTGGCACTTTGGATGTGGGACATACAGCGAGATGTTTGCTGCTTTTGCGTTTGGCTGTTGGGAGATTTACAGCACAAAGATATCTAGTTGATTTGAAGCAGTTCCGAGAAAGTCTAAACATAATCCTCACTTTTCCCTCCTGGCACTTTCCCTGTAGGAGATACCGCAAGACGTTTCTGTATATTGGGCACAGCGCTCTGCAGGGTGTTAGCAGAGAGTTTCCCGGGACAGTGAAACCCTATATCAGAGACACTGAGAAGAAGCCCCAACGTTCCTTCCAGGCACTTTCAGTGTGGGTGCCTTCTCGACGTGGTTCCTGGTTTCACAGCAGCTCTGAAGAGAATGTTAGCAAAGAGGTAATCGGGACGACAGTGCAAACAGTACTCAAAGACAGGGAGAGCAAGCTCTCTCTTGGCACTTTGGATGTGGGACATACAGCGAGATGTTTGCTGCTTTTGCGTTTGGCTGTTGGGAGATTTACAGCACAAAGATATCTAGTTGATTTGAAGCAGTTCCGAGAAAGTCTAAACATAATCCTCACTTTTCCCTCCTGGCACTTTCCCTGTAGGAGATACCGCAAGACGTTTCTGTATATTGGGCACAGCGCTCTGCAGGGTGTTAGCAGAGAGTTTCCCGGGACAGTGAAACCCTATATCAGAGACACTGAGAAGAAGCCCCAATGTTCCCTCCAGGCACTTTCAGTGTGGGTGCCTTCTCCACGTGGTTCCTGGTTTCACTGCAGCTCTGAAGAGAATGTTAGCAAAGAGGTAATCGGGACAGCGCAAACAGTACTCAAAGACAGGGAGAGCAAGCTCTCTCTTGGCACTTTGGATGTGGGACATACAGCGAGATGTTTGCTGCTTTTACATTTGGCTGTTGGGAGATTTACAGCACAAAGATATCTAGTTGATTTGAAGCAGTTCCGAGAAAGTCTAAACATAATCCTCACTTTTCCCTCCTGGCACTTTCCCTGTAGGAGATACCGCAAGACGTTTCTGTATATTGGGCACAGCGCTCTGCAGGGTGTTAGCAGAGAGTTTCCCGGGACAGTGAAACCCTATATCAGAGACATTGAGAAGAAGCCCCAACGTTCCTTCCAGGCACTTTCAGTGTGGGTGCCTTCTCCACGTGGTTCCTGGTTTCACTGCAGCTCTGAAGAGAATGTTAGCAAAGAGGGAATCGGGACAGTGCAAACAGTACTCAAAGACAGGGAGAGCAAGCTCTCTCTTGGCACTTTGGATGTGGGACATACAGCGAGATGTTTGCTGCTTTTGCGTTTGGCTGTTGGGAGATTTACAGCACAAAGATATCTAGTTGATTTGAAGCAGTTCCGAGAAAGTCTAAACATAATCCTCACTTTTCCCTCCTGCCACTTTCCCTGTAGGAGACACCGCAAGACGTTTCTGTATATTGGGCACAGCGCTCTGCAGGGTGTTAGCAGAGAGTTTCCCGGGACAGTGAAACCCTATATCAGAGACACTGAGAAGAAGCCCCAATGTTCCCTCCAGGCACTTTCAGTGTGGGTGCCTTCTCCACGTGGTTCCTGGTTTCACTGCAGCTCTGAAGAGAATGTTAGCAAAGAGGTAATCGGGACGACAGTGCAAACAGTACTCAAAGACAGGGAGAGCAAGCTCTCTCTTGGCACTTTGGATGTGGGACATACAGCGAGATGTTTGCTGCTTTTACATTTGGCTGTTGGGAGATTTACAGCACAAAGATATCTAGTTGATTTGAAGCAGTTCCGAGAAAGTCTAAACATAATCCTCACTTTTCCCTCCTGGCACTTTCCCTGTAGGAGATACCGCAAGACGTTTCTGTATATTGGGCACAGCGCTCTGCAGGGTGTTAGCAGAGAGTTTCCCGGGACAGTGAAACCCTATATCAGAGACATTGAGAAGAAGCCCCAACGTTCCTTCCAGGCACTTTCAGTGTGGGTGCCTTCTCCACGTGGTTCCTGGTTTCACTGCAGCTCTGAAGAGAATGTTAGCAAAGAGGTAATCGGGACAGTGCAAACAGTACTCAAAGACAGGGAGAGCAAGCTCTCTCTTGGCACTTTGGATGTGGGACATACAGCGAGATGTTTGCTGCTTTTACATTTGGCTGTTGGGAGATTTACAGCACAAAGATATCTAGTTGATTTGAAGCAGTTCCGAGAAAGTCTAAACATAATCCTCACTTTTCCCTCCTGGCACTTTCCCTGTAGGAAATACCGCAAGACGTTTCTGTATATTGGGCACAGCGCTCTGCAGGGTGTTAGCAGAGAGTTTCCCGGGACAGTGAAACCCTATATCAGAGACATTGAGAAGAAGCCCCAACGTTCCTTCCAGGCACTTTCAGTGTGGGTGCCTTCTCCACGTGGTTCCTGGTTTCACTGCAGCTCTGAAGAGAATGTTAGCAAAGAGGTAATCGGGACAGTGCAAACAGTACTCAAAGACAGGGAGAGCAAGCTCTCTCTTGGCACTTTGGATGTGGGACATACAGCGAGATGTTTGCTGCTTTTACATTTGGCTGTTGGGAGATTTACAGCACAAAGATATCTAGTTGATTTGAAGCAGTTCCGAGAAAGTCTAAACATAATCCTCACTTTTCCCTCCTGGCACTTTCCCTGTAGGAGATACTGCAAGACGTTTCTGTATATTGGGCACAGCGCTCTGCAGGGTGTTAGCAGAGAGTTTCCCGGGACAGTGAAACCCTATATCAGAGACACTGAGAAGAAGCCCCAACGTTCCTTCCAGGCACTTTCAGTGTGGGTGCCTTCTCCACGTGGTTCCTGGTTTCACTGCAGCTCTGAAGAGAATGTTAGCAAAGAGGTAATCGGGACAGTGCAAACAGTACTCAAAGACAGGGAGAGCAAGCTCTCTCTTGGCACTTCGGATGTGGGACATACAGCGAGATGTTTGCTGCTTTTGCGTTTGGCTGTTGGGAGATTTACAGCACAAAGATATCTAGTTGATTTGAAGCAGTTCCGAGAAAGTCTAAACATAATCCTCACTTTTCCCTCCTGGCACTTTCCCTGTAGGAGATACCGCAAGACGTTTCTGTATATTGGGCACAGCGCTCTGCAGGGTGTTAGCAGAGAGTTTCCCGGGACAGTGAAACCCTATATCAGAGACACTGAGAAGAAGCCCCAACGTTCCTTCCAGGCACTTTCAGTGTGGGTGCCTTCTCGACGTGGTTCCTGGTTTCACAGCAGCTCTGAAGAGAATGTTAGCAAAGAGGTAATCGGGACGACAGTGCAAACAGTACTCAAAGACAGGGAGAGCAAGCTCTCTCTTGGCACTTTGGATGTGGGACATACAGCGAGATGTTTGCTGCTTTTACATTTGGCTGTTGGGAGATTTACAGCACAAAGATATCTAGTTGATTTGAAGCAGTTCCGAGAAAGTCTAAACATAATCCTCACTTTTCCCTCCTGGCACTTTCCCTGTAGGAGATACCGCAAGACGTTTCTGTATATTGGGCACAGCGCTCTGCAGGGTGTTAGCAGAGAGTTTCCCAGGACAGTGAAACCCTATATCAGAGACACTGAGAAGAAGCCCCAATGTTCCCTCCAGGCACTTTCAGTGTGGGTGCCTTCTCCACGTGGTTCCTGGTTTCACTGCAGCTCTGAAGAGAATGTTAGCAAAGAGGTAATCGGGACAGCGCAAACAGTACTCAAAGACAGGGAGAGCAAGCTCTCTCTTGGCACTTTGGATGTGGGACATACAGCGAGATGTTTGCTGCTTTTACATTTGGCTGTTGGGAGATTTACAGCACAAAGATATCTAGTTGATTTGAAGCAGTTCCGAGAAAGTCTAAACATAATCCTCACTTTTCCCTCCTGGCACTTTCCCTGTAGGAGATACCGCAAGACGTTTCTGTATATTGGGCACAGCGCTCTGCAGGGTGTTAGCAGAGAGTTTCCCGGGACAGTGAAACCCTATATCAGAGACATTGAGAAGAAGCCCCAATGTTCCTTCCAGGCACTTTCAGTGTGGGTGCCTTCTCCACGTGGTTCCTGGTTTCACTGCAGCTCTGAAGAGAATGTTAGCAAAGAGGTAATCGGGACAGTGCAAACAGTACTCAAAGACAGGGAGAGCAAGCTCTCTCTTGGCACTTTGGATGTGGGACATACAGCGAGATGTTTGCTGCTTTTGCGTTTGGCTGTTGGGAGATTTACAGCACAAAGATATCTAGTTGATTTGAAGCAGTTCCGAGAAAGTCTAAACATAATCCTCACTTTTCCCTCCTGGCACTTTCCCTGTAGGAGATACCGCAAGACGTTTCTGTATATTGGGCACAGCGCTCTGCAGGGTGTTAGCAGAGAGTTTCCCGGGACAGTGAAACCCTATATCAGAGACACTGAGAAGAAGCCCCAACGTTCCTTCCAGGCACTTTCAGTGTGGGTGCCTTCTCGACGTGGTTCCTGGTTTCACAGCAGCTCTGAAGAGAATGTTAGCAAAGAGGTAATCGGGACGACAGTGCAAACAGTACTCAAAGACAGGGAGAGCAAGCTCTCTCTTGGCACTTTGGATGTGGGACATACAGCGAGATGTTTGCTGCTTTTACATTTGGCTGTTGGGAGATTTACAGCACAAAGATATCTAGTTGATTTGAAGCAGTTCCGAGAAAGTCTAAACATAATCCTCACTTTTCCCTCCTGGCACTTTCCCTGTAGGAGATACCGCAAGACGTTTCTGTATATTGGGCACAGCGCTCTGCAGGGTGTTAGCAGAGAGTTTCCCGGGACAGTGAAACCCTATATCAGAGACACTGAGAAGAAGCCCCAACGTTCCTTCCAGGCACTTTCAGTGTGGGTGCCTTCTCCACGTGGTTCCTGGTTTCACTGCAGCTCTGAAGAGAATGTTAGCAAAGAGGTAATCGGGACAGTGCAAACAGTACTCAAAGACAGGGAGAGCAAGCTCTCTCTTGGCACTTTGGATGTGGGACATACAGCGAGATGTTTGCTGCTTTTGCGTTTGGCTGTTGGGAGATTTACAGCACAAAGATATCTAGTTGATTTGAAGCAGTTCCGAGAAAGTCTAAACATAATCCTCACTTTTCCCTCCTGGCACTTTCCCTGTAGGAGATACCGCAAGACGTTTCTGTATATTGGGCACAGCGCTCTGCAGGGTGTTAGCAGAGAGTTTCCCAGGACAGTGAAACCCTATATCAGAGACACTGAGAAGAAGCCCCAATGTTCCCTCCAGGCACTTTCAGTGTGGGTGCCTTCTCCACGTGGTTCCTGGTTTCACTGCAGCTCTGAAGAGAATGTTAGCAAAGAGGTAATCGGGACAGCGCAAACAGTACTCAAAGACAGGGAGAGCAAGCTCTCTCTTGGCACTTTGGATGTGGGACATACAGCGAGATGTTTGCTGCTTTTACATTTGGCTGTTGGGAGATTTACAGCACAAAGATATCTAGTTGATTTGAAGCAGTTCCGAGAAAGTCTAAACATAATCCTCACTTTTCCCTCCTGGCACTTTCCCTGTAGGAGATACCGCAAGACGTTTCTGTATATTGGGCACAGCGCTCTGCAGGGTGTTAGCAGAGAGTTTCCCGGGACAGTGAAACCCTATATCAGAGACACTGAGAAGAAGCCCCAACGTTCCTTCCAGGCACTTTCAGTGTGGGTGCCTTCTCCACGTGGTTCCTGGTTTCACTGCAGCTCTGAAGAGAATGTTAGCAAAGAGGTAATCCGGACGACAGTGCAAACAGTACTCAAAGACAGGGAGAGCAAGCTCTCTCTTGGCACTTTGGATGTGGGACATACAGCGAGATGTTTGCTGCTTTTACATTTGGCTGTTGGGAGATTTACAGCACAAAGATATCTAGTTGATTTGAAGCAGTTCCGAGAAAGTCTAAACATAATCCTCACTTTTCCCTCCTGGCACTTTCCCTGTAGGAGATACCGCAAGACGTTTCTGTATATTGGGCACAGCGCTCTGCAGGGTGTTAGCAGAGAGTTTCCCGGGACAGTGAAACCCTATATCAGAGACATTGAGAAGAAGCCCCAATGTTCCTTCCAGGCACTTTCAGTGTGGGTGCCTTCTCCACGTGGTTCCTGGTTTCACTGCAGCTCTGAAGAGAATGTTAGCAAAGAGGTAATCGGGACAGTGCAAACAGTACTCAAAGACAGGGAGAGCAAGCTCTCTCTTGGCACTTTGGATGTGGGACATACAGCGAGATGTTTGCTGCTTTTGCGTTTGGCTGTTGGGAGATTTACAGCACAAAGATATCTAGTTGATTTGAAGCAGTTCCGAGAAAGTCTAAACATAATCCTCACTTTTCCCTCCTGGCACTTTCCCTGTAGGAGATACCGCAAGACGTTTCTGTATATTGGGCACAGCGCTCTGCAGGGTGTTAGCAGAGAGTTTCCCGGGACAGTGAAACCCTATATCAGAGACACTGAGAAGAAGCCCCAACGTTCCTTCCAGGCACTTTCAGTGTGGGTGCCTTCTCGACGTGGTTCCTGGTTTCACAGCAGCTCTGAAGAGAATGTTAGCAAAGAGGTAATCGGGACGACAGTGCAAACAGTACTCAAAGACAGGGAGAGCAAGCTCTCTCTTGGCACTTTGGATGTGGGACATACAGCGAGATGTTTGCTGCTTTTACATTTGGCTGTTGGGAGATTTACAGCACAAAGATATCTAGTTGATTTGAAGCAGTTCCGAGAAAGTCTAAACATAATCCTCACTTTTCCCTCCTGGCACTTTCCCTGTAGGAGATACCGCAAGACGTTTCTGTATATTGGGCACAGCGCTCTGCAGGGTGTTAGCAGAGAGTTTCCCGGGACAGTGAAACCCTATATCAGAGACACTGAGAAGAAGCCCCAACGTTCCTTCCAGGCACTTTCAGTGTGGGTGCCTTCTCCACGTGGTTCCTGGTTTCACTGCAGCTCTGAAGAGAATGTTAGCAAAGAGGTAATCGGGACAGTGCAAACAGTACTCAAAGACAGGGAGAGCAAGCTCTCTCTTGGCACTTTGGATGTGGGACATACAGCGAGATGTTTGCTGCTTTTGCGTTTGGCTGTTGGGAGATTTACAGCACAAAGATATCTAGTTGATTTGAAGCAGTTCCGAGAAAGTCTAAACATAATCCTCACTTTTCCCTCCTGGCACTTTCCCTGTAGGAGATACCGCAAGACGTTTCTGTATATTGGGCACAGCGCTCTGCAGGGTGTTAGCAGAGAGTTTCCCAGGACAGTGAAACCCTATATCAGAGACACTGAGAAGAAGCCCCAATGTTCCCTCCAGGCACTTTCAGTGTGGGTGCCTTCTCCACGTGGTTCCTGGTTTCACTGCAGCTCTGAAGAGAATGTTAGCAAAGAGGTAATCGGGACAGCGCAAACAGTACTCAAAGACAGGGAGAGCAAGCTCTCTCTTGGCACTTTGGATGTGGGACATACAGCGAGATGTTTGCTGCTTTTACATTTGGCTGTTGGGAGATTTACAGCACAAAGATATCTAGTTGATTTGAAGCAGTTCCGAGAAAGTCTAAACATAATCCTCACTTTTCCCTCCTGGCACTTTCCCTGTAGGAGATACCGCAAGACGTTTCTGTATATTGGGCACAGCGCTCTGCAGGGTGTTAGCAGAGAGTTTCCCGGGACAGTGAAACCCTATATCAGAGACACTGAGAAGAAGCCCCAACGTTCCTTCCAGGCACTTTCAGTGTGGGTGCCTTCTCCACGTGGTTCCTGGTTTCACTGCAGCTCTGAAGAGAATGTTAGCAAAGAGGTAATCCGGACGACAGTGCAAACAGTACTCAAAGACAGGGAGAGCAAGCTCTCTCTTGGCACTTTGGATGTGGGACATACAGCGAGATGTTTGCTGCTTTTACATTTGGCTGTTGGGAGATTTACAGCACAAAGATATCTAGTTGATTTGAAGCAGTTCCGAGAAAGTCTAAACATAATCCTCACTTTTCCCTCCTGGCACTTTCCCTGTAGGAGATACCACAAGACGTTTCTGTATATTGGGCACAGCGCTCTGCAGGGTGTTAGCAGAGAGTTTCCCGGGACAGTGAAACCCTATATCAGAGACACTGAGAAGAAGCCCCAACGTTCCTTCCAGGCACTTTCAGTGTGGGTGCCTTCTCCACGTGGTTCCTGGTTTCACTGCAGCTCTGAAGAGAATGTTAGCAAAGAGGGAATCGGGACAGTGCAAACAGTACTCAAAGACAGGGAGAGCAAGCTCTCTCTTGGCACTTTGGATGTGGGACATACAGCGAGATGTTTGCTGCTTTTGCGTTTGGCTGTTGGGAGATTTACAGCACAAAGATATCTAGTTGATTTGAAGCAGTTCCGAGAAAGTCTAAACATAATCCTCACTTTTCCCTCCTGGCACTTTCCCTGTAGGAGATACCGCAAGACGTTTCTGTATATTGGGCACAGCGCTCTGCAGGGTGTTAGCAGAGAGTTTCCCAGGACAGTGAAACCCTATATCAGAGACACTGAGAAGAAGCCCCAATGTTCCCTCCAGGCACTTTCAGTGTGGGTGCCTTCTCCACGTGGTTCCTGGTTTCACTGCAGCTCTGAAGAGAATGTTAGCAAAGAGGTAATCGGGACGACAGTGCAAACAGTACTCAAAGACAGGGAGAGCAAGCTCTCTCTTGGCACTTTGGATGTGGGACATACAGCGAGATGTTTGCTGCTTTTACATTTGGCTGTTGGGAGATTTACAGCACAAAGATATCTAGTTGATTTGAAGCAGTTCTGAGAAAGTCTAAACATAATCCTCACTTTTCCCTCCTGGCACTTTCCCTGTAGGAGATACCGCAAGACGTTTCTGTATATTGGGCACAGCGCTCTGCAGGGTGTTAGCAGAGAGTTTCCCGGGACAGTGAAACCCTATATCAGAGACATTGAGAAGAAGCCCCAATGTTCCTTCCAGGCACTTTCAGTGTGGGTGCCTTCTCCACGTGGTTCCTGGTTTCACTGCAGCTCTGAAGAGAATGTTAGCAAAGAGGTAATCGGGACAGTGCAAACAGTACTCAAAGACAGGGAGAGCAAGCTCTCTCTTGGCACTTTGGATGTGGGACATACAGCGAGATGTTTGCTGCTTTTGCGTTTGGCTGTTGGGAGATTTACAGCACAAAGATATCTAGTTGATTTGAAGCAGTTCCGAGAAAGTCTAAACATAATCCTCACTTTTCCCTCCTGGCACTTTCCCTGTAGGAGATACCGCAAGACGTTTCTGTATATTGGGCACAGCGCTCTGCAGGGTGTTAGCAGAGAGTTTCCCGGGACAGTGAAACCCTATATCAGAGACACTGAGAAGAAGCCCCAACGTTCCTTCCAGGCACTTTCAGTGTGGGTGCCTTCTCCACATGGTTCCTGGTTTCACTGCAGCTCTGAAGAGAATGTTAGCAAAGAGGTAATCGGGACAGTGCAAACAGTACTCAAAGACAGGGAGAGCAAGCTCTCTCTTGGCACTTTGGATGTGGGACATACAGCGAGATGTTTGCTGCTTTTGCGTTTGGCTGTTGGGAGATTTACAGCACAAAGATATCTAGTTGATTTGAAGCAGTTCCGAGAAAGTCTAAACATAATCCTCACTTTTCCCTCCTGGCACTTTCCCTGTAGGAGATACCGCAAGACGTTTCTGTATATTGGGCACAGCGCTCTGCAGGGTGTTAGCAGAGAGTTTCCCAGGACAGTGAAACCCTATATCAGAGACACTGAGAAGAAGCCCCAACGTTCCTTCCAGGCACTTTCAGTGTGGGTGCCTTCTCCACGTGGTTCCTGGTTTCACTGCAGCTCTGAAGAGAATGTTAGCAAAGAGGTAATCGGGACGACAGCGCAAACAGTACTCAAAGACAGGGAGAGCAAGCTCTCTCTTGGCACTTTGGATGTGGGACATACAGCGAGATGTTTGCTGCTTTTACATTTGGCTGTTGGGAGATTTACAGCACAAAGATATCTAGTTGATTTGAAGCAGTTCCGAGAAAGTCTAAACATAATCCTCACTTTTCCCTCCTGGCACTTTCCCTGTAGGAGATACCACAAGACGTTTCTGTATATTGGGCACAGCGCTCTGCAGGGTGTTAGCAGAGAGTTTCCCGGGACAGTGAAACCCTATATCAGAGACACTGAGAAGAAGCCCCAATGTTCCCTCCAGGCACTTTCAGTGTGGGTGCCTTCTCCACGTGGTTCCTGGTTTCACTGCAGCTCTGAAGAGAATGTTAGCAAAGAGGTAATCGGGACAGCGCAAACAGTACTCAAAGACAGGGAGAGCAAGCTCTCCCTTGGCACTTTGGATGTGGGACATACAGCGAGATGTTTGCTGCTTTTACATTTGGCTGTTGGGAGATTTACAGCACAAAGATATCTAGTTGATTTGAAGCAGTTCCGAGAAAGTCTAAACATAATCCTCACTTTTCCCTCCTGGCACTTTCCCTGTAGGAGATACCGCAAGACGTTTCTGTATATTGGGCACAGCGCTCTGCAGGGTGTTAGCAGAGAGTTTCCCGGGACAGTGAAACCCTATATCAGAGACATTGAGAAGAAGCCCCAATGTTCCTTCCAGGCACTTTCAGTGTGGGTGCCTTCTCCACGTGGTTCCTGGTTTCACTGCAGCTCTGAAGAGAATGTTAGCAAAGAGGTAATCGGGACAGTGCAAACAGTACTCAAAGACAGGGAGAGCAAGCTCTCTCTTGGCACTTTGGATGTGGGACATACAGCGAGATGTTAGCTGCTTTTGCGTTTGGCTGTTGGGAGATTTACAGCACAAAGATATCTAGTTGATTTGAAGCAGTTCCGAGAAAGTCTAAACATAATCCTCACTTTTCCCTCCTGGCACTTTCCCTGTAGGAGATACCGCAAGACGTTTCTGTATATTGGGCACAGCGCTCTGCAGGGTGTTAGCAGAGAGTTTCCCGGGACAGTGAAACCCTATATCAGAGACACTGAGAAGAAGCCCCAACGTTCCTTCCAGGCACTTTCAGTGTGGGTGCCTTCTCGACGTGGTTCCTGGTTTCACAGCAGCTCTGAAGAGAATGTTAGCAAAGAGGTAATCGGGACGACAGTGCAAACAGTACTCAAAGACAGGGAGAGCAAGCTCTCTCTTGGCACTTTGGATGTGGGACATACAGCGAGATGTTTGCTGCTTTTGCGTTTGGCTGTTGGGAGATTTACAGCACAAAGATATCTAGTTGATTTGAAGCAGTTCCGAGAAAGTCTAAACATAATCCTCACTTTTCCCTCCTGGCACTTTCCCTGTAGGAGATACCGCAAGACGTTTCTGTATATTGGGCACAGCGCTCTGCAGGGTGTTAGCAGAGAGTTTCCCAGGACAGTGAAACCCTATATCAGAGACACTGAGAAGAAGCCCCAACGTTCCTTCCAGGCACTTTCAGTGTGGGTGCCTTCTCGACGTGGTTCCTGGTTTCACAGCAGCTCTGAAGAGAATGTTAGCAAAGAGGTAATCGGGACGACAGTGCAAACAGTACTCAAAGACAGGGAGAGCAAGCTCTCTCTTGGCACTTTGGATGTGGGACATACAGCGAGATGTTTGCTGCTTTTACGTTTGGCTGTTGGGAGATTTACAGCACAAAGATATCTAGTTGATTTGAAGCAGTTCCGAGAAAGTCTAAACATAATCCTCACTTTTCCCTCCTGGCACTTTCCCTGTAGGAGATACCACAAGACGTTTCTGTATATTGGGCACAGCGCTCTGCAGGGTGTTAGCAGAGAGTTTCCCGGGACAGTGAAACCCTATATCAGAGACACTGAGAAGAAGCCCCAACGTTCCTTCCAGGCACTTTCAGTGTGGGTGCCTTCTCCACGTGGTTCCTGGTTTCACTGCAGCTCTGAAGAGAATGTTAGCAAAGAGGGAATCGGGACAGTGCAAACAGTACTCAAAGACAGGGAGAGCAAGCTCTCTCTTGGCACTTTGGATGTGGGACATACAGCGAGATGTTTGCTGCTTTTGCGTTTGGCTGTTGGGAGATTTACAGCACAAAGATATCTAGTTGATTTGAAGCAGTTCCGAGAAAGTCTAAACATAATCCTCACTTTTCCCTCCTGGCACTTTCCCTGTAGGAGATACCGCAAGACGTTTCTGTATATTGGGCACAGCGCTCTGCAGGGTGTTAGCAGAGAGTTTCCCAGGACAGTGAAACCCTATATCAGAGACACTGAGAAGAAGCCCCAACGTTCCTTCCAGGCACTTTCAGTGTGGGTGCCTTCTCGACGTGGTTCCTGGTTTCACAGCAGCTCTGAAGAGAATGTTAGCAAAGAGGTAATCGGGACGACAGTGCAAACAGTACTCAAAGACAGGGAGAGCAAGCTCTCTCTTGGCACTTTGGATGTGGGACATACAGCGAGATGTTTGCTGCTTTTACATTTGGCTGTTGGGAGATTTACAGCACAAAGATATCTAGTTGATTTGAAGCAGTTCTGAGAAAGTCTAAACATAATCCTCACTTTTCCCTCCTGGCACTTTCCCTGTAGGAGATACCGCAAGACGTTTCTGTATATTGGGCACAGCGCTCTGCAGGGTGTTAGCAGAGAGTTTCCCGGGACAGTGAAACCCTATATCAGAGACATTGAGAAGAAGCCCCAATGTTCCTTCCAGGCACTTTCAGTGTGGGTGCCTTCTCCACGTGGTTCCTGGTTTCACTGCAGCTCTGAAGAGAATGTTAGCAAAGAGGTAATCGGGACAGTGCAAACAGTACTCAAAGACAGGGAGAGCAAGCTCTCTCTTGGCACTTTGGATGTGGGACATACAGCGAGATGTTTGCTGCTTTTGCGTTTGGCTGTTGGGAGATTTACAGCACAAAGATATCTAGTTGATTTGAAGCAGTTCCGAGAAAGTCTAAACATAATCCTCACTTTTCCCTCCTGGCACTTTCCCTGTAGGAGATACCGCAAGACGTTTCTGTATATTGGGCACAGCGCTCTGCAGGGTGTTAGCAGAGAGTTTCCCGGGACAGTGAAACCCTATATCAGAGACACTGAGAAGAAGCCCCAACGTTCCTTCCAGGCACTTTCAGTGTGGGTGCCTTCTCCACATGGTTCCTGGTTTCACTGCAGCTCTGAAGAGAATGTTAGCAAAGAGGTAATCGGGACAGTGCAAACAGTACTCAAAGACAGGGAGAGCAAGCTCTCTCTTGGCACTTTGGATGTGGGACATACAGCGAGATGTTTGCTGCTTTTGCGTTTGGCTGTTGGGAGATTTACAGCACAAAGATATCTAGTTGATTTGAAGCAGTTCCGAGAAAGTCTAAACATAATCCTCACTTTTCCCTCCTGGCACTTTCCCTGTAGGAGATACCGCAAGACGTTTCTGTATATTGGGCACAGCGCTCTGCAGGGTGTTAGCAGAGAGTTTCCCAGGACAGTGAAACCCTATATCAGAGACACTGAGAAGAAGCCCCAACGTTCCTTCCAGGCACTTTCAGTGTGGGTGCCTTCTCCACGTGGTTCCTGGTTTCACTGCAGCTCTGAAGAGAATGTTAGCAAAGAGGTAATCGGGACGACAGCGCAAACAGTACTCAAAGACAGGGAGAGCAAGCTCTCTCTTGGCACTTTGGATGTGGGACATACAGCGAGATGTTTGCTGCTTTTGCGTTTGGCTGTTGGGAGATTTACAGCACAAAGATATCTAGTTGATTTGAAGCAGTTCCGAGAAAGTCTAAACATAATCCTCACTTTTCCCTCCTGGCACTTTCCCTGTAGGAGATACCGCAAGACGTTTCTGTATATTGGGCACAGCGCTCTGCAGGGTGTTAGCAGAGAGTTTCCCAGGACAGTGAAACCCTATATCAGAGACACTGAGAAGAAGCCCCAACGTTCCTTCCAGGCACTTTCAGTGTGGGTGCCTTCTCGACGTGGTTCCTGGTTTCACAGCAGCTCTGAAGAGAATGTTAGCAAAGAGGTAATCGGGACGACAGTGCAAACAGTACTCAAAGACAGGGAGAGCAAGCTCTCTCTTGGCACTTTGGATGTGGGACATACAGCGAGATGTTTGCTGCTTTTACATTTGGCTGTTGGGAGATTTACAGCACAAAGATATCTAGTTGATTTGAAGCAGTTCCGAGAAAGTCTAAACATAATCCTCACTTTTCCCTCCTGGCACTTTCCCTGTAGGAGATACCACAAGACGTTTCTGTATATTGGGCACAGCGCTCTGCAGGGTGTTAGCAGAGAGTTTCCCGGGACAGTGAAACCCTATATCAGAGACACTGAGAAGAAGCCCCAACGTTCCTTCCAGGCACTTTCAGTGTGGGTGCCTTCTCCACGTGGTTCCTGGTTTCACTGCAGCTCTGAAGAGAATGTTAGCAAAGAGGGAATCGGGACAGTGCAAACAGTACTCAAAGACAGGGAGAGCAAGCTCTCTCTTGGCACTTTGGATGTGGGACATACAGCGAGATGTTTGCTGCTTTTGCGTTTGGCTGTTGGGAGATTTACAGCACAAAGATATCTAGTTGATTTGAAGCAGTTCCGAGAAAGTCTAAACATAATCCTCACTTTTCCCTCCTGGCACTTTCCCTGTAGGAGATACCGCAAGACGTTTCTGTATATTGGGCACAGCGCTCTGCAGGGTGTTAGCAGAGAGTTTCCCAGGACAGTGAAACCCTATATCAGAGACACTGAGAAGAAGCCCCAACGTTCCTTCCAGGCACTTTCAGTGTGGGTGCCTTCTCCACGTGGTTCCTGGTTTCACAGCAGCTCTGAAGAGAATGTTAGCAAAGAGGTAATCGGGACGACAGTGCAAACAGTACTCAAAGACAGGGAGAGCAAGCTCTCTCTTGGCACTTTGGATGTGGGACATACAGCGAGATGTTTGCTACTTTTACATTTGGCTGTTGGGAGATTTACAGCACAAAGATATCTAGTTGATTTGAAGCAGTTCCGAGAAAGTCTAAACATAATCCTCACTTTTCCCTCCTGGCACTTTCCCTGTAGGAGATACCGCAAGACGTTTCTGTATATTGGGCACAGCGCTCTGCAGGGTGTTAGCAGAGAGTTTCCCGGGACAGTGAAACCCTATATCAGAGACACTGAGAAGAAGCCCCAACGTTCCTTCCAGGCACTTTCAGTGTGGGTGCCTTCTCCACGTGGTTCCTGGTTTCACTGCAGCTCTGAAGAGAATGTTAGCAAAGAGGTAATCGGGACGACAGTGCAAACAGTACTCAAAGACAGGGAGAGCAAGCTCTCTCTTGGCACTTTGGATGTGGGACATACAGCGAGATGTTTGCTGCTTTTACATTTGGCTGTTGGGAGATTTACAGCACAAAGATATCTAGTTGATTTGAAGCAGTTCTGAGAAAGTCTAAACATAATCCTCACTTTTCCCTCCTGGCACTTTCCCTGTAGGAGATACCGCAAGACGTTTCTGTATATTGGGCACAGCGCTCTGCAGGGTGTTAGCAGAGAGTTTCCCGGGACAGTGAAACCCTATATCAGAGACATTGAGAAGAAGCCCCAATGTTCCTTCCAGGCACTTTCAGTGTGGGTGCCTTCTCCACGTGGTTCCTGGTTTCACTGCAGCTCTGAAGAGAATGTTAGCAAAGAGGTAATCGGGACAGTGCAAACAGTACTCAAAGACAGGGAGAGCAAGCTCTCTCTTGGCACTTTGGATGTGGGACATACAGCGAGATGTTTGCTGCTTTTGCGTTTGGCTGTTGGGAGATTTACAGCACAAAGATATCTAGTTGATTTGAAGCAGTTCCGAGAAAGTCTAAACATAATCCTCACTTTTCCCTCCTGGCACTTTCCCTGTAGGAGATACCGCAAGACGTTTCTGTATATTGGGCACAGCGCTCTGCAGGGTGTTAGCAGAGAGTTTCCCGGGACAGTGAAACCCTATATCAGAGACACTGAGAAGAAGCCCCAACGTTCCTTCCAGGCACTTTCAGTGTGGGTGCCTTCTCCACATGGTTCCTGGTTTCACTGCAGCTCTGAAGAGAATGTTAGCAAAGAGGTAATCGGGACAGTGCAAACAGTACTCAAAGACAGGGAGAGCAAGCTCTCTCTTGGCACTTTGGATGTGGGACATACAGCGAGATGTTTGCTGCTTTTGCGTTTGGCTGTTGGGAGATTTACAGCACAAAGATATCTAGTTGATTTGAAGCAGTTCCGAGAAAGTCTAAACATAATCCTCACTTTTCCCTCCTGGCACTTTCCCTGTAGGAGATACCGCAAGACGTTTCTGTATATTGGGCACAGCGCTCTGCAGGGTGTTAGCAGAGAGTTTCCCAGGACAGTGAAACCCTATATCAGAGACACTGAGAAGAAGCCCCAACGTTCCTTCCAGGCACTTTCAGTGTGGGTGCCTTCTCCACGTGGTTCCTGGTTTCACTGCAGCTCTGAAGAGAATGTTAGCAAAGAGGTAATCGGGACGACAGCGCAAACAGTACTCAAAGACAGGGAGAGCAAGCTCTCTCTTGGCACTTTGGATGTGGGACATACAGCGAGATGTTTGCTGCTTTTGCGTTTGGCTGTTGGGAGATTTACAGCACAAAGATATCTAGTTGATTTGAAGCAGTTCCGAGAAAGTCTAAACATAATCCTCACTTTTCCCTCCTGGCACTTTCCCTGTAGGAGATACCGCAAGACGTTTCTGTATATTGGGCACAGCGCTCTGCAGGGTGTTAGCAGAGAGTTTCCCAGGACAGTGAAACCCTATATCAGAGACACTGAGAAGAAGCCCCAACGTTCCTTCCAGGCACTTTCAGTGTGGGTGCCTTCTCGACGTGGTTCCTGGTTTCACAGCAGCTCTGAAGAGAATGTTAGCAAAGAGGTAATCGGGACGACAGTGCAAACAGTACTCAAAGACAGGGAGAGCAAGCTCTCTCTTGGCACTTTGGATGTGGGACATACAGCGAGATGTTTGCTGCTTTTACATTTGGCTGTTGGGAGATTTACAGCACAAAGATATCTAGTTGATTTGAAGCAGTTCCGAGAAAGTCTAAACATAATCCTCACTTTTCCCTCCTGGCACTTTCCCTGTAGGAGATACCACAAGACGTTTCTGTATATTGGGCACAGCGCTCTGCAGGGTGTTAGCAGAGAGTTTCCCGGGACAGTGAAACCCTATATCAGAGACACTGAGAAGAAGCCCCAACGTTCCTTCCAGGCACTTTCAGTGTGGGTGCCTTCTCCACGTGGTTCCTGGTTTCACTGCAGCTCTGAAGAGAATGTTAGCAAAGAGGGAATCGGGACAGTGCAAACAGTACTCAAAGACAGGGAGAGCAAGCTCTCTCTTGGCACTTTGGATGTGGGACATACAGCGAGATGTTTGCTGCTTTTGCGTTTGGCTGTTGGGAGATTTACAGCACAAAGATATCTAGTTGATTTGAAGCAGTTCCGAGAAAGTCTAAACATAATCCTCACTTTTCCCTCCTGGCACTTTCCCTGTAGGAGATACCGCAAGACGTTTCTGTATATTGGGCACAGCGCTCTGCAGGGTGTTAGCAGAGAGTTTCCCAGGACAGTGAAACCCTATATCAGAGACACTGAGAAGAAGCCCCAACGTTCCTTCCAGGCACTTTCAGTGTGGGTGCCTTCTCGACGTGGTTCCTGGTTTCACAGCAGCTCTGAAGAGAATGTTAGCAAAGAGGTAATCGGGACGACAGTGCAAACAGTACTCAAAGACAGGGAGAGCAAGCTCTCTCTTGGCACTTTGGATGTGGGACATACAGCGAGATGTTTGCTGCTTTTACATTTGGCTGTTGGGAGATTTACAGCACAAAGATATCTAGTTGATTTGAAGCAGTTCCGAGAAAGTCTAAACATAATCCTCACTTTTCCCTCCTGGCACTTTCCCTGTAGGAGATACCGCAAGACGTTTCTGTATATTGGGCACAGCGCTCTGCAGGGTGTTAGCAGAGAGTTTCCCGGGACAGTGAAACCCTATATCAGAGACACTGAGAAGAAGCCCCAATGTTCCCTCCAGGCACTTTCAGTGTGGGTGCCTTCTCCACGTGGTTCCTGGTTTCACTGCAGCTCTGAAGAGAATGTTAGCAAAGAGGTAATCGGGACAGCGCAAACAGTACTCAAAGACAGGGAGAGCAAGCTCTCCCTTGGCACTTTGGATGTGGGACATACAGCGAGATGTTTGCTGCTTTTACATTTGGCTGTTGGGAGATTTACAGCACAAAGATATCTAGTTGATTTGAAGCAGTTCCGAGAAAGTCTAAACATAATCCTCACTTTTCCCTCCTGGCACTTTCCCTGTAGGAGATACCGCAAGACGTTTCTGTATATTGGGCACAGCGCTCTGCAGGGTGTTAGCAGAGAGTTTCCCGGGACAGTGAAACCCTATATCAGAGACATTGAGAAGAAGCCCCAATGTTCCTTCCAGGCACTTTCAGTGTGGGTGCCTTCTCCACGTGGTTCCTGGTTTCACTGCAGCTCTGAAGAGAATGTTAGCAAAGAGGTAATCGGGACAGTGCAAACAGTACTCAAAGACAGGGAGAGCAAGCTCTCTCTTGGCACTTTGGATGTGGGACATACAGCGAGATGTTTGCTGCTTTTGCGTTTGGCTGTTGGGAGATTTACAGCACAAAGATATCTAGTTGATTTGAAGCAGTTCCGAGAAAGTCTAAACATAATCCTCACTTTTCCCTCCTGGCACTTTCCCTGTAGGAGATACCGCAAGACGTTTCTGTATATTGGGCACAGCGCTCTGCAGGGTGTTAGCAGAGAGTTTCCCGGGACAGTGAAACCCTATATCAGAGACACTGAGAAGAAGCCCCAACGTTCCTTCCAGGCACTTTCAGTGTGGGTGCCTTCTCGACGTGGTTCCTGGTTTCACAGCAGCTCTGAAGAGAATGTTAGCAAAGAGGTAATCGGGACGACAGTGCAAACAGTACTCAAAGACAGGGAGAGCAAGCTCTCTCTTGGCACTTTGGATGTGGGACATACAGCGAGATGTTTGCTGCTTTTACATTTGGCTGTTGGGAGATTTACAGCACAAAGATATCTAGTTGATTTGAAGCAGTTCCGAGAAAGTCTAAACATAATCCTCACTTTTCCCTCCTGGCACTTTCCCTGTAGGAGATACCACAAGACGTTTCTGTATATTGGGCACAGCGCTCTGCAGGGTGTTAGCAGAGAGTTTCCCGGGACAGTGAAACCCTATATCAGAGACACTGAGAAGAAGCCCCAACGTTCCTTCCAGGCACTTTCAGTGTGGGTGCCTTCTCCACGTGGTTCCTGGTTTCACTGCAGCTCTGAAGAGAATGTTAGCAAAGAGGGAATCGGGACAGTGCAAACAGTACTCAAAGACAGGGAGAGCAAGCTCTCTCTTGGCACTTTGGATGTGGGACATACAGCGAGATGTTTGCTGCTTTTGCGTTTGGCTGTTGGGAGATTTACAGCACAAAGATATCTAGTTGATTTGAAGCAGTTCCGAGAAAGTCTAAACATAATCCTCACTTTTCCCTCCTGGCACTTTCCCTGTAGGAGATACCGCAAGACGTTTCTGTATATTGGGCACAGCGCTCTGCAGGGTGTTAGCAGAGAGTTTCCCAGGACAGTGAAACCCTATATCAGAGACACTGAGAAGAAGCCCCAACGTTCCTTCCAGGCACTTTCAGTGTGGGTGCCTTCTCGACGTGGTTCCTGGTTTCACAGCAGCTCTGAAGAGAATGTTAGCAAAGAGGTAATCGGGACGACAGTGCAAACAGTACTCAAAGACAGGGAGAGCAAGCTCTCTCTTGGCACTTTGGATGTGGGACATACAGCGAGATGTTTGCTGCTTTTACATTTGGCTGTTGGGAGATTTACAGCACAAAGATATCTAGTTGATTTGAAGCAGTTCTGAGAAAGTCTAAACATAATCCTCACTTTTCCCTCCTGGCACTTTCCCTGTAGGAGATACCGCAAGACATTTCTGTATATTGGGCACAGCGCTCTGCAGGGTGTTAGCAGAGAGTTTCCCGGGACAGTGAAACCCTATATCAGAGACACTGAGAAGAAGCCCCAATGTTCCCTCCAGGCACTTTCAGTGTGGGTGCCTTCTCCACGTGGTTCCTGGTTTCACTGCAGCTCTGAAGAGAATGTTAGCAAAGAGGTAATCGGGACAGCGCAAACAGTACTCAAAGACAGGGAGAGCAAGCTCTCTCTTGGCACTTTGGATGTGGGACATACAGCGAGATGTTTGCTGCTTTTGCGTTTGGCTGTTGGGAGATTTACAGCACAAAGATATCTAGTTGATTTGAAGCAGTTCCGAGAAAGTCTAAACATAATCCTCACTTTTCCCTCCTGGCACTTTCCCTGTAGGAGATACCGCAAGACGTTTCTGTATATTGGGCACAGCGCTCTGCAGGGTGTTAGCAGAGAGTTTCCCGGGACAGTGAAACCCTATATCAGAGACACTGAGAAGAAGCCCCAATGTTCCCTCCAGGCACTTTCAGTGTGGGTGCCTTCTCCACGTGGTTCCTGGTTTCACTGCAGCTCTGAAGAGAATGTTAGCAAAGAGGTAATCGGGACAGCGCAAACAGTACTCAAAGACAGGGAGAGCAAGCTCTCCCTTGGCACTTTGGATGTGGGACATACAGCGAGATGTTTGCTGCTTTTACATTTGGCTGTTGGGAGATTTACAGCACAAAGATATCTAGTTGATTTGAAGCAGTTCCGAGAAAGTCTAAACATAATCCTCACTTTTCCCTCCTGGCACTTTCCCTGTAGGAGATACCGCAAGACGTTTCTGTATATTGGGCACAGCGCTCTGCAGGGTGTTAGCAGAGAGTTTCCCGGGACAGTGAAACCCTATATCAGAGACACTGAGAAGAAGCCCCAACGTTCCTTCCAGGCACTTTCAGTGTGGGTGCCTTCTCCACGTGGTTCCTGGTTTCACTGCAGCTCTGAAGAGAATGTTAGCAAAGAGGTAATCGGGACGACAGCGCAAACAGTACTCAAAGACAGGGAGAGCAAGCTCTCTCTTGGCACTTTGGATGTGGGACATACAGCGAGATGTTTGCTGCTTTTACATTTGGCTGTTGGGAGATTTACAGCACAAAGATATCTAGTTGATTTGAAGCAGTTCCGAGAAAGTCTAAACATAATCCTCACTTTTCCCTCCTGGCACTTTCCCTGTAGGAGATACCGCAAGACGTTTCTGTATATTGGGCACAGCGCTCTGCAGGGTGTTAGCAGAGAGTTTCCCGGGACAGTGAAACCCTATATCAGAGACACTGAGAAGAAGCCCCAATGTTCCCTCCAGGCACTTTCAGTGTGGGTGCCTTCTCCACGTGGTTCCTGGTTTCACTGCAGCTCTGAAGAGAATGTTAGCAAAGAGGTAATCGGGACAGCGCAAACAGTACTCAAAGACAGGGAGAGCAAGCTCTCCCTTGGCACTTTGGATGTGGGACATACAGCGAGATGTTTGCTGCTTTTACATTTGGCTGTTGGGAGATTTACAGCACAAAGATATCTAGTTGATTTGAAGCAGTTCCGAGAAAGTCTAAACATAATCCTCACTTTTCCCTCCTGGCACTTTCCCTGTAGGAGATACCGCAAGACGTTTCTGTATATTGGGCACAGCGCTCTGCAGGGTGTTAGCAGAGAGTTTCCCGGGACAGTGAAACCCTATATCAGAGACACTGAGAAGAAGCCCCAACGTTCCTTCCAGGCACTTTCAGTGTGGGTGCCTTCTCGACGTGGTTCCTGGTTTCACAGCAGCTCTGAAGAGAATGTTAGCAAAGAGGTAATCGGGACGACAGTGCAAACAGTACTCAAAGACAGGGAGAGCAAGCTCTCTCTTGGCACTTTGGATGTGGGACATACAGCGAGATGTTTGCTGCTTTTACATTTGGCTGTTGGGAGATTTACAGCACAAAGATATCTAGTTGATTTGAAGCAGTTCCGAGAAAGTCTAAACATAATCCTCACTTTTCCCTCCTGGCACTTTCCCTGTAGGAGATACCACAAGACGTTTCTGTATATTGGGCACAGCGCTCTGCAGGGTGTTAGCAGAGAGTTTCCCGGGACAGTGAAACCCTATATCAGAGACACTGAGAAGAAGCCCCAACGTTCCTTCCAGGCACTTTCAGTGTGGGTGCCTTCTCCACGTGGTTCCTGGTTTCACTGCAGCTCTGAAGAGAATGTTAGCAAAGAGGGAATCGGGACAGTGCAAACAGTACTCAAAGACAGGGAGAGCAAGCTCTCTCTTGGCACTTTGGATGTGGGACATACAGCGAGATGTTTGCTGCTTTTGCGTTTGGCTGTTGGGAGATTTACAGCACAAAGATATCTAGTTGATTTGAAGCAGTTCCGAGAAAGTCTAAACATAATCCTCACTTTTCCCTCCTGGCACTTTCCCTGTAGGAGATACCGCAAGACGTTTCTGTATATTGGGCACAGCGCTCTGCAGGGTGTTAGCAGAGAGTTTCCCAGGACAGTGAAACCCTATATCAGAGACACTGAGAAGAAGCCCCAACGTTCCTTCCAGGCACTTTCAGTGTGGGTGCCTTCTCGACGTGGTTCCTGGTTTCACAGCAGCTCTGAAGAGAATGTTAGCAAAGAGGTAATCGGGACGACAGTGCAAACAGTACTCAAAGACAGGGAGAGCAAGCTCTCTCTTGGCACTTTGGATGTGGGACATACAGCGAGATGTTTGCTGCTTTTACATTTGGCTGTTGGGAGATTTACAGCACAAAGATATCTAGTTGATTTGAAGCAGTTCTGAGAAAGTCTAAACATAATCCTCACTTTTCCCTCCTGGCACTTTCCCTGTAGGAGATACCGCAAGACATTTCTGTATATTGGGCACAGCGCTCTGCAGGGTGTTAGCAGAGAGTTTCCCGGGACAGTGAAACCCTATATCAGAGACACTGAGAAGAAGCCCCAATGTTCCCTCCAGGCACTTTCAGTGTGGGTGCCTTCTCCACGTGGTTCCTGGTTTCACTGCAGCTCTGAAGAGAATGTTAGCAAAGAGGTAATCGGGACAGCGCAAACAGTACTCAAAGACAGGGAGAGCAAGCTCTCTCTTGGCACTTTGGATGTGGGACATACAGCGAGATGTTTGCTGCTTTTGCGTTTGGCTGTTGGGAGATTTACAGCACAAAGATATCTAGTTGATTTGAAGCAGTTCCGAGAAAGTCTAAACATAATCCTCACTTTTCCCTCCTGGCACTTTCCCTGTAGGAGATACCGCAAGACGTTTCTGTATATTGGGCACAGCGCTCTGCAGGGTGTTAGCAGAGAGTTTCCCGGGACAGTGAAACCCTATATCAGAGACACTGAGAAGAAGCCCCAATGTTCCCTCCAGGCACTTTCAGTGTGGGTGCCTTCTCCACGTGGTTCCTGGTTTCACTGCAGCTCTGAAGAGAATGTTAGCAAAGAGGTAATCGGGACAGCGCAAACAGTACTCAAAGACAGGGAGAGCAAGCTCTCCCTTGGCACTTTGGATGTGGGACATACAGCGAGATGTTTGCTGCTTTTACATTTGGCTGTTGGGAGATTTACAGCACAAAGATATCTAGTTGATTTGAAGCAGTTCCGAGAAAGTCTAAACATAATCCTCACTTTTCCCTCCTGGCACTTTCCCTGTAGGAGATACCGCAAGACGTTTCTGTATATTGGGCACAGCGCTCTGCAGGGTGTTAGCAGAGAGTTTCCCGGGACAGTGAAACCCTATATCAGAGACATTGAGAAGAAGCCCCAATGTTCCTTCCAGGCACTTTCAGTGTGGGTGCCTTCTCCACGTGGTTCCTGGTTTCACTGCAGCTCTGAAGAGAATGTTAGCAAAGAGGTAATCGGGACAGTGCAAACAGTACTCAAAGACAGGGAGAGCAAGCTCTCTCTTGGCACTTTGGATGTGGGACATACAGCGAGATGTTTGCTGCTTTTGCGTTTGGCTGTTGGGAGATTTACAGCACAAAGATATCTAGTTGATTTGAAGCAGTTCCGAGAAAGTCTAAACATAATCCTCACTTTTCCCTCCTGGCACTTTCCCTGTAGGAGATACCGCAAGACGTTTCTGTATATTGGGCACAGCGCTCTGCAGGGTGTTAGCAGAGAGTTTCCCGGGACAGTGAAACCCTATATCAGAGACACTGAGAAGAAGCCCCAACGTTCCTTCCAGGCACTTTCAGTGTGGGTGCCTTCTCCACGTGGTTCCTGGTTTCACAGCAGCTCTGAAGAGAATGTTAGCAAAGAGGTAATCGGGACGACAGTGCAAACAGTACTCAAAGACAGGGAGAGCAAGCTCTCTCTTGGCACTTTGGATGTGGGACATACAGCGAGATGTTTGCTGCTTTTACATTTGGCTGTTGGGAGATTTACAGCACAAAGATATCTAGTTGATTTGAAGCAGTTCCGAGAAAGTCTAAACATAATCCTCACTTTTCCCTCCTGGCACTTTCCCTGTAGGAGATACCACAAGACGTTTCTGTATATTGGGCACAGCGCTCTGCAGGGTGTTAGCAGAGAGTTTCCCGGGACAGTGAAACCCTATATCAGAGACACTGAGAAGAAGCCCCAACGTTCCTTCCAGGCACTTTCAGTGTGGGTGCCTTCTCCACGTGGTTCCTGGTTTCACTGCAGCTCTGAAGAGAATGTTAGCAAAGAGGGAATCGGGACAGTGCAAACAGTACTCAAAGACAGGGAGAGCAAGCTCTCTCTTGGCACTTTGGATGTGGGACATACAGCGAGATGTTTGCTGCTTTTGCGTTTGGCTGTTGGGAGATTTACAGCACAAAGATATCTAGTTGATTTGAAGCAGTTCCGAGAAAGTCTAAACATAATCCTCACTTTTCCCTCCTGGCACTTTCCCTGTAGGAGATACCGCAAGACGTTTCTGTATATTGGGCACAGCGCTCTGCAGGGTGTTAGCAGAGAGTTTCCCAGGACAGTGAAACCCTATATCAGAGACACTGAGAAGAAGCCCCAACGTTCCTTCCAGGCACTTTCAGTGTGGGTGCCTTCTCGACGTGGTTCCTGGTTTCACAGCAGCTCTGAAGAGAATGTTAGCAAAGAGGTAATCGGGACGACAGTGCAAACAGTACTCAAAGACAGGGAGAGCAAGCTCTCTCTTGGCACTTTGGATGTGGGACATACAGCGAGATGTTTGCTGCTTTTACATTTGGCTGTTGGGAGATTTACAGCACAAAGATATCTAGTTGATTTGAAGCAGTTCCGAGAAAGTCTAAACATAATCCTCACTTTTCCCTCCTGGCACTTTCCCTGTAGGAGATACCGCAAGACGTTTCTGTATATTGGGCACAGCGCTCTGCAGGGTGTTAGCAGAGAGTTTCCCGGGACAGTGAAACCCTATATCAGAGACACTGAGAAGAAGCCCCAACGTTCCTTCCAGGCACTTTCAGTGTGGGTGCCTTCTCCACGTGGTTCCTGGTTTCACTGCAGCTCTGAAGAGAATGTTAGCAAAGAGGTAATCGGGACAGTGCAAACAGTACTCAAAGACAGGGAGAGCAAGCTCTCTCTTGGCACTTTGGATGTGGGACATACAGCGAGATGTTTGCTGCTTTTGCGTTTGGCTGTTGGGAGATTTACAGCACAAAGATATCTAGTTGATTTGAAGCAGTTCCGAGAAAGTCTAAACATAATCCTCACTTTTCCCTCCTGGCACTTTCCCTGTAGGAGATACCGCAAGACGTTTCTGTATATTGGGCACAGCGCTCTGCAGGGTGTTAGCAGAGAGTTTCCCGGGACAGTGAAACCCTATATCAGAGACACTGAGAAGAAGCCCCAATGTTCCCTCCAGGCACTTTCAGTGTGGGTGCCTTCTCCACGTGGTTCCTGGTTTCACTGCAGCTCTGAAGAGAATGTTAGCAAAGAGGTAATCGGGACAGCGCAAACAGTACTCAAAGACAGGGAGAGCAAGCTCTCTCTTGGCACTTTGGATGTGGGACATACAGCGAGATGTTTGCTGCTTTTACATTTGGCTGTTGGGAGATTTACAGCACAAAGATATCTAGTTGATTTGAAGCAGTTCCGAGAAAGTCTAAACATAATCCTCACTTTTCCCTCCTGGCACTTTCCCTGTAGGAGATACCGCAAGACGTTTCTGTATATTGGGCACAGCGCTCTGCAGGGTGTTAGCAGAGAGTTTCCCAGGACAGTGAAACCCTATATCAGAGACACTGAGAAGAAGCCCCAACGTTCCTTCCAGGCACTTTCAGTGTGGGTGCCTTCTCCACGTGGTTCCTGGTTTCACTGCAGCTCTGAAGAGAATGTTAGCAAAGAGGTAATCGGGACAGTGCAAACAGTACTCAAAGACAGGGAGAGCAAGCTCTCTCTTGGCACTTTGGATGTGGGACATACAGCGAGATGTTTGCTGCTTTTGCGTTTGGCTGTTGGGAGATTTACAGCACAAAGATATCTAGTTGATTTGAAGCAGTTCCGAGAAAGTCTAAACATAATCCTCACTTTTCCCTCCTGGCACTTTCCCTGTAGGAGATACCGCAAGACGTTTCTGTATATTGGGCACAGCGCTCTGCAGGGTGTTAGCAGAGAGTTTCCCGGGACAGTGAAACCCTATATCAGAGACACTGAGAAGAAGCCCCAACGTTCCTTCCAGGCACTTTCAGTGTGGGTGCCTTCTCCACGTGGTTCCTGGTTTCACAGCAGCTCTGAAGAGAATGTTAGCAAAGAGGTAATCGGGACGACAGTGCAAACAGTACTCAAAGACAGGGAGAGCAAGCTCTCTCTTGGCACTTTGGATGTGGGACATACAGCGAGATGTTTGCTGCTTTTACATTTGGCTGTTGGGAGATTTACAGCACAAAGATATCTAGTTGATTTGAAGCAGTTCCGAGAAAGTCTAAACATAATCCTCACTTTTCCCTCCTGGCACTTTCCCTGTAGGAGATACCGCAAGACGTTTCTGTATATTGGGCACAGCGCTCTGCAGGGTGTTAGCAGAGAGTTTCCCGGGACAGTGAAACCCTATATCAGAGACATTGAGAAGAAGCCCCAACGTTCCTTCCAGGCACTTTCAGTGTGGGTGCCTTCTCCACGTGGTTCCTGGTTTCACTGCAGCTCTGAAGAGAATGTTAGCAAAGAGGGAATCGGGACAGTGCAAACAGTACTCAAAGACAGGGAGAGCAAGCTCTCTCTTGGCACTTTGGATGTGGGACATACAGCGAGATGTTTGCTGCTTTTGCGTTTGGCTGTTGGGAGATTTACAGCACAAAGATATCTAGTTGATTTGAAGCAGTTCCGAGAAAGTCTAAACATAATCCTCACTTTTCCCTCCTGGCACTTTCCCTGTAGGAGATACCGCAAGACGTTTCTGTATATTGGGCACAGCGCTCTGCAGGGTGTTAGCAGAGAGTTTCCCGGGACAGTGAAACCCTATATCAGAGACACTGAGAAGAAGCCCCAACGTTCCTTCCAGGCACTTTCAGTGTGGGTGCCTTCTCGACGTGGTTCCTGGTTTCACAGCAGCTCTGAAGAGAATGTTAGCAAAGAGGTAATCGGGACGACAGTGCAAACAGTACTCAAAGACAGGGAGAGCAAGCTCTCTCTTGGCACTTTGGATGTGGGACATACAGCGAGATGTTTGCTGCTTTTACATTTGGCTGTTGGGAGATTTACAGCACAAAGATATCTAGTTGATTTGAAGCAGTTCCGAGAAAGTCTAAACATAATCCTCACTTTTCCCTCCTGGCACTTTCCCTGTAGGAGATACCGCAAGACGTTTCTGTATATTGGGCACAGCGCTCTGCAGGGTGTTAGCAGAGAGTTTCCCGGGACAGTGAAACCCTATATCAGAGACACTGAGAAGAAGCCCCAACGTTCCTTCCAGGCACTTTCAGTGTGGGTGCCTTCTCCACGTGGTTCCTGGTTTCACTGCAGCTCTGAAGAGAATGTTAGCAAAGAGGTAATCGGGACAGTGCAAACAGTACTCAAAGACAGGGAGAGCAAGCTCTCTCTTGGCACTTTGGATGTGGGACATACAGCGAGATGTTTGCTGCTTTTGCGTTTGGCTGTTGGGAGATTTACAGCACAAAGATATCTAGTTGATTTGAAGCAGTTCCGAGAAAGTCTAAACATAATCCTCACTTTTCCCTCCTGGCACTTTCCCTGTAGGAGATACCGCAAGACGTTTCTGTATATTGGGCACAGCGCTCTGCAGGGTGTTAGCAGAGAGTTTCCCGGGACAGTGAAACCCTATATCAGAGACACTGAGAAGAAGCCCCAACGTTCCTTCCAGGCACTTTCAGTGTGGGTGCCTTCTCCACGTGGTTCCTGGTTTCACTGCAGCTCTGAAGAGAATGTTAGCAAAGAGGTAATCGGGACAGTGCAAACAGTACTCAAAGACAGGGAGAGCAAGCTCTCTCTTGGCACTTTGGATGTGGGACATACAGCGAGATGTTTGCTGCTTTTGCGTTTGGCTGTTGGGAGATTTACAGCACAAAGATATCTAGTTGATTTGAAGCAGTTCCGAGAAAGTCTAAACATAATCCTCACTTTTCCCTCCTGGCACTTTCCCTGTAGGAGATACCGCAAGACGTTTCTGTATATTGGGCACAGCGCTCTGCAGGGTGTTAGCAGAGAGTTTCCCGGGACAGTGAAACCCTATATCAGAGACACTGAGAAGAAGCCCCAATGTTCCCTCCAGGCACTTTCAGTGTGGGTGCCTTCTCCACGTGGTTCCTGGTTTCACTGCAGCTCTGAAGAGAATGTTAGCAAAGAGGTAATCGGGACAGCGCAAACAGTACTCAAAGACAGGGAGAGCAAGCTCTCTCTTGGCACTTTGGATGTGGGACATACAGCGAGATGTTTGCTGCTTTTACATTTGGCTGTTGGGAGATTTACAGCACAAAGATATCTAGTTGATTTGAAGCAGTTCCGAGAAAGTCTAAACATAATCCTCACTTTTCCCTCCTGGCACTTTCCCTGTAGGAGATACCGCAAGACGTTTCTGTATATTGGGCACAGCGCTCTGCAGGGTGTTAGCAGAGAGTTTCCCAGGACAGTGAAACCCTATATCAGAGACACTGAGAAGAAGCCCCAACGTTCCTTCCAGGCACTTTCAGTGTGGGTGCCTTCTCCACGTGGTTCCTGGTTTCACTGCAGCTCTGAAGAGAATGTTAGCAAAGAGGTAATCGGGACAGTGCAAACAGTACTCAAAGACAGGGAGAGCAAGCTCTCTCTTGGCACTTTGGATGTGGGACATACAGCGAGATGTTTGCTGCTTTTGCGTTTGGCTGTTGGGAGATTTACAGCACAAAGATATCTAGTTGATTTGAAGCAGTTCCGAGAAAGTCTAAACATAATCCTCACTTTTCCCTCCTGGCACTTTCCCTGTAGGAGATACCGCAAGACGTTTCTGTATATTGGGCACAGCGCTCTGCAGGGTGTTAGCAGAGAGTTTCCCGGGACAGTGAAACCCTATATCAGAGACACTGAGAAGAAGCCCCAACGTTCCTTCCAGGCACTTTCAGTGTGGGTGCCTTCTCCACGTGGTTCCTGGTTTCACAGCAGCTCTGAAGAGAATGTTAGCAAAGAGGTAATCGGGACGACAGTGCAAACAGTACTCAAAGACAGGGAGAGCAAGCTCTCTCTTGGCACTTTGGATGTGGGACATACAGCGAGATGTTTGCTGCTTTTACATTTGGCTGTTGGGAGATTTACAGCACAAAGATATCTAGTTGATTTGAAGCAGTTCCGAGAAAGTCTAAACATAATCCTCACTTTTCCCTCCTGGCACTTTCCCTGTAGGAGATACCGCAAGACGTTTCTGTATATTGGGCACAGCGCTCTGCAGGGTGTTAGCAGAGAGTTTCCCGGGACAGTGAAACCCTATATCAGAGACATTGAGAAGAAGCCCCAACGTTCCTTCCAGGCACTTTCAGTGTGGGTGCCTTCTCCACGTGGTTCCTGGTTTCACTGCAGCTCTGAAGAGAATGTTAGCAAAGAGGGAATCGGGACAGTGCAAACAGTACTCAAAGACAGGGAGAGCAAGCTCTCTCTTGGCACTTTGGATGTGGGACATACAGCGAGATGTTTGCTGCTTTTGCGTTTGGCTGTTGGGAGATTTACAGCACAAAGATATCTAGTTGATTTGAAGCAGTTCCGAGAAAGTCTAAACATAATCCTCACTTTTCCCTCCTGGCACTTTCCCTGTAGGAGATACCGCAAGACGTTTCTGTATATTGGGCACAGCGCTCTGCAGGGTGTTAGCAGAGAGTTTCCCGGGACAGTGAAACCCTATATCAGAGACACTGAGAAGAAGCCCCAACGTTCCTTCCAGGCACTTTCAGTGTGGGTGCCTTCTCCACGTGGTTCCTGGTTTCACTGCAGCTCTGAAGAGAATGTTAGCAAAGAGGTAATCGGGACAGTGCAAACAGTACTCAAAGACAGGGAGAGCAAGCTCTCTCTTGGCACTTTGGATGTGGGACATACAGCGAGATGTTTGCTGCTTTTGCGTTTGGCTGTTGGGAGATTTACAGCACAAAGATATCTAGTTGATTTGAAGCAGTTCCGAGAAAGTCTAAACATAATCCTCACTTTTCCCTCCTGGCACTTTCCCTGTAGGAGATACCGCAAGACGTTTCTGTATATTGGGCACAGCGCTCTGCAGGGTGTTAGCAGAGAGTTTCCCGGGACAGTGAAACCCTATATCAGAGACACTGAGAAGAAGCCCCAATGTTCCCTCCAGGCACTTTCAGTGTGGGTGCCTTCTCGACGTGGTTCCTGGTTTCACTGCAGCTCTGAAGAGAATGTTAGCAAAGAGGTAATCGGGACAGCGCAAACAGTACTCAAAGACAGGGAGAGCAAGCTCTCTCTTGGCACTTTGGATGTGGGACATACAGCGAGATGTTTGCTGCTTTTGCGTTTGGCTGTTGGGAGATTTACAGCACAAAGATATCTAGTTGATTTGAAGCAGTTCCGAGAAAGTCTAAACATAATCCTCACTTTTCCCTCCTGGCACTTTCCCTGTAGGAGATACCGCAAGACGTTTCTGTATATTGGGCACAGCGCTCTGCAGGGTGTTAGCAGAGAGTTTCCCGGGACAGTGAAACCCTATATCAGAGACATTGAGAAGAAGCCCCAACGTTCCTTCCAGGCACTTTCAGTGTGGGTGCCTTCTCCACGTGGTTCCTGGTTTCACTGCAGCTCTGAAGAGAATGTTAGCAAAGAGGTAATCGGGACAGTGCAAACAGTACTCAAAGACAGGGAGAGCAAGCTCTCTCTTGGCACTTTGGATGTGGGACATACAGCGAGATGTTTGCTGCTTTTGCGTTTGGCTGTTGGGAGATTTACAGCACAAAGATATCTAGTTGATTTGAAGCAGTTCCGAGAAAGTCTAAACATAATCCTCACTTTTCCCTCCTGGCACTTTCCCTGTAGGAGATACCGCAAGACGTTTCTGTATATTGGGCACAGCGCTCTGCAGGGTGTTAGCAGAGAGTTTCCCGGGACAGTGAAACCCTATATCAGAGACACTGAGAAGAAGCCCCAATGTTCCCTCCAGGCACTTTCAGTGTGGGTGCCTTCTCCACGTGGTTCCTGGTTTCACTGCAGCTCTGAAGAGAATGTTAGCAAAGAGGTAATCGGGACAGCGCAAACAGTACTCAAAGACAGGGAGAGCAAGCTCTCTCTTGGCACTTTGGATGTGGGACATACAGCGAGATGTTTGCTGCTTTTACATTTGGCTGTTGGGAGATTTACAGCACAAAGATATCTAGTTGATTTGAAGCAGTTCCGAGAAAGTCTAAACATAATCCTCACTTTTCCCTCCTGGCACTTTCCCTGTAGGAGATACCGCAAGACGTTTCTGTATATTGGGCACAGCGCTCTGCAGGGTGTTAGCAGAGAGTTTCCCGGGACAGTGAAACCCTATATCAGAGACATTGAGAAGAAGCCCCAACGTTCCTTCCAGGCACTTTCAGTGTGGGTGCCTTCTCCACGTGGTTCCTGGTTTCACTGCAGCTCTGAAGAGAATGTTAGCAAAGAGGGAATCGGGACAGTGCAAACAGTACTCAAAGACAGGGAGAGCAAGCTCTCTCTTGGCACTTTGGATGTGGGACATACAGCGAGATGTTTGCTGCTTTTGCGTTTGGCTGTTGGGAGATTTACAGCACAAAGATATCTAGTTGATTTGAAGCAGTTCCGAGAAAGTCTAAACATAATCCTCACTTTTCCCTCCTGGCACTTTCCCTGTAGGAGATACCGCAAGACGTTTCTGTATATTGGGCACAGCGCTCTGCAGGGTGTTAGCAGAGAGTTTCCCGGGACAGTGAAACCCTATATCAGAGACACTGAGAAGAAGCCCCAACGTTCCTTCCAGGCACTTTCAGTGTGGGTGCCTTCTCCACGTGGTTCCTGGTTTCACAGCAGCTCTGAAGAGAATGTTAGCAAAGAGGTAATCGGGACGACAGTGCAAACAGTACTCAAAGACAGGGAGAGCAAGCTCTCTCTTGGCACTTTGGATGTGGGACATACAGCGAGATGTTTGCTGCTTTTACATTTGGCTGTTGGGAGATTTACAGCACAAAGATATCTAGTTGATTTGAAGCACCGAGAAAGTCTAAACATAATCCTCACTTTTCCCTCCTGGCACTTTCCCTGTAGGAGATACCGCAAGACGTTTCTGTATATTGGGCACAGCGCTCTGCAGGGTGTTAGCAGAGAGTTTCCCAGGACAGTGAAACCCTATATCAGAGACACTGAGAAGAAGCCCCAACGTTCCTTCCAGGCACTTTCAGTGTGGGTGCCTTCTCGATGTGGTTCCTGGTTTCACAGCAGCTCTGAAGAGAATGTTAGCAAAGAGGTAATCGGGACGACAGTGCAAACAGTACTCAAAGACAGGGAGAGCAAGCTCTCTCTTGGCACTTTGGATGTGGGACATACAGCGAGATGTTTGCTGCTTTTACATTTGGCTGTTGGGAGATTTACAGCACAAAGATATCTAGTTGATTTGAAGCAGTTCCGAGAAAGTCTAAACATAATCCTCACTTTTCCCTCCTGGCACTTTCCCTGTAGGAGATACCGCAAGACGTTTCTGTATATTGGGCACAGCGCTCTGCAGGGTGTTAGCAGAGAGTTTCCCGGGACAGTGAAACCCTATATCAGAGACACTGAGAAGAAGCCCCAACGTTCCTTCCAGGCACTTTCAGTGTGGGTGCCTTCTCCACGTGGTTCCTGGTTTCACTGCAGCTCTGAAGAGAATGTTAGCAAAGAGGTAATGGGGACAGTGCAAACAGTACTCAAAGACAGGGAGAGCAAGCTCTCTCTTGGCACTTTGGATGTGGGACATACAGCGAGATGTTTGCTGCTTTTGCGTTTGGCTGTTGGGAGATTTACAGCACAAAGATATCTAGTTGATTTGAAGCAGTTCCGAGAAAGTCTAAACATAATCCTCACTTTTCCCTCCTGGCACTTTCCCTGTAGGAGATACCGCAAGACGTTTCTGTATATTGGGCACAGCGCTGTGCAGGGTGTTAGCAGAGAGTTTCCCGGGACAGTGAAACCCTATATCAGAGACACTGAGAAGAAGCCCCAATGTTCCCTCCAGGCACTTTCAGTGTGGGTGCCTTCTCGACGTGGTTCCTGGTTTCACTGCAGCTCTGAAGAGAATGTTAGCAAAGAGGTAATCGGGACAGCGCAAACAGTACTCAAAGACAGGGAGAGCAAGCTCTCTCTTGGCACTTTGGATGTGGGACATACAGCGAGATGTTTGCTGCTTTTACATTTGGCTGTTGGGAGATTTACAGCACAAAGATATCTAGTTGATTTGAAGCAGTTCCGAGAAAGTCTAAACATAATCCTCACTTTTCCCTCCTGGCACTTTCCCTGTAGGAGATACCGCAAGACGTTTCTGTATATTGGGCACAGCGCTCTGCAGGGTGTTAGCAGAGAGTTTCCCGGGACAGTGAAACCCTATATCAGAGACATTGAGAAGAAGCCCCAACGTTCCTTCCAGGCACTTTCAGTGTGGGTGCCTTCTCGACGTGGTTCCTGGTTTCACTGCAGCTCTGAAGAGAATGTTAGCAAAGAGGTAATCGGGACAGTGCAAACAGTACTCAAAGACAGGGAGAGCAAGCTCTCTCTTGGCACTTTGGATGTGGGACATACAGCGAGATGTTTGCTGCTTTTGCGTTTGGCTGTTGGGAGATTTACAGCACAAAGATATCTAGTTGATTTGAAGCAGTTCCGAGAAAGTCTAAGCATAATCCTCACTTTTCCCTCCTGGCACTTTCCCTGTAGGAGATACCGCAAGACGTTTCTGTATATTGGGCACAGCGCTCTGCAGGGTGTTAGCAGAGAGTTTCCCGGGACAGTGAAACCCTATATCAGAGACACTGAGAAGAAGCCCCAACGTTCCTTCCAGGCACTTTCAGTGTGGGTGCCTTCTCCACGTGGTTCCTGGTTTCACTGCAGCTCTGAAGAGAATGTTAGCAAAGAGGTAATCGGGACAGTGCAAACAGTACTCAAAGACAGGGAGAGCAAGCTCTCTCTTGGCACTTTGGATGTGGGACATACAGCGAGATGTTTGCTGCTTTTGCGTTTGGCTGTTGGGAGATTTACAGCACAAAGATATCTAGTTGATTTGAAGCAGTTCCGAGAAAGTCTAAACATAATCCTCACTTTTCCCTCCTGGCACTTTCCCTGTAGGAGATACCGCAAGACGTTTCTGTATATTGGGCACAGCGCTCTGCAGGGTGTTAGCAGAGAGTTTCCCGGGACAGTGAAACCCTATATCAGAGACACTGAGAAGAAGCCCCAACGTTCCTTCCAGGCACTTTCAGTGTGGGTGCCTTCTCCACGTGGTTCCTGGTTTCACAGCAGCTCTGAAGAGAATGTTAGCAAAGAGGTAATCGGGACGACAGTGCAAACAGTACTCAAAGACAGGGAGAGCAAGCTCTCTCTTGGCACTTTGGATGTGGGACATACAGCGAGATGTTTGCTGCTTTTACATTTGGCTGTTGGGAGATTTACAGCACAAAGATATCTAGTTGATTTGAAGCAGTTCTGAGAAAGTCTAAACATAATCCTCACTTTTCCCTCCTGGCACTTTCCCTGTAGGAGATACCACAAGACGTTTCTGTATATTGGGCACAGCGCTCTGCAGGGTGTTAGCAGAGAGTTTCCCGGGACAGTGAAACCCTATATCAGAGACACTGAGAAGAAGCCCCAACGTTCCTTCCAGGCACTTTCAGTGTGGGTGCCTTCTCCACGTGGTTCCTGGTTTCACTGCAGCTCTGAAGAGAATGTTAGCAAAGAGGGAATCGGGACAGTGCAAACAGTACTCAAAGACAGGGAGAGCAAGCTCTCTCTTGGCACTTTGGATGTGGGACATACAGCGAGATGTTTGCTGCTTTTGCGTTTGGCTGTTGGGAGATTTACAGCACAAAGATATCTAGTTGATTTGAAGCAGTTCCGAGAAAGTCTAAACATAATCCTCACTTTTCCCTCCTGGCACTTTCCCTGTAGGAGACACCGCAAGACGTTTCTGTATATTGGGCACAGCGCTCTGCAGGGTGTTAGCAGAGAGTTTCCCGGGACAGTGAAACCCTATATCAGAGACACTGAGAAGAAGCCCCAACGTTCCTTCCAGGCACTTTCAGTGTGGGTGCCTTCTCCACGTGGTTCCTGGTTTCACTGCAGCTCTGAAGAGAATGTTAGCAAAGAGGTAATCGGGACGACAGTGCAAACAGTACTCAAAGACAGGGAGAGCAAGCTCTCTCTTGGCACTTTGGATGTGGGACATACAGCGAGATGTTTGCTGCTTTTACATTTGGCTGTTGGGAGATTTACAGCACAAAGATATCTAGTTGATTTGAAGCAGTTCCGAGAAAGTCTAAACATAATCCTCACTTTTCCCTCCTGGCGCTTTCCCTGTAGGAGATACCGCAAGACGTTTCTGTATATTGGGCACAGCGCTCTGCAGGGTGTTAGCAGAGAGTTTCCCGGGACAGTGAAACCCTATATCAGAGACACTGAGAAGAAGCCCCAACGTTCCTTCCAGGCACTTTCAGTGTGGGTGCCTTCTCCACGTGGTTCCTGGTTTCACTGCAGCTCTGAAGAGAATGTTAGCAAAGAGGTAATGGGGACAGTGCAAACAGTACTCAAAGACAGGGAGAGCAAGCTCTCTCTTGGCACTTTGGATGTGGGACATACAGCGAGATGTTTGCTGCTTTTACATTTGGCTGTTGGGAGATTTACAGCACAAAGATATCTAGTTGATTTGAAGCAGTTCCGAGAAAGTCTAAACATAATCCTCACTTTTCCCTCCTGGCACTTTCCCTGTAGGAGATACCGCAAGACGTTTCTGTATATTGGGCACAGCGCTCTGCAGGGTGTTAGCAGAGAGTTTCCCGGGACAGTGAAACCCTATATCAGAGACACTGAGAAGAAGCCCCAATGTTCCCTCCAGGCACTTTCAGTGTGGGTGCCTTCTCCACGTGGTTCCTGGTTTCACTGCAGCTCTGAAGAGAATGTTAGCAAAGAGGTAATCGGGACAGCGCAAACAGTACTCAAAGACAGGGAGAGCAAGCTCTCTCTTGGCACTTTGGATGTGGGACATACAGCGAGATGTTTGCTGCTTTTGCGTTTGGCTGTTGGGAGATTTACAGCACAAAGATATCTAGTTGATTTGAAGCAGTTCCGAGAAAGTCTAAACATAATCCTCACTTTTCCCTCCTGGCACTTTCCCTGTAGGAGATACCGCAAGACGTTTCTGTATATTGGGCACAGCGCTCTGCAGGGTGTTAGCAGAGAGTTTCCCGGGACAGTGAAACCCTATATCAGAGACACTGAGAAGAAGCCCCAACGTTCCTTCCAGGCACTTTCAGTGTGGGTGCCTTCTCCACGTGGTTCCTGGTTTCACTGCAGCTCTGAAGAGAATGTTAGCAAAGAGGTAATCGGGACGACAGTGCAAACAGTACTCAAAGACAGGGAGAGCAAGCTCTCTCTTGGCACTTTGGATGTGGGACATACAGCGAGATGTTTGCTGCTTTTACATTTGGCTGTTGGGAGATTTACAGCACAAAGATATCTAGTTGATTTGAAGCAGTTCCGAGAAAGTCTAAACATAATCCTCACTTTTCCCTCCTGGCACTTTCCCTGTAGGAGATACCGCAAGACGTTTCTGTATATTGGGCACAGCGCTCTGCAGGGTGTTAGCAGAGAGTTTCCCGGGACAGTGAAACCCTATATCAGAGACACTGAGAAGAAGCCCCAATGTTCCCTCCAGGCACTTTCAGTGTGGGTGCCTTCTCCACGTGGTTCCTGGTTTCACTGCAGCTCTGAAGAGAATGTTAGCAAAGAGGTAATCGGGACAGCGCAAACAGTACTCAAAGACAGGGAGAGCAAGCTCTCTCTTGGCACTTTGGATGTGGGACATACAGCGAGATGTTTGCTGCTTTTACATTTGGCTGTTGGGAGATTTACAGCACAAAGATATCTAGTTGATTTGAAGCAGTTCCGAGAAAGTCTAAACATAATCCTCACTTTTCCCTCCTGGCACTTTCCCTGTAGGAGATACCGCAAGACGTTTCTGTATATTGGGCACAGCGCTCTGCAGGGTGTTAGCAGAGAGTTTCCCGGGACAGTGAAACCCTATATCAGAGACATTGAGAAGAAGCCCCAATGTTCCCTCCAGGCACTTTCAGTGTGGGTGCCTTCTCCACGTGGTTCCTGGTTTCACTGCAGCTCTGAAGAGAATGTTAGCAAAGAGGTAATCGGGACAGCGCAAACAGTACTCAAAGACAGGGAGAGCAAGCTCTCTCTTGGCACTTTGGATGTGGGACATACAGCGAGATGTTTGCTGCTTTTGCGTTTGGCTGTTGGGAGATTTACAGCACAAAGATATCTAGTTGATTTGAAGCAGTTCCGAGAAAGTCTAAACATAATCCTCACTTTTCCCTCCTGGCACTTTCCCTGTAGGAGATACCGCAAGACGTTTCTGTATATTGGGCACAGCGCTCTGCAGGGTGTTAGCAGAGAGTTTCCCGGGACAGTGAAACCCTATATCAGAGACACTGAGAAGAAGCCCCAACGTTCCTTCCAGGCACTTTCAGTGTGGGTGCCTTCTCCACATGGTTCCTGGTTTCACAGCAGCTCTGAAGAGAATGTTAGCAAAGAGGTAATCGGGACGACAGTGCAAACAGTACTCAAAGACAGGGAGAGCAAGCTCTCTCTTGGCACTTTGGATGTGGGACATACAGCGAGATGTTTGCTGCTTTTACATTTGGCTGTTGGGAGATTTACAGCACAAAGATATCTAGTTGATTTGAAGCAGTTCCGAGAAAGTCTAAACATAATCCTCACTTTTCCCTCCTGGCACTTTCCCTGTAGGAGATACCGCAAGACGTTTCTGTATATTGGGCACAGCGCTCTGCAGGGTGTTAGCAGAGAGTTTCCCGGGACAGTGAAACCCTATATCAGAGACACTGAGAAGAAGCCCCAATGTTCCCTCCAGGCACTTTCAGTGTGGGTGCCTTCTCCACGTGGTTCCTGGTTTCACTGCAGCTCTGAAGAGAATGTTAGCAAAGAGGTAATCGGGACAGCGCAAACAGTACTCAAAGACAGGGAGAGCAAGCTCTCTCTTGGCACTTTGGATGTGGGACATACAGCGAGATGTTTGCTGCTTTTACATTTGGCTGTTGGGAGATTTACAGCACAAAGATATCTAGTTGATTTGAAGCAGTTCCGAGAAAGTCTAAACATAATCCTCACTTTTCCCTCCTGGCACTTTCCCTGTAGGAGATACCGCAAGACGTTTCTGTATATTGGGCACAGCGCTCTGCAGGGTGTTAGCAGAGAGTTTCCCGGGACAGTGAAACCCTATATCAGAGACACTGAGAAGAAGCCCCATTGTTCCCTCCAGGCACTTTCAGTGTGGGTGCCTTCTCCACGTGGTTCCTGGTTTCACTGCAGCTCTGAAGAGAATGTTAGCAAAGAGGTAATCGGGACAGTGCAAACAGTACTCAAAGACAGGGAGAGCAAGCTCTCTCTTGGCACTTTGGATGTGGGACATACAGCGAGATGTTTGCTGCTTTTGCGTTTGGCTGTTGGGAGATTTACAGCACAAAGATATCTAGTTGATTTGAAGCAGTTCCGAGAAAGTCTAAACATAATCCTCACTTTTCCCTCCTGGCACTTTCCCTGTAGGAGATACCGCAAGACGTTTCTGTATATTGGGCACAGCGCTCTGCAGGGTGTTAGCAGAGAGTTTCCCGGGACAGTGAAACCCTATATCAGAGACACTGAGAAGAAGCCCCAACGTTCCTTCCAGGCACTTTCAGTGTGGGTGCCTTCTCCACGTGGTTCCTGGTTTCACTGCAGCTCTGAAGAGAATGTTAGCAAAGAGGTAATCGGGACAGTGCAAACAGTACTCAAAGACAGGGAGAGCAAGCTCTCTCTTGGCACTTTGGATGTGGGACATACAGCGAGATGTTTGCTGCTTTTGCGTTTGGCTGTTGGGAGATTTACAGCACAAAGATATCTAGTTGATTTGAAGCAGTTCCGAGAAAGTCTAAACATAATCCTCACTTTTCCCTCCTGGCACTTTCCCTGTAGGAGATACCGCAAGACGTTTCTGTATATTGGGCACAGCGCTGTGCAGGGTGTTAGCAGAGAGTTTCCCGGGACAGTGAAACCCTATATCAGAGACACTGAGAAGAAGCCCCAACGTTCCTTCCAGGCACTTTCAGTGTGGGTGCCTTCTCCACGTGGTTCCTGGTTTCACTGCAGCTCTGAAGAGAATGTTAGCAAAGAGGTAATCGGGACAGTGCAAACAGTACTCAAAGACAGGGAGAGCAAGCTCTCTCTTGGCACTTTGGATGTGGGACATACAGCGAGATGTTTGCTGCTTTTACATTTGGCTGTTGGGAGATTTACAGCACAAAGATATCTAGTTGATTTGAAGCAGTTCCGAGAAAGCCTAAACATAATCCTCACTTTTCCCTCCTGGCACTTTCCCTGTAGGAGATACCGCAAGACATTTCTGTATATTGGGCACAGCGCTCTGCAGGGTGTTAGCAGAGAGTTTCCCGGGACAGTGAAACCCTATATCAGAGACACTGAGAAGAAGCCCCAACGTTCCTTCCAGGCACTTTCAGTGTGGGTGCCTTCTCCACGTGGTTCCTGGTTTCACTGCAGCTCTGAAGAGAATGTTAGCAAAGAGGTAATCGGGACAGTGCAAACAGTACTCAAAGACAGGGAGAGCAAGCTCTCTCTTGGCACTTTGGATGTGGGACATACAGCGAGATGTTTGCTGCTTTTACATTTGGCTGTTGGGAGATTTACAGCACAAAGATATCTAGTTGATTTGAAGCAGTTCCGAGAAAGCCTAAACATAATCCTCACTTTTCCCTCCTGGCACTTTCCCTGTAGGAGATACCGCAAGACATTTCTGTATATTGGGCACAGCGCTCTGCAGGGTGTTAGCAGAGAGTTTCCCGGGACAGTGAAACCCTATATCAGAGACACTGAGAAGAAGCCCCAACTTTCCTTCCAGGCACTTTCAGTGTGGGTGCCTTCTCCACGTGGTTCCTGGTTTCACTGCAGCTCTGAAGAGAATGTTAGCAAAGAGGTAATCGGGACAGTGCAAACAGTACTCATGTTTACATCATGGGTACTATCCACAAAACAACAACAAGAAGTAAAATTACAACCTTGGATTTCAGGAGGGCTAACTTCGACCTCTTTAAGAAACTGCTTGGAGGGATCCCGTGGGCTAGGGCTCTGGAAGGCAAAGGGGCTCAAGAAAGCTGGTTGATATTCAAAGACCACTTCCTCCAAGCTCAGGATCGATGCATCCCTAAGAGAAAGAAATCGGCCAAGGGACGCAGGAGACCTGCATGGTTGAGCAGGGAGCTTCAGAAAAAGCTCAAGTGGAAGAAGGAAGTTTATAATAAGTGGAAGAAGGGACTGACCCCTTGGGAGGATTACAAGAATGCCACCAGAGCGTGCAGGGATGAAACAAGGAAAGCCAAGGCTGCCTTGGAATTAGACCTGGCTAGGGACATCAAGCAAAACAAAAAGAGCTTCTACAAGTATATTGGAAGCAAAAGGAAGACCAGGGAAGTTGTAGGCCCACTGCTGAATGAGGCAGGAGTCATGGTGACGGAGGATGTGGAGAAGGCAGAGTTACTGAATGCCTTCTTTGCTTCGGTCTTTTCTGCTCGGCCCAGCCCTCAGGAGTCCCAGGCATTGAATAAAGTAACAGGGAAAGAAGACGACTTCCCTTGGGTTGAGGAGGAGCGAGTGAGGGACCAATTAGATCATCTAGATATTCACAAGTCCATGGGCCCTGATGGGATGCACCCGAGAGTGCTGAGGGAGCTGGCGGAAGTCATTGCTGGGCCGCTCTCCATCATCTTTGAAAAGTCCTGGAGAACAGGCGAGGTGCCTGCGGACTGGAGGAAAGCCAATGTCACTCCAGTCTTCAAGAAAGGCAAGAAGGAGGAGCCGGGGAACTACAGGCCGGTCAGCCTCACCTCCATCCCTGGAAAGATGATGGAACAGCTCGTTCTGGGTGTCATCTCAAGGCGCGTGGAGGAAAGGAAAGCTATCAGAAGTACTCAGCATGGATTCACCAGGGGGAAATCATGTCTGACTAACCTGATAGCCTTCTACGATGGCATGACTAGATGGATAGATGAGGGGAGGGCGGTAGATGTGGTCTACCTTGACTTAAGCAAGGCGTTTGACACGGTCTCCCACAGCATCCTCATAGGGAAGCTTAGGAAGTGTGGGTTAGATGAATGGACAGTGGGGTGGATAGAAAACTGGTTGAAAGATAGAGCTCAGAGGGTTGTGATTAGGGGCACAGAGTCTAGTTGGAGACCAGTGACGAGTGGTGTTCCCCAGGGGTCAGTACTGGGTCCAGTCCTGTTCAACATATTCATCAATGACCTGGATGAGGGGATAGAGTGCACCCTCAGCAAGTTTGCTGATGACACCAAGCTGGGTGGGGTGGCTGACACACCGGAAGGCTGTGCCGCCATACAGAGAGACCTGGACAGGTTGGAGATCTGGGCAGAGAGGAACCTTATGAAGTTCAACAAGGGCAAGTGTAGGGTGCTGCACCTGGGGAGGAACAACCCCATGCACCAGTACAGGTTGGGTGCTGACCTGCTGGAGAGCAGCTCTGTGGAAAGAGACCTGGGAGTCCTGGTGGACAACAGGATGACCATGAGTCAGCAATGTGCCCTTGTGGCCAAGAAGGCCAATGGCATCCTGGGGTGCATCAAGAGGAGCGTGGCCAGCAGGTCAAGGGAGGTCATCCTCCCCCTCTACTCTGCCTTGGTGAGACCGCACCTGGAGTACTGTGTCCAGTTCTGGGCTCCCCGGTTCAAGAGGGACAGGGAACTGCTGGAAAGGGTGCAGCGGAGGGCTACGAGGATGATTAGGGGACTGGAACACCTCTCTTATGAGGAAAGGCTGAGGGATTTGGGTCTCTTCAGTCTGGAAAAAAGACGTCTGAGGGGTGACCTTATCAACGCTTATAAATACTTAAAGGGTGGGTGTCAGGACGATGGGGCGAGGCTCTTTTCAGTGGTGCCCGGGGACAGGACAAGAGGCAATGGGCACAAACTGGAACATAGGAAGTTCCACCTAAACATGAGGAGGAACTTCTTTACCCTGAGGGTGGCAGAGCACTGGAACAGGCTGCCCAGAGAGGTGGTGGAGTCTCCATCTCTGGAGACATTCAAAACCCACCTGGACGTGTTCCTGTGTAACCTGCTCTAGGTGACCCTGCTCTGGCAGGGGGGTTGGACTAGATGATCTCCAGAGGTCCCTTCCAACCCTATGATTCTATGATTCTATGATTCTATGATTCTACTCAAAGACAGGGAGAGCAAGCTCTCTCTTGGCACTTTGGATGTGGGACATACAGCGAGATGTTTGCTGCTTTTACATTTGGCTGTTGGGAGATTTACAGCACAAAGATATCTAGTTGATTTGAAGCAGTTCCGAGAAAGTCTAAACATAATCCTCACTTTTCCCTCCTGGCACTTTCCCTGTAGGAGATACCGCAAGACGTTTCTGTATATTGGGCACAGCGCTCTGCAGGGTGTTAGCAGAGAGTTTCCCGGGACAGTGAAACCCTATATCAGAGACACTGAGAAGAAGCCCCAACGTTCCTTCCAGGCACTTTCAGTGTGGGTGCCTTCTCCACATGGTTCCTGGTTTCACTGCAGCTCTGAAGAGAATGTTAGCAAAGAGGTAATGGGGACAGTGCAAACAGTACTCAAAGACAGGGAGAGCAAGTTCTACATTACTCTCTTGGCACTTTGGATGTGGGACATACAGCGAGATGTTTGCTGCTTTTGCGTTTGGCTGTTGGGAGATTTACAGCACAAAGATATCTAGTTGATTTGAAGCAGTTCCGAGAAAGTCTAAACATAATCCTCACTTTTCCCTCCTGGCACTTTCCCTGTAGGGGATACCGCAAGACATTTCTGTATATTGGGCACAGCGCTGTGCAGGGTGTTAGCAGAGAGTTTACCGGGACAGTGAAACCCTATGTCAGAGACACTGAGAAGAAGCCCCAATGTTCCCTCCAGGCACTTTCAGTGTGGGTGCCTTCTCCACATGGTTCCTGGTTTCACTGCAGCTCTGAAGAGAATGTTAGCAAAGAGGTAATCGGGACAGTGCAAACAGTACTCAAAGACAGGGAGAGCAAGCTCTCTCTTGGCACTTTGGATGTGGGACATACAGCGAGATGTTTGCTGCTTTTGCGTTTGGCTGTTGGGAGATTTACAGCACAAAGATATCTAGTTGATTTGAAGCAGTTCCGAGAAAGTCTAAGCATAATCCTCACTTTTCCCTCCTGGCACTTTCCCTGTATGGGATACCGCAAGACATTTCTGTATATTGGGCACAGCGCTCTGCAGGGTGTTAGCAGAGAGTTTCCCGGCACAGTGAAACCCTATGTCAGAGACACTGAGAAGAAGCCCCAATGTTCCCTCCAGGCACTTTCAGTGTGGGTGCCTTCTCCACGTGGTTCCTGGTTTCACTGCAGCTCTGAAGAGAATGTTAGCAAAGAGGTAATCGGGACAGCGCAAACATTTCCCAAAGAGCTTTAGAACAAGGCATAGTTTTCCCTGCTGGCTCTTTGGGCGTGGGACCAGTCTCCAGCCATATGGCTATTTTTGGGCATGGCGCGGTGCGAAGTGGGAAATGGTGGTTTTGAGGCAGAAGGCAGCAGGAAAGCCTGCAGCCCCCAGGTGTGTGGGGCTACGCAAGCCGTTCCCAAAGAGATTAGAACAAGGCATAGTTTTCCCTGCTGGCTCTTTGGGCGTGGGACCAGTCTCCAGCCATATGGCCATTTTTGGGCCTGGCGCGGCGCCAAGTGGGAAAGGGTGGTTTTGAGGCTGAAGGCAGCAGGAAAGCCTGCAGCCCCCAGGTGTGTGGGGCTACGCAAGCCGTTCCCAAAGAGCTTTAGAACAAGGCATAGTTTTCCCTGCTGGCTCTTTGGGCGTGGAACAAATCTCCAGACATATGGCCATTTTTGTGCCTGGCGTGGCGCCAAGTGCGAAAGGGTTCTTCTGAGGCTGAAGAGAGCAGGAAAGCCTGCAGCCCCCAGGTGTGTGGGGCTACGCAAGCCGTTCCCAAAGAGCTTTAGAACAAGGCATAGTTTTCCCTGCTGGCTCTTTGGGCGTGGGACCAGTCTCCAGACATATGGCCATTTTTGGGCCTGGCGCGGCGCCAAGTGCGAAAGGGTTCTTCTGAGGCTGAAAGCGCTAGAAAAGCCTGCAGCCCCCAGGTGTGTGGGGCTACGCAAGCGGTTCCCAAAGAGCTTTAGAACAAGGCATAGTTTTCCCTGCTGGCTCTTTGGGCGTGGGACCAATCTCCAGACATATGGCCATTTTTGTGCCTGGCGCGGCGCCGAGTGGGAAAGGGTGGTTTTGAGGCTGAAGGCAGCAGGAAAGCCTGCAGCCCCCAGGTGTGTGGGGCTACGCAAGCGGTTCCCAAAGAGCTTTAGAACAAGGCATAGTTTTCCCTGCTGGCTCTTTGGGCGTGGGACCAGTCTCCAGACATATGGCCATTTTTGGGCCTGGCGTGACGCCAAGTGGGAAAGGGTGGTTTTGAGGCTGAAGGCAGCAGGAAAGACTGCAGCCCCCAGGTGTGTGGGGCTACGCAAGCGGTTCCCAAAGAGCTTTAGAACAAGGCATAGTTTTCCCTGCTGGCTCTTTGGGCGTGGGACCAGTCTCCAGACATATGGCCATTTTTGGGCCTGGCGTAACGCCAAGTGGGAAAGGGTGGTTTTGAGGCTGAAGGCAGCAGGAAAGCCTGCAGCCCCCAGGTGTGTGGGGCTACGCAAGCGGTTCCCAAAGAGCTTTAGAACAAGGCATAGTTTTCCCTGCTGGCTCTTTGGGCGTGGGACCAACCTCCAGACATATGGCCATTTTTGGGCCTGGCGCGGCGCCAATTGCGAAAGGGTTCTTCTGAGGCTGAAAGCGCGAGAAAAGCCTGCAGCCCCCAGGTGTGTGGGGCTACGCAAGCGGTTCCCCAAGAGCTTTAGAACAAGGCATAGTTTTCCCTGCTGACTCTTTGGGCGCGGGACCAATCTCCAGACATATGGCCATTTTTGGGCCTGGCGCGGCGCCAAGTGCGAAAGGGTGGTTTTGAGGCTGAAGGCAGCAGGAAAGCCTGCAGCCCCCAGGTGTGTGGGGCTACGCAAGCGGTTCCCAAAGAGCTTTAGAACAAGGCATAGTTTTCCCTGCTGGCTCTTTCGGAAAGGGACCAACCTCCAGACATATGGCCATTTTTGGGCATGGCGCGGTGCCAAGTGGGAAAGGGTTCTTCTGAGGCTGAAAGCGCGAGAAAAGCCTGCAGCCCCCAGGTGTGTGGGGCTACGCAAGCGGTTCCCCAAGAGCTTTAGAACAAGGCATAGTTTTCCCTGCTGGCTCTTTGGGAAAGGGACCAATATCCAGACATATGGCCATTTTTGGGCCTAGCGCGGCGCCAAGTGGGAAAGGGTGCTTTTGAGGCTGAAGAGAGCAGGAAAGCCTGCAGCCCCCAGGTGTGTGGGGCTACGCAAGCGGTTCCCAAAGAGCTTTAGAACAAGGCATAGTTTTCCCTGCTGGCTCTTTGGGCGTGGAACCAATCTCCAGACATATGGCTATTTTTGGGCGTGGCGCACCTCCAAGTGCGAAAGGGTTCTTCTGAGGCTGAAGAGAGCAGGAAAGCCTGCAGCCCCCAGGTGTGTGGGGCTACGCAAGCGGTTCCCAAAGAGCTTTAGAACAAGGCATAGTTTTCCCTGCTGGCTCTTTGGGAAAGGGACCAATCTCCAGACATATGGCCATTTTTGGGCCTGGCGCGGCGCTAAGTGGGAAAGGGTGCTTTTGAGGCTGAAGGCAGCAGGAAAGCCTGCAGCCCCCAGGTGTGTGGGGCTACGCAAGCGGTTCCCAAAGAGCTTTAGAACAAGGCACAGTTTTCCCTGTTGGCTCTTTGGGCGTGGGACCAATCTCCAGACATATGGCCATTTTTGGGCCTGGCGCGGCGCCAAGTGCGAAAGGGTTCTTCTGAGGCTGAAGAGAGCAGGAAAGCCTGTAGCCCCCAGGTGTGTGGGGCTACACAAGCGGTTCCCAAAGAGCTTTAGAACAAGGCATAGTTTTCCCTGCTGGCTCTTTGGGCGTGGGACCAGTCTCCAGACATATGGCCATTTTTGGGCCTGGCGCGGCGCCAAGTGCGAAAGGGTTCTTCTGAGGCTGAAAGCGCGAGGAAAGCCTGCAGCCCCCAGGTGTGTGGGGCTACGCAAGCGGTTCCCAAAGAGCTTTAGAACAAGGCATAGTTTTCCCTGCTGGCTCTTTGGGCGTGGGACCAGTCTCCAGCCATATGGCCATTTTTGGACCTGGCGCGGCGCCAAGTTGGAAAGGGTGGTTTTGAGGCTGAAGGCAGCAGGAAAGCCTGCAGCCCCCAGGTGTGTGGGGCTACGCAAGCCGTTCCCAAAGAGCTTTAGAACAAGGCATAGTTTTCCCTGCTGGCTCTTTGGGCGTGGGACCAGTCTGCAGACATATGGCCATTTTTGTGCCTGGCGCGGCGCCAAGTGCGAAAGGGTTCTTCTGAGGCTGAAAGCGCGAGAAAAGCCTGCAGCCCCCAGGCGTGTGGGGCTACGCAAGCGGTTCCCCAATAGCTTTAGAACAAGGCATAGTTTTCCCTGCTGGCTCTTTGGGCGTGGGACCAATCTCCAGACATATGGCCATTTTTGGGCCTGGCGCGGCACCAAGTGTGAAAGGGTGGTATTGAGGCTGAAGGCAGCAGGAAAGCCTGCAGCCCCCAGGTGTGTGGGGCTACGCAAGCGGTTCCCAAAGAGCTTTAGAACAAGGCATAGTTTTCCCTGCTGGCTCTTTGGGCGTGGGACCAGTCTCCAGACATATGGCCATTTTTGGGCCTGGTGCGGCGCCAAGTGGGAAAGGGTGGTTTTGAGGCTGAAGGCAGTAGGAAAGCCTGTAGCCCCCAGGTGTGTGGGGCTACGCAAGCGGTTCCCAAAGAGCTTTAGAACAAGGCATAGTTTTCCCTGCTGGCTCTTTGGGCGTGGGACCAGTCTCCAGACATATGGCCATTTTTGTGCCTGGCGTGACGCCATGTGCGAAAGGGTTCTTCTGAGGCTGAAAGCGCGAGAAAAGCCTGCAGCCCCCAGTTTGTGTGGGGCTACGCAAGCGGTTCCCCAAGAGCTTTAGAACAAGGCATAGTTTTCCCTGCTGGCTCTTTGGGCGTGGGACCAGTCTCCAGACATATGGCCATTTTTGTGCCTGGCGTGACGCTAAGTGGGAAAGGGTGGTTTTGAGGCTGAAGGCAGCAGGAAAGCCTGCAGCCCCCAGGTGTGTGGGGCTACGCAAGCGGTTCCCAAAGAGCTTTAGAACAAGGCATAGTTTTCCCTGCTGGCTCTTTGGGCGTGGCACCAGTCTCCAGACATATGGCCATTTTTGGGCCTGGCGCGGCGCCAAGTGGGAAAGGGTTCTTCTGAGGCTGAAAGCGCGAGAAAAGCCTGCAGCCCCCAGTTTGTGTGGGGCTACGCAAGCGGTTCCCAAAGAGCTTTAGAACAAGGCATAGTTTTCCCTGCTGGCTCTTTGGGCGTGGGACCAGTCTCCAGCCATATGGCCATTTTTGGGCCTGGCGCGGCGTCAAATGGGAAAGCGTGCTTTTGAGGCTGAAGAGAGCAGGAAAGCCTGCAGCCCCCAGGTGTGTGGGGCTACGCAAGCGGTTCCCAAAGAGCTTTAGAACAAGGCATAGTTTTCCCTGCTGGCTCTTTGGGCGTGGGACCAGTCTCCAGACATATGGCCATTTTTGGGCCTGGCGCGGCGCCAAGTGGGAAAGGGTGGTTTTGAGGCTGAAGGCAGCAGGAAAGCCTGCAGCCCCCAGGTGTGTGGGGCTACGCAAGCCGTTCCCAAAGAGCTTTAGAACAAGGCATAGTTTTCCCTGCTGGCTCTTTGGCCGTAGGACCAGTCTCCAGACATATGGCCATTTTTGTGCCTGGCGCGGCGCCAAGTGCGAAAGGGTTCTTCTGAGGCTGAAAGCGCGAGAAAAGCCTGCAGCCCCCAGTTTGTGTGGGGCTACGCATGCGGTTCCCAAAGAGCTTTAGAACAAGGCATAGTTTTCCCTGCTGGCTCTTTGGGCGTGGGACCAGTCTCCAGACATATGGCCATTTTTGTGCCTGGCGCGGCACCAAGTGTGAAAGGGTGGTTTTGAGGCTGAAGGCAGCAGGAAAGCCTGCAGCCCCCAGGTGTGTGGGGCTACGCAAGCGGTTCCCAAAGAGCTTTAGAACAAGGCATAGTTTTCCCTGCTGGCTCTTTGGGCGTGGGACCAGTCTCCAGACATATGGCCATTTTTGGGCCTGGCGTGACGCTAAGTGGGAAAGGGTGGTTTTGAGGCTGAAGGCAGCAGGAAAGCCTGCAGCCCCCAGGTGTGTGGGGCTACGCAAGCGGTTCCCAAAGAGCTTTAGAACAAGGCATAGTTTTCCCTGCTGGCTCTTTGGGCGTGGGACCAGTCTCCAGCCATATGGCTATTTTTGGGCATGGCGCGGCGCGAAGTGGGAAATGGTGGTTTTGAGGCAGAAGGCAGCAGGAAAGCCTGCAGCCCCCGGTTCTGTGGGGCTACGCAAGCGGTTCCCAAAGAGCTTTAGAACAAGGCATAGTTTTCCCTGCTGGCTCTTTGGGCGTGGGACCAGTCTCCAGGCATATGGCCATTTTTGGGCCTGGCGCGGCGCCAAGTGGGAAAGGGTGGTTTTGAGGCTGAAGAGAGCAGGAAAGCCTGCAGCCCCCAGGTGTGTGGGGCTACGCAAGCCGTTCCCAAAGAGCTTTAGAACAAGGCATAGTTTTCCCTGCTGGCTCTTTGGGCGTGGGACCAATCTCCAGACATATGGAAATTTTTGTGCCTGGCGTGACGCCAAGTGGGAAAGGGTGGTTTTGAGGCTGAAGGCAGCAGGAAAGCCTGCAGCCCCCAGGTGTGTGGGTCTACGCAAGTGGTTCCCAAAGAGCTTTAGAACAAGGCATAGTTTTCCCTGCTGGCTCTTTGGGCGTGGGACCAGTCTCCAGACATATGGCCATTTTTGGGCCTGGCGCGGCGCCAAGTGGGAAAGGGTGGTTTTGAGGCTGAAGGCAGCAGGAAAGCCTGTAGCCCCCAGGTGTGTGGGGCTACGCAAGCGGTTCCCAAAGAGCTTTAGAACAAGGCATAGTTTTCCCTGCTGGCTCTTTGGGCGTGGGACCAGTCTCCAGACATATGGCCATTTTTGGGCCTGGCGTGGCGCCAAGTGCAAAAGAGTTCTTCTGAGGCTGAAAGCGCGAGAAAAGCCTGCAGCCCCCAGGTGTGTGGGGCTACGCAAGCGGTTCCCAAAGAGCTTTAGAACAAGTCATAGTTTTCCCTGCTGGCTCTTTGGGCGTGGGACCAATCTCCAGACATATGGCCATTTTTGTGCCTGGCGCGGCGCCAAGTGGGAAAGGGGTGTTTTGAGGCTGAAGGCAGCAGGAAAGCCTGCAGCCCCCAGGTGTGTGGGGCTACGCAAGCGGTTCCCAAAGAGCTTTAGAACAAGGCATAGTTTTCCCTGCTGGCTCTTTGGGCGTGGGACCAGTCTCCAGACATATGGCCATTTTTGGGCCTGGCGTGACGCCAAGTGGGAAAGGGTGGTTTTGAGGCTGAAGGCAGCAGGAAAGCCTGCAGCCCCCAGGTGTGTGGGGCTACGCAAGCGGTTCCCAAAGAGCTTTAGAACAAGGCATAGTTTTCCCTGCTGGCTCTTTGGGCGTGGGACCAGTCTCCAGCCATATGGCTATTTTTGGGCATGGCGCGGCGCGAAGTGGGAAAGGGTGGTTTTGAGGCTGAAGGCAGCAGGAAAGCCTGCAGCCCCCAGTTTGTGTGGGGCTACGCAAGCAGTTCCCAAAGAGCTTTAGAACAAGGCATAGTTTTCCCTGCTGGCTCTTTGGGCGTGGGACCAGTCTCCAGCCATATGGCCATTTTTGGGCCTGGCGCGGCGCCAAGTGGGAAAGCGTGCTTTTGAGGCTGAAGAGAGCAGGAAAGCCTGCAGCCCCCAGGTCTGTGGGGCTACGCAAGCCGTTCCCAAAGAGCTTTAGAACAAGGCATAGTTTTCCCTGCTGGCTCTTTGGGCGTGGGACCAGTCTCCAGCCATATGGCTATTTTTGGGCATGGCGTGGCGCGAAGTGGGAAATGGTGGTTTTGAGGCAGAAGGCAGCAGGAAAGCCTGCAGCCCCCAGGTGTGTGGGGCTACGCAAGCGGTTCCCAAAGAGCTTTAGAACAAGGCATAGTTTTCCCTGCTGGCTCTTTGGGCGTGGGACCAACCTCCAGACATATGGCCATTTTTGGGCCTGGCGCGGCGCCAATTGCGAAAGGGTTCTTCCGAGGCTGAAAGAGCGAGAAAAGCCTGCAGCCCCCAGGTGTGTGGGGCTACGCAAGTGGTTCCCCAAGAGCTTTAGAACAAGGCATAGTTTTCCCTGCTGGCTCTTTGGGCGCGGGACCAATCTCCAGACATATGGCCATTTTTGGGCCTGGCGCGGCGCCAAGTGCGAAAGGGTTCTTCTGAGGCTGAAGAGAGCAGGAAAGCCTGTAGCCCCCAGGTGTGTGGGGCTACACAAGCGGTTCCCAAAGAGCTTTAGAACAAGGCATAGTTTTCCCTGCTGGCTCTTTGGGCGTGGGACCAGTCTCCAGACATATGGCCATTTTTGTGCCTGGCGCAGCGCCAAGTGGGAAAGGGTTCTTCTGAGGCTAAAAGCGCGAGGAAAGCCTGCAGCCCCCAGGTGTGTGGGGCTACGCAAGCGGTTCCCAAAGAGCTTTAGAACAAGGCATAGTTTTCCCTGCTGGCTCTTTGGGAAAGGGACCAATCTCCAGACATATGGCCATTTTTGGGCCTGGCGTGACACCATGTGGGAAAGGGTGTTTTTGAGGCTGAAGGCAGCAGGAAAGCCTGCAGCCCCCAGGTGTGTGGGGCTACGCAAGCGGTTCCCAAAGAGCTTTAGAACAAGGCATAGTTTTCCCTGCTAGCTCTTTGGGAAAGGGACCAATCTCCAGACATATGGCCATTTTTGGGCCTGGCGCGGCGCCAAGTGCGAAAGGGTTCTTCTGAGGCTGAAGGGAGCAGGAAAGCCTGTAGCCCCCAGGTGTGTGGGGCTACGCAAGCGGTTCCCAAAGAGCTTTAGAACAAGGCATAGTTTTCCCTGCTGGCTCTTTGGGAAAGGGACCAATCTCCAGACATATGGCCATTTTTGGGCCTGGCGTGACGCCATGTGGGAAAGGGTGGTTTTGAGGCTGAAGGCAGCAGGAAAGCCTGCAGCCCCCAGGTGTGTGGGGCTACGCAAGTGGTTCCCAAAGAGCTTTAGAACAAGGCATAGTTTTCCCTGCTGGCTCTTTGGGCGTGGCACCAGTCTCCAGACATATGGCCATTTTTGGGCCTGGCGTGACGCCAAGTGGGAAAGGGTGGTTTTGAGGCTGAAGGCAGCAGGAAAGCCTGCAGCCCCCAGGTGTGTGGGGCTACGCAAGCGGTTCCCAAAAGCTTTACAACAAGGCATAGTTTTCCCTGCTGGCTCTTTGGGCGTGGGACCAGTCTCCAGCCATATGGCTATTTCTGGGCCTGGCGCGGCGCGAAGTGGGAAATGGTGGTTTTGAGGCAGAAGGCAGCAGGAAAGCCTGCAGCCCCCAGGTGTGTGGGGCTACGCAAGCTGTTCCCAAAGAGCTTTAGAACAAGGCATAATTTTCCCTGCTGGCTCTTTGGGCGTGGGACCAGTCTCCAGCCATATGGCCATTTTTGGGCCTGGCGCGGCGCCAAGTGGGAAAGGGTGGTTTTTGAGGCTGAAGGCAGCAGGAAAGCCTGCAGCCCCCAGGTGTGTGGGGCTACGCAAGCGGTTCCCAAAGAGCTTTAGAACAAGGCATAGTTTTCCCTGCTGGCTCTTTGGGCGTGGAACAAATCTCCAGACATATGGCCATTTTTGTGCCTGGCGCGGCGCCAAGTGCGAAAGGGTTCTTCTGAGGCTGAAGAGAGCAGGAAAGCCTGCAGCCCCCAGGTGTGTGGGGCTACGCAAGCGGTTCCCAAAGAGCTTTACAACAAGGCATAGTTTTCCCTGCTGGCTCTTTGGGCGTGGGACCAGTCTCCAGACATATGGCCATTTTTGGGCCTGGCGCGGCGCCAAGTGCGAAAGGGTTCTTCTGAGGCTGAAAGCGCGAGGAAAGCCTGCAGCCCCCAGGTGTGTGGGGCTACGCAAGCGGTTCCCAAAGAGCTTTAGAACAAGGCATAGTTTTCCCTGCTGGCTCTTTGGGCGTGGGACCAATCTCCAGACATATGGCCATTTTTGTGCCTGGCGCGGCGCCAAGTGGGAAAGGGTGGTTTTGAGGCTGAAGGCAGCAGGAAAGCCTGCAGCCCCCAGGTGTGTGGGGCTACGCAAGCGGTTCCCAAAGAGCTTTAGAACAAGGCATAGTTTTCCCTGCTGGCTCTTTGGGCGTGGGACCAGTCTCCAGACATATGGCCATTTTTGTGCCTGGCGTGACGCCAAATGGGAAAGGGTGCTTTTGAGGCTGAAGGCAGCAGGAAAGCCTGCAGCCCCCAGGTGTGTGGTGCTACGCAAGCGGTTCCCAAAGAGCTTTAGAACAAGGCATAGTTTTCCCTGCTGGCTCTTTGGGCGTGGAACCTATCTCCAGACATATGGCTATTTTTGGGCCTGGCACACCTCCAAGTGCGAAAGGGTTCTTCTGAGGCTGAAGAGAGCAGGAAAGCCTGCAGCCCCCAGGTGTGTGGGGCTACGCAAGCGGTTCCCAAAGAGCTTTAGAACAAGGCATAGTTTTCCCTGCTGGCTCTTTGGGAAAGGGACCAATCTCCAGACATATGGCCATTTTTGGGCCTGGCGCGGCGCCAAGTGGGAAAGCGTGCTTTTGAGGCTGAAGGCAGCAGGAAAGCCTGCAGCCCCCAGGTGTGTGGGGCTACGCAAGCGGTTCCCAAAGAGCTTTAGAACAAGGCATAGTTTTCCCTGCTGGCTCTTTGGGCGTGGGACCAATCTCCAGACATATGGCCATTTTTGGGCCTGGCGCGGAGCCAAGTGCGAAAGGGTTCTTCTGAGGCTGAAGAGAGCAGGAAAGCCTGTAGCCCCCAGGTGTGTGGGGCTACGCAAGCGGTTCCCAAAGAGCTTTACAACAAGGCATAGTTTTCCCTGCTGGCTCTTTGGGCGTGGGACCAGTCTCCAGACATATGGCCATTTTTGGGCCTGGCGCGGCGCCAAGTGCGAAAGGGTTCTTCTGAGGCTGAAGAGAGCAGGAAAGCCTGCAGCCCCCAGGTGTGTGGGGCTACGCAAGCGGTTCCCAAAGAGCTTTAGAACAAGGCATAGTTTTCCCTGCTGGCTCTTTGGGAAAGGGACCAGTCTCCAGACATATGGCCATTTTTGGGCCTGGCGTGACGCCAAGTGGGAAAGGGTGGTTTTGAGGCTGAAGGCAGCAGGAAAGCCTGCAGCCCCCAGGTGTGTGGGGCTACGCAAGCGGTTCCCAAAGAGCTTTAGAACAAGGCATAGTTTTCCCTGCTGGCTCTTTGGGCGTGGCACCAGTCTCCAGACATATGGCCATTTTTGGGCCTGGCGCGGCGCCAAGTGCGAAAGGGTTCTTCTGAGGCTGAAAGCGCGAGAAAAGCCTGCAGCCCCCAGTTTGTGTGGGGCTACGCAAGCGGTTCCCAAAGAGCTTTAGAACAAGGCATAGTTTTCCCTGCTGGCTCTTTGGGCGTGGAACAAATCTCCAGACATATGGCCATTTTTGTGCCTGGCGCGGCGCCAAGTGCGAAAGGGTTCTTCTGAGGCTGAAGAGAGCAGGAAAGCCTGCAGCCCCCAGGTGTGTGGGGCTACGCAAGCGGTTCCCAAAGAGCTTTAGAACAAGGCATAGTTTTCCCTGCTGGCTCTTTGGGCGTGGGACCAATCTCCAGACATATGGCCATTTTTGTGCCTGGCGCGGCGCCAAGTGGGAAAGGGTGGTTTTGAGGCTGAAGGCAGCAGGAAAGCCTGCAGCCCCCAGGTGTGTGGGGCTACGCAAGCGGTTCCCAAAGAGCTTTAGAACAAGGCATAGTTTTCCCTGCTGGCTCTTTGGGCGTGGGACCAGTCTCCAGACATATGGCCATTTTTGGGCCTGGCGTGACGCCAAGTGGGAAAGGGTGGTTTTGAGGCTGAAGGCAGCAGGAAAGCCTGCAGCCCCCAGGTGTGTGGGGCTACGCAAGCGGTTCCCAAAGAGCTTTAGAACAAGGCATAGTTTTCCCTGCTGGCTCTTTGGGCGTGGGACCAGTCTCCAGACATATGGCCATTTTTGTGCCTGGCGTGACGCCAAGTGGGAAAGGGTGGTTTTGAGGCTGAAGGCAGCAGGAAAGCCTGCAGCCCCCAGGTGTGTGGGGCTACGCAAGCGGTTCCCAAAGAGCTTTAGAACAAGGCATAGTTTTCCCTGCTGGCTCTTTGGGCGTGGGACCAACCTCCAGACATATGGCCATTTTTGGGCCTGGCGCGGCGCCAATTGCGAAAGGGTTCTTCTGAGGCTGAAAGCGCGAGAAAAGCCTGCAGCCCCCAGTTTGTGTGGGGCTACGCAAGCGGTTCCCCAAAGAGCTTTAGAACAAGGCATAGTTTTCCCTGCTGGCTCTTTGGGCGTGGGACCAGTCTCCAGACATATGGCCATTTTTGGGCCTGGCGTGACGCCAAGTGGGAAAGGGTGGTTTTGAGGCTGAAGGCAGCAGGAAAGCCTGCAGCCCCCAGGTGTGTGGGGCTACGCAAGCGGTTCCCAAAGAGCTTTAGAACAAGGCATAGTTTTCCCTGCTGGCTCTTTGGGCGTGGGACCAGTCTCCAGCCATATGGCTATTTTTGGGCATGGCGCGGCGCGAAGTGGGAAAGGGTGGTTTTGAGGCTGAAGGCAGCAGGAAAGCCTGCAGCCCCCAGTTTGTGTGGGGCTACGCAAGCAGTTCCCAAAGAGCTTTAGAACAAGGCATAGTTTTCCCTGCTGGCTCTTTGGGCGTGGGACCAGTCTCCAGCCATATGGCCATTTTTGGGCCTGGCGCGGCGCCAAGTGGGAAAGCGTGCTTTTGAGGCTGAAGAGAGCAGGAAAGCCTGCAGCCCCCAGGTCTGTGGGGCTACGCAAGCCGTTCCCAAAGAGCTTTAGAACAAGGCATAGTTTTCCCTGCTGGCTCTTTGGGCGTGGGACCAGTCTCCAGCCATATGGCTATTTTTGGGCATGGCGCGGCGCGAAGTGGGAAATGGTGGTTTTGAGGCAGAAGGCAGCAGGAAAGCCTGTAGCCCCCAGGTGTGTGGGGCTACACAAGCGGTTCCCAAAGAGCTTTAGAACAAGGCATAGTTTTCCCTGCTGGCTCTTTGGGCGTGGGACCAGTCTCCAGACATATGGCCATTTTTGTGCCTGGCGCAGCGCCAAGTGGGAAAGGGTTCTTCTGAGGCTAAAAGCGCGAGGAAAGCCTGCAGCCCCCAGGTGTGTGGGGCTACGCAAGCGGTTCCCAAAGAGCTTTAGAATAAGGCATAGTTTTCCCTGCTGGCTCTTTGGGAAAGGGACCAATCTCCAGACATATGGCCATTTTTGGGCCTGGCGTGACGCCATGTGGGAAAGGGTGTTTTTGAGGCTGAAGGCAGCAGGAAAGCCTGCAGCCCCCAGGTGTGTGGGGCTACGCAAGCGGTTCCCAAAGAGCTTTAGAACAAGGCATAGTTTTCCCTGCTAGCTCTTTGGGAAAGGGACCAATCTCCAGACATATGGCCATTTTTGGGCCTGGCGCGGCGCCAAGTGCGAAAGGGTTCTTCTGAGGCTGAAGGGAGCAGGAAAGCCTGTAGCCCCCAGGTGTGTGGGGCTACGCAAGCGGTTCCCAAAGAGCTTTAGAACAAGGCATAGTTTTCCCTGCTGGCTCTTTGGGAAAGGGACCAATCTCCAGACATATGGCCATTTTTGGGCCTGGCGTGACGCCATGTGGGAAAGGGTGGTTTTGAGGCTGAAGGCAGCAGGAAAGCCTGCAGCCCCCAGGTGTGTGGGGCTACGCAAGCGGTTCCCAAAGAGCTTTAGAACAAGGCATAGTTTTCCCTGCTGGCTCTTTGGGCGTGGGACCAGTCTCCAGACATATGGCCATTTTTGTGCCTGGCGCGGCGCCAAGTGCGAAAGGGTTCTTCTGAGGCTGAAGAGAGCAGGAAAGCCTGTAGCCCCCAGGTGTGTGGGGCTACGCAAGCGGTTCCCAAAGAGCTTTACAACAAGGCATAGTTTTCCCTGCTGGCTCTTTGGGCGTGGGACCAGTCTCCAGACATATGGCCATTTTTGGGCCTGGCGCGGCGCCAAGTGCGAAAGGGTTCTTCTGAGGCTGAAGAGAGCAGGAAAGCCTGCAGCCCCCAGGTGTGTGGGGCTACGCAAGCGGTTCCCAAAGAGCTTTAGAACAAGGCATAGTTTTCCCTGCTGGCTCTTTGGGAAAGGGACCAGTCTCCAGACATATGGCCATTTTTGGGCCTGGCGTGACGCCAAGTGGGAAAGGGTGGTTTTGAGGCTGAAGGCAGCAGGAAAGCCTGCAGCCCCCAGGTGTGTGGGGCTACGCAAGTGGTTCCCAAAGAGCTTTAGAACAAGGCATAGTTTTCCCTGCTGGCTCTTTGGGCGTGGGACCAGTCTCCAGCCATATGGCTATTTCTGGGCATGGCGCGGCGCCAAGTGGGAAAGGGTGGTTTTGAGGCTGAAGAGAGCAGGAAAGCCTGCAGCCCCCAGGTGTGTGGGGCTACGCAAGCGGTTCCCAAAGAGCTTTAGAACAAGGCATAGTTTTCCCTGCTGGCTCTTTGGGCGTGGGACCAGTCTCCAGCCATATGGCTATTTCTGGGCATGGCGCGGCGCCAAGTGGGAAAGGGTGGTTTTGAGGCTGAAGAGAGCAGGAAAGCCTGCAGCCCCCAGGTGTGTGGGGCTACGCAAGCGGTTCCCAAAGAGCTTTAGAACAAGGCATAGTTTTCCCTGCTGGCTCTTTGGGCGTGGAACAAATCTCCAGACATATGGCCATTTTTGTGCCTGGCGCGGCGCCAAGTGCGAAAGGGTTCTTCTGAGGCTGAAGAGAGCAGGAAAGCCTGCAGCCCCCAGGTGTGTGGGGCTACGCAAGCCGTTCCCAAAGAGCTTTAGAACAAGGCATAGTTTTCCCTGCTGGCTCTTTGGGCGTGGGACCAATCTCCAGACATATGGCCATTTTTGTGCCTGGCGCGGCGCCAAGTGGGAAAGGGTGGTTTTGAGGCTGAAGGCAGCAGGAAAGCCTGCAGCCCCCAGGTGTGTGGGGCTACGCAAGCGGTTCCCAAAGAGCTTTAGAACAAGGCATAGTTTTCCCTGCTGGCTCTTTGGGCGTGGGACCAGTCTCCAGACATATGGCCATTTTTGTGCCTGGCGTGACGCCAAGTGGGAAAGGGTGGTTTTGAGGCTGAAGGCAGCAGGAAAGCCTGCAGCCCCCAGGTGTGTGGGGCTACGCAAGCGGTTCCCAAAGAGCTTTAGAACAAGGCATAGTTTTCCCTGCTGGCTCTTTGGGCGTGGGACCAGTCTCCAGACATATGGCCATTTTTGTGCCTGGCGTGACGCCAAGTGGGAAAGGGTGGTTTTGAGGCTGAAGGCAGCAGGAAAGCCTGCAGCCCCCAGGTGTGTGGGGCTACGCAAGCGGTTCCCAAAGAGCTTTAGAACAAGGCATAGTTTTCCCTGCTGGCTCTTTGGGCGTGGGACCAACCTCCAGACATATGGCCATTTTTGGGCCTGGCGCGGCGCCAATTGCGAAAGGGTTCTTCTGAGGCTGAAAGCGCGAGAAAAGCCTGCAGCCCCCAGTTTGTGTGGGGCTACGCAAGCGGTTCCCCAAAGAGCTTTAGAACAAGGCATAGTTTTCCCTGCTGGCTCTTTGGGCGTGGGACCAATCTCCAGACATATGGCCATTTTTGGGCCTGGCGCGGCGCCAAGTGGGAAAGGGTGGTTTTGAGGCTGAAGGCAGCAGGAAAGCCTGCAGCCCCCAGGTGTGTGGGGCTACGCAAGCGGTTCCCAAAGAGCTTTAGAACAAGGCATAGTTTTCCCTGCTGGCTCTTTGGGCGTGGAATAAATCTCCAGACATATGGCCATTTTTGTGCCTGGCTTGGCGCCAAGTGCGAAAGGGTGGTTTTGAGGCTGAAGGCAGCAGGAAAGCCTGCAGCCCCCAGGTGTGTGGGGCTACGCAAGCGGTTCCCAAAGAGCTTTAGAACAAGGCATAGTTTTCCCTGCTGGCTCTTTGGGCGTGGGACCAGTCTCCAGACATATGGCTATTTTTGGGCGTGGCGCACCTCCAAGTGCGAAAGGGTTCTTCTGAGGATGAAGAGAGCAGGAAAGCCTGCAGCCCCCAGGTGTGTGGGGCTACGCAAACGGTTCCCAAAGAGCTTTAGAACAAGGCATAGTTTTCCCTGCTGGCTCTTTGGGCGTGGGACCAACCTCCAGACATATGGCCATTTTTGGGCCTGGCGCGGCGCCAATTGCGAAAGGGTTCTTCTGACGCTGAAAGCGCGAGAAAAGACTGCAGCCCCCAGTTTGTGTGGGGCTACGCAAGCGGTTCCCAAAGAGCTTTAGAACAAGGCATAGTTTTCCCTGCTGGCTCTTTGGGCGTGGGACCAGTCTCCAGACATATGGCCATTTTTGGGCCTGGCGCGGCGCCAAGTGGGAAAGGGTTGTTTTGAGGCTGAAGGCAGCAGGAAAGCCTGCAGCCCCCAGGTGTGTGGGGCTACGCAAGCGGTTCCCAAAGAGCTTTAGAACAAGGCATAGTTTTCCCTGCTGGCTCTTTGGGCGTGGAACCAATCTCCAGACATATGGCCATTTTTGTGCCTGGCGCGGCGCCAAGTGGGAAAGCGTGCTTTTGAGGCTGAAGAGAGCAGGAAAGCCTGCAGCCCCCAGGTGTGTGGGGCTACGCAAGCGGTTCCCAAAGAGCTTTAGAACAAGGCATAGTTTTCCCTGCTGGCTCTTTGGGCGTGGAACAAATCTCCAGACATATGGCCATTTTTGTGCCTGGCGTGGCGCCAAGTGCGAAAGGGTTCTTCTGAGGCTGAAGAGAGCAGGAAAGCCTGCAGCCCCCAGGTGTGTGGGGCTACGCAAGCGGTTCCCCAAGAGCTTTAGAACAAGGCATAGTTTTCCCTGCTGGCTCTTTGGGCGTGGGACCAGTCTCCAGACATATGGCCATTTTTGGGCCTGGCGTGACGCCATGTGGGAAAGGGTGGTTTTGAGGCTGAAGGCAGCAGGAAAGCCTGCAGCACCCAGGTGTGTGGGGCTACGCAAGCGGTTCCCAAAGAGCTTTAGAACAAGGCATAGTTTTCCCTGCTGGCTCTTTGGGCGTGGAACAAATCTCCAGACATATGGCCATTTTTGTGCCTGGCGTGGCGCCAAGTGCGAAAGGGTTCTTCTGAGGCTGAAGAGAGCAGGAAAGCCTGCAGCCCCCAGGTGTGTGGGGCTACGCAAGCGGTTCCCCAAGAGCTTTAGAACAAGGCATAGTTTTCCCTGCTGGCTCTTTGGGCGTGGGACCAGTCTCCAGACATATGGCCATTTTTGGGCCTGGCGCGGCGCCAAGTGGGAAAGCGTGCTTTTGAGGCTGAAGACAGCAGGAAAGCCTGCAGCCCCCACGTGTGTGGGGCTACGCAAGCGGTTCCCAAAGAGCTTTAGAACAAGGCATAGTTTTCCCTGCTGGCTCTTTGGGCGTGGGACCAGTCTCCAGACATATGGCCATTTTTGGGCCTGGCGTGACGCCATGTGGGAAAGGGTGGTTTTGAGGCTGAAGGCAGCAGGAAAGCCTGCAGCCCCCAGGTGTGTGGGGCTACGCAAGCCGTTCCCAAAGAGCTTTAGAACAAGGCATAGTTTTCCCTGCTGGCTCTTTGGGCGTGGAACAAATCTCCAGACATATGGCCATTTTTGTGCCTGGCGTGGCGCCAAGTGCGAAAGGGTTCTTCTGAGGCTGAAGAGAGCAGGAAAGCCTGCAGCCCCCAGGTGTGTGCGGCTACGCAAGCGGTTCCCCAAGAGCTTTAGAACAAGGCATAGTTTTCCCTGCTGGCTCTTTGGGCGTGGGACCAGTCTCCAGACATATGGCCATTTTTGGGCCTGGCGCGGCGCCAAGTGGGAAAGCGTGCTTTTGAGGCTGAAGAGAGCAGGAAAGCCTGCAGCCCCCAGGTGTGTGGGGCTACGCAAGCGGTTCCCAAAGAGCTTTAGAACAAGGCATAGTTTTCCCTGCTGGCTCTTTGGGCGTGGGACCAGTCTCCAGCCATATGGCCATTTTTGGGCCTGGCGCGGCGCCAAGTGGGAAAGGGTGCTTTTGAGGCTGAAGAGAGCAGGAAAGCCTGCAGCCCCCAGGTGTGTGGGGCTACGCAAGCGGTTCCCAAAGAGCTTTAGAACAAGGCATAGTTTTCCCTGCTGGCTCTTTGGGCGTGAAACAAATCTCCAGACATATGGCCATTTTTGTGCCTGGCGCGGCACTAAGTGGGAAAGGGTTCTTCTGAGGCTGAAAGCGCGAGAAAAGCCTGCACCCCCAGTTTGTGTGGGGCTACGCAAGCGGTTCCCAAAGAGCTTTAGAACAAGGCATAGTTTTCCCTGCTGGCTCTTTGGGAAAGGGACCAATCTCCAGACATATGGCCATTTTTGGGCCTGGCGCGGCGCCAAGTGGGAAAGCGTGCTTTTGAGGCTGAAGGCAGCAGGAAAGCCTGCAGCCCCCAGGTGTGTGGGGCTACGCAAGCGGTTCCCAAAGAGCTTTAGAACAAGGCATAGTTTTCCCTGCTGGCTCTTTGGGCGTGGGACCAATCTCCAGACATATGGCCATTTTTGGGCCTGGCGCGGCGCCAAGTGCGAAAGGGTTCTTCTGAGGCTGAAGAGAGCAGGAAAGCCTGTAGCCCCCAGGTGTGTGGGGCTACGCAAGCGGTTCCCAAAGAGCTTTACAACAAGGCATAGTTTTCCCTGCTGGCTCTTTGGGCGTGGGACCAGTCTCCAGACATATGGCCATTTTTGGGCCTGGCGCGGCGCCAAGTGCGAAAGGGTTCTTCTGAGGCTGAAGAGAGCAGGAAAGCCTGCAGCCCCCAGGTGTGTGGGGCTACGCAAGCGGTTCCCAAAGAGCTTTAGAACAAGGCATAGTTTTCCCTGCTGGCTCTTTGGGAAAGGGACCAGTCTCCAGACATATGGCCATTTTTGGGCCTGGCGTGACGCCAAGTGGGAAAGGGTGGTTTTGAGGCTGAAGGCAGCAGGAAAGCCTGCAGCCCCCAGGTGTGTGGGGCTACGCAAGCGGTTCCCAAAGAGCTTTAGAACAAGGCATAGTTTTCCCTGCTGGCTCTTTGGGCGTGGGACCAGTCTCCAGCCATATGGCTATTTCTGGGCATGGCGCGGCGCCAAGTGGGAAAGGGTGGTTTTGAGGCAGAAGGCAGCAGGAAAGCATGCAGCCCCCAGGTGTGTGGGGCTACGCAAGCGGTTCCCAAAGAGCTTTAGAACAAGGCATAGTTTTCCCTGCTGGCTCTTTGGGCGTGGAACAAATCTCCAGACATATGGCCATTTTTGTGCCTGGCGCGGCGCCAAGTGCGAAAGGGTTCTTCTGAGGCTGAAGAGAGCAGGAAAGCCTGCAGCCCCCAGGTGTGTGGGGCTACGCAAGCGGTTCCCAAAGAGCTTTAGAACAAGGCATAGTTTTCCCTGCTGGCTCTTTGGGCGTGGGACCAACCTCCAGACATATGGCCATTTTTGGGCCTGGCGCGGCGCCAATTGCGAAAGGGTTCTTCTGACGCTGAAAGCGCGAGAAAAGACTGCAGCCCCCAGTTTGTGTGGGGCTACGCAAGCGGTTCCCAAAGAGCTTTAGAACAAGGCATAGTTTTCCCTGCTGGCTCTTTGGGCGTGGGACCAGTCTCCAGACATATGGCCATTTTTGGGCCTGGCGCGGCGCCAAGTGGGAAAGGGTTGTTTTGAGGCTGAAGGCAGCAGGAAAGCCTGCAGCCCCCAGGTGTGTGGGGCTACGCAAGCGGTTCCCAAAGAGCTTTAGAACAAGGCATAGTTTTCCCTGCTGGCTCTTTGGGCGTGGAACCAATCTCCAGACATATGGCCATTTTTGTGCCTGGCGCGGCGCCAAGTGGGAAAGCGTGCTTTTGAGGCTGAAGAGAGCAGGAAAGCCTGCAGCCCCCAGGTGTGTGGGGCTACGCAAGCGGTTCCCAAAGAGCTTTAGAACAAGGCATAGTTTTCCCTGCTGGCTCTTTGGGCGTGGAACAAATCTCCAGACATATGGCCATTTTTGTGCCTGGCGTGGCGCCAAGTGCGAAAGGGTTCTTCTGAGGCTGAAGAGAGCAGGAAAGCCTGCAGCCCCCAGGTGTGTGGGGCTACGCAAGCGGTTCCCCAAGAGCTTTAGAACAAGGCATAGTTTTCCCTGCTGGCTCTTTGGGCGTGGGACCAGTCTCCAGACATATGGCCATTTTTGGGCCTGGCGTGACGCCATGTGGGAAAGGGTGGTTTTGAGGCTGAAGGCAGCAGGAAAGCCTGCAGCCCCCAGGTGTGTGGGGCTACGCAAGCGGTTCCCAAAGAGCTTTAGAACAAGGCATAGTTTTCCCTGCTGGCTCTTTGGGCGTGGAACAAATCTCCAGACATATGGCCATTTTTGTGCCTGGCGTGGCGCCAAGTGCGAAAGGGTTCTTCTGAGGCTGAAGAGAGCAGGAAAGCCTGCAGCCCCCAGGTGTGTGGGGCTACGCAAGCGGTTCCCCAAGAGCTTTAGAACAAGGCATAGTTTTCCCTGCTGGCTCTTTGGGCGTGGGACCAGTCTCCAGACATATGGCCATTTTTGGGCCTGGCGCGGCGCCAAGTGGGAAAGCGTGCCTTTGAGGCTGAAGACAGCAGGAAAGCCTGCAGCCCCCACGTGTGTGGGGCTACGCAAGCGGTTCCCAAAGAGCTTTAGAACAAGGCATAGTTTTCCCTGCTGGCTCTTTGGGCGTGGGACCAGTCTCCAGACATATGGCCATTTTTGGGCCTGGCGTGACGCCATGTGGGAAAGGGTGGTTTTGAGGCTGAAGGCAGCAGGAAAGCCTGCAGCCCCCAGGTGTGTGGGGCTACGCAAGCCGTTCCCAAAGAGCTTTAGAACAAGGCATAGTTTTCCCTGCTGGCTCTTTGGGCGTGGAACAAATCTCCAGACATATGGCCATTTTTGTGCCTGGCGTGGCGCCAAGTGCGAAAGGGTTCTTCTGAGGCTGAAGAGAGCAGGAAAGCCTGCAGCCCCCAGGTGTGTGCGGCTACGCAAGCGGTTCCCCAAGAGCTTTAGAACAAGGCATAGTTTTCCCTGCTGGCTCTTTGGGCGTGGGACCAGTCTCCAGACATATGGCCATTTTTGGGCCTGGCGCGGCGCCAAGTGGGAAAGCGTGCTTTTGAGGCTGAAGAGAGCAGGAAAGCCTGCAGCCCCCAGGTGTGTGGGGCTACGCAAGCGGTTCCCAAAGAGCTTTAGAACAAGGCATAGTTTTCCCTGCTGGCTCTTTGGGCGTGGGACCAGTCTCCAGCCATATGGCCATTTTTGGGCCTGGCGCGGCGCCAAGTGGGAAAGGGTGCTTTTGAGGCTGAAGAGAGCAGGAAAGCCTGCAGCCCCCAGGTGTGTGGGGCTACGCAAGCGGTTCCCAAAGAGCTTTAGAACAAGGCATAGTTTTCCCTGCTGGCTCTTTGGGCGTGAAACAAATCTCCAGACATATGGCCATTTTTGTGCCTGGCGCGGCACCAAGTGGGAAAGGGTTCTTCTGAGGCTGAAAGCGCGAGAAAAGCCTGCACCCCCAGTTTGTGTGGGGCTACGCAAGCGGTTCCCAAAGAGCTTTAGAACAAGGCATAGTTTTCCCTGCTGGCTCTTTGGGCGTGGGACCAGTCTCCAGACATATGGCCATTTTTGTGCCTGGCGTGACGCCATGTGCGAAAGGGTTCTTCTGAGACTGAAAGCGCGAGAAAAGCCTGCAGCCCCCAGTTTGTGTGGGGCTACGCAAGCGGTTCCCAAAGAGCTTTAGAACAAGGCATAGTTTTCCCTGCTGGCTCTTTGGGCGTGGGACCAGTCTCCAGACATATGGCCATTTTTGTGCCTGGCGTGACGCCATGTGCGAAAGGGTTCTTCTGAGGCTGAAAGCGCGAGAAAAGCCTGCAGCCCCCAGTTTGTGTGGGGCTACGCAAGCGGTTCCCCAAGAGCTTTAGAACAAGGCATAGTTTTCCCTGCTGGCTCTTTGGGCGTGGGACCAGTCTCCAGCCATATGGACATTTTTGGGCCTGGCGCGGCACCAAGTGTGAAAGGGTGGTTTTGAGGCTGAAGGCAGCAGGAAAGCCTGCAGCCCCCAGGTGTGTGGGGCTACGCAAGCGGTTCCCAAAGAGCTTTAGAACAAGGCATAGTTTTCCCTGCTGGCTCTTTGGGCGTGGGACCAGTCTCCAGCCATATGGCCATTTTTGGGCCTGGCGCGGCGCCAAGTGGGAAAGCGTGGTTTTGAGGCTGAAGAGAGCAGGAAAGCCTGCAGCCCCCAGGTGTGTGGGGCTACGCAAGCCGTTCCCAAAGAGCTTTAGAACAAGGTATAGTTTTCCCTGCTGGCTCTTTGGGCGTGGAACAAATCTCCAGACATATGGCCATTTTTGTGCCTGGCGCGGCACCAAGTGGGAAAGGGTTCTTCTGAGGCTGAAAGCGCGAGAAAAGCCTGCAGCCCCCAGTTTGTGTGGGGCTACGCAAGCGGTTCCCCAAGAGCTTTAGAACAAGGCATAGTTTTCCCTGCTGGCTCTTTGGGCGTGGAACCAATCTCCAGACATATGGCCATTTTTGTGCCTGGTGCGGCGCCAAGTGGGAAAGGGTGCTTTTGAGGCTGAAGAGAGCAGGAAAGCCTGCAGCCCCCAGGTGTGTGGGGCTACGCAAGTGGTTCCCAAAGAGCTTTAGAACAAGGCATAGTTTTCCCTGCTGGCTCTTTGGGCGTGGAACCAATCTGCAGACATATGGCTATTTTTGGGCGTGGCGCACCTCCAAGTGCGAAAGGGTTCTTCTGAGGATGAAGAGAGCAGGAAAGCCTGCAGCCCCCAGGTGTGTGGGGCTACGCAAGCGGTTCCCCAAGAGCTTTAGAACAAGGCATAGTTTTCCCTGCTGGCTCTTTGGGAAAGGGACCAATCTCCAGACATATGGCCATTTTTGGGCCTGGCGCGGCGCCAAGTGGGAAAGCGTGCTTTTGAGGCTGAAGGCAGCAGGAAAGCCTGCAGCCCCCAGGTGTGTGGGGCTACGCAAGCGGTTCCCAAAGAGCTTTAGAACAAGGCATAGTTTTCCCTGCTGGCTCTTTGGGCGTGGGACCAGTCTCCAGACATATGGCCATTTTTGGGCCTGGCGCGGCGCCAAGTGGGAAAGCGTGCTTTTGAGGCTGAAGGCAGCAGGAAAGCCTGCAGCCCCCAGGTGTGTGGGGCTACGCAAGCGGTTCCCAAAGAGCTTTAGAACAAGGCATAGTTTTCCCTGCTGGCTCTTTGGGCGTAGGACCAATCTCCAGACATATGGCCATTTTTGTGCCTGGCGTGGCGCCAAGTGCGAAAGGGTTCTTCTGAGGCTGAAGAGAGCAGGAAAGCCTGTAACCCCCAGGTGTGTGGGGCTACGCAAGCGGTTCCCAAAGAGCTTTAGAACAAGGCATAGTTTTCCCTGCTGGCTCTTTGGGCGTGGGACCAGTCTCCAGACATATGGCCATTTTTGGGCCTGGCGTGACGCGATGTGGGAAAGGGTGGTTTTCAGGCTGAAGGCAGCAGGAAAGCCTGCAGCCCCCAGGTGTGTGGGGCTACGCAAGTGGTTCCCAAAGAGCTTTAGAACAAGGCATAGTTTTCCCTGCTGGCTCTTTGGGCGTGGCACCAGTCTCCAGACATATGGCCATTTTTGTGCCTGGCGTGACGCCATGTGGGAAAGGGTGGTTTTGAGGCTGAAGGCAGCAGGAAAGCCTGCAGCCCCCAGGTGTGTGGGGCTACGCAAACGGTTCCCAAAGAACTTTAGAACAAGGCATAGTTTTCCCTGCTGGCTCTTTGGGCGTGGGACCATCCTCCAGCCATATGGCCATTTTTGGGCCTGGCGCGGCGCCAATTGCGAAAGGGTTCTTCTGACGCTGAAAGCGCGAGAAAAGCCTGCAGCCCCCAGTTTGTGTGGGGCTACGCAAGCGGTTCCCAAAGAGCTTTAGAACAAGGCATAGTTTTCCCTGCTGGCTCTTTGGGCGTGGGACCAGTCTCCAGACATATGGCCATTTTTGGGCCTGGCGCGGCGCCAAGTGGGAAAGGGTGGTTTTGAGGCTGAAGGCAGCAGGAAAGCCTGCAGCCCCCAGGTGTGTGGGGCTACGCAAGCGGTTCCCAAAGAGCTTTAGAACAAGGCATAGTTTTCCCTGCTGGCTCTTTGGGCGTGGAACCATCTCCAGACATATGGCCATTTTTGTGCCTGGCGCGGCGCCAAGTGGGAAAGGGTGCTTTTGAGGCTGAAGAGAGCAGGAAAGCCTGCAGCCCCCAGGTGTGTGGGGCTACGCAAGCCGTTCCCAAAGAGCTTTAGAACAAGGCATAGTTTTCCCTGCTGGCTCTTTGGGCGTGGGACCAGTCTCCAGACATATGGCCATTTTTGTGCCTGGCGTGGCGCCAAGTGCGAAAGGGTTCTTCTGAGGCCGAAGAGAGCAGGAAAGCCTGCAGCCCCCAGGTGTGTGGGGCTACGCAAGCGGTTCCCCAAGAGCTTTAGAACAAGGCATAGTTTTCCCTGCTGGCTCTTTGGGCGTGGGACCAGTCTCCAGACATATGGCCATTTTTGTGCCTGGCGTGACGCCATGTGGGAAAGGGTGGTTTTGAGGCTGAAGGCAGCAGGAAAGCCTGCAGCCCCCAGGTGTGTGGGGCTACGCAAACGGTTCCCAAAGAGCTTTAGAACAAGGCATAGTTTTCCCTGCTGGCTCTTTGGGCGTGGGACCAACCTCCAGACATATGGCCATTTTTGGGCCTGGCGCGGCGCCAAGTGCGAAAGGGTTCTTCTGAGGCTGAAAGCGCGAGGAAAGCCTGCAGCCCCCATGTGTGTGGGGCTACGCAAGCGGTTCCCAAAGAGCTTTAGAACAAGGCATAGTTTTCCCTGCTGGCTCTTTGGGCGCGGGACCAATCTCCAGACATATGGCCATTTTTGGGCCTGGCGTGACGCCATGTGGGAAAGGGTGGTTTTGAGGCTGAAGGCAGCAGGAAAGCCTGCAGCCCCCAGGTGTGTGGGGCTACGCAAGTGGTTCCCAAAGAGCTTTAGAACAAGGCATAGTTTTCCCTGCTGGCTCTTTGGGCGTGGGACCAACCTCCAGACATATGGCCATTTTTGTGCCTGGCGTGACGCCATGTGGGAAAGGGTGGTTTTGAGGCTGAAGGCAGCAGGAAAGCCTGCAGCCCCCAGGTGTGTGGGGCTACGCAAACGGTTCCCAAAGAGCTTTAGAACAAGGCATAGTTTTCCCTGCTGGCTCTTTGGGCGTGGGACCAACCTCCAGACATATGGCCATTTTTGGGCCTGGCGCGGCGCCAATTGCGAAAGGGTGGTTTTGAGGCTGAAGGCAGCAGGAAAGCCTGCAGCCCCCAGGTGTGTGGGGCTACGCAAGCGGTTCCCAAAGAGCTTTAGAACAAGGCATAGTTTTCCCTGCTGGCTCTTTGGGCGTGGAACCATCTCCAGACATATGGCCATTTTTGTGCCTGGCGCGGCGCCAAGTGGGAAAGCGTGCTTTTGAGGCTGAAGAGAGCAGGAAAGCCTGCAGCCCCCAGGTGTGTGGGGCTACGCAAGCGGTTCCCAAAGAGCTTTAGAACAAGGCATAGTTTTCCCTGCTGGCTCTTTGGGCGTGGCACCAGTCTCCAGACATATGGCCATTTTTGTGCCTGGCGTGGCGCCAAGTGCGAAAGGGTTCTTATGAGGCTGAAGAGAGCAGGAAAGCCTGCAGCCCCCAGGTGTGTGGGGCTACGCAAGCGGTTCCCCAAGAGCTTTAGAACAAGGCATAGTTTTCCCTGCTGGCTCTTTGGGCGTGGGACCAGTCTCCAGACATATGGCCATTTTTGGTCCTGGCGTGACGCCATGTGGGAAAGGATGGTTTTGAGGCTGAAGGCAGCAGGAAAGCCTGCAGCCCCCAGGTCTGTAGGGCTACGCAAGTGGTTCCCAAAGAGCTTTAGAACAAGGCATAGTTTTCCCTGCTGGCTCTTTGGGCGTGGGACCAATCTCCAGACATATGGCCATTTTTGGGCCTGGTGCGGCGCCAAGTGGGAAAGGGTGCTTTTGAGACTGAAGGCAGCAGGAAAGCCTGCAGCCCCCAGGTGTGTGGGGCTACGCAAACGGTTCCCAAAGAGCTTTAGAACAAGGCATAGTTTTCCCTGCTGGCTCTTTGGGCGTGGGACCAACCTCCAGACATATGGCCATTTTTGGGCCTGGCGCGGCGCCAAGTGCGAAAGGGTTCTTCTGAGGCTGAAAGCGCGAGGAAAGCCTGCAGCCCCCATGTGTGTGGGGCTACGCAAGCGGTTCCCAAAGAGCTTTAGAACAAGGCATAGTTTTCCCTGCTGGCTCTTTGGGCGCGGGACCAATCTCCAGACATATGGCCATTTTTGGGCCTGGCGTGACGCCATGTGGGAAAGGGTGGTTTTGAGGCTGAAGGCAGCAGGAAAGCCTGCAGCCCCCAGGTGTGTGGGGCTACGCAAGTGGTTCCCAAAGAGCTTTAGAACAAGGCATAGTTTTCCCTGCTGGCTCTTTGGGCGTGGGACCAACCTCCAGACATATGGCCATTTTTGTGCCTGGCGTGACGCCATGTGGGAAAGGGTGGTTTTGAGGCTGAAGGCAGCAGGAAAGCCTGCAGCCCCCAGGTGTGTGGGGCTACGCAAACGGTCCCCAAAGAGCTTTAGAACAAGGCATAGTTTTCCCTGCTGGCTCTTTGGGCGTGGGACCAACCTCCAGACATATTGCCATTTTTGGGCCTGGCGCGGCGCCAATTGCGAAAGGGTGGTTTTGAGGCTGAAGGCAGCAGGAAAGCCTGCAGCCCCCAGGTGTGTGGGGCTACGCAAGCGGTTCCCAAAGAGCTTTAGAACAAGGCATAGTTTTCCCTGCTGGCTCTTTGGGCGTGGAACCATCTCCAGACATATGGCCATTTTTGTGCCTGGCGCGGCGCCAAGTGGGAAAGCGTACTTTTGAGGCTGAAGAGAGCAGGAAAGCCTGCAGCCCCCAGGTGTGTGGGGCTACGCAAGCGGTTCCCAAAGAGCTTTAGAACAAGGCATAGTTTTCCCTGCTGGCTCTTTGGGCGTGGCACCAGTCTCCAGACATATGGCCATTTTTGTGCCTGGCGTGGCGCCAAGTGCGAAAGGGTTCTTATGAGGCTGAAGAGAGCAGGAAAGCCTGCAGCCCCCAGGTGTGTGGGGCTACGCAAGCGGTTCCCCAAGAGCTTTAGAACAAGGCATAGTTTTCCCTGCTGGCTCTTTGGGCGTGGGACCAGTCTCCAGACATATGGCCATTTTTGGTCCTGGCGTGACGCCATGTGGGAAAGGATGGTTTTGAGGCTGAAGGCAGCAGGAAAGCCTGCAGCCCCCAGGTCTGTAGGGCTACGCAAGTGGTTCCCAAAGAGCTTTAGAACAAGGCATAGTTTTCCCTGCTGGCTCTTTGGGCGTGGGACCAATCTCCAGACATATGGCCATTTTTGGGCCTGGTGCGGCGCCAAGTGGGAAAGGGTGCTTTTGAGACTGAAGGCAGCAGGAAAGCCTGCAGCCCCCAGGTGTGTGGGGCTACGCAAACGGTTCCCAAAGAGCTTTAGAACAAGGCATAGTTTTCCCTGCTGGCTCTTTGGGCGTGGGACCAACCTCCAGACATATGGCCATTTTTGGGCCTGGCGCGGCGCCAAGTGCGAAAGGGTTCTTCTGAGGCTGAAAGCGCGAGGAAAGCCTGCAGCCCCCATGTGTGTGGGGCTACGCAAGCGGTTCCCAAAGAGCTTTAGAACAAGGCATAGTTTTCCCTGCTGGCTCTTTGGGCGCGGGACCAATCTCCAGACATATGGCCATTTTTGGGCCTGGCGTGACGCCATGTGGGAAAGGGTGGTTTTGAGGCTGAAGGCAGCAGGAAAGCCTGCAGCCCCCAGGTGTGTGGGGCTACGCAAGTGGTTCCCAAAGAGCTTTAGAACAAGGCATAGTTTTCCCTGCTGGCTCTTTGGGCGTGGGACCAACCTCCAGACATATGGCCATTTTTGTGCCTGGCGTGACGCCATGTGGGAAAGGGTGGTTTTGAGGCTGAAGGCAGCAGGAAAGCCTGCAGCCCCCAGGTGTGTGGGGCTACGCAAACGGTTCCCAAAGAGCTTTAGAACAAGGCATAGTTTTCCCTGCTGGCTCTTTGGGCGTGGGACCAACCTCCAGACATATGGCCATTTTTGGGCCTGGCGCGGCGCCAATTGCGAAAGGGTGGTTTTGAGGCTGAAGGCAGCAGGAAAGCCTGCAGCCCCCAGGTGTGTGGGGCTACGCAAGCGGTTCCCAAAGAGCTTTAGAACAAGGCATAGTTTTCCCTGCTGGCTCTTTGGGCGTGGAACCATCTCCAGACATATGGCCATTTTTGTGCCTGGCGCGGCGCCAAGTGGGAAAGCGTGCTTTTGAGGCTGAAGAGAGCAGGAAAGCCTGCAGCCCCCAGGTGTGTGGGGCTACGCAAGCGGTTCCCAAAGAGCTTTAGAACAAGGCATAGTTTTCCCTGCTGGCTCTTTGGGCGTGGCACCAGTCTCCAGACATATGGCCATTTTTGTGCCTGGCGTGGCGCCAAGTGCGAAAGGGTTCTTATGAGGCTGAAGAGAGCAGGAAAGCCTGCAGCCCCCAGGTGGGTGGGGCTACGCAAGCGGTTCCCAAAGAGCTTTAGAACAAGGCATAGTTTTCCCTGCTGGCTCTTTGGGCGTGGGACCAGTCTCCAGACATATGGCCATTTTTGGTCCTGGCGTGACGCCATGTGGGAAAGGATGGTTTTGAGGCTGAAGGCAGCAGGAAAGCCTGCAGCCCCCAGGTCTGTAGGGCTACGCAAGTGGTTCCCAAAGAGCTTTAGAACAAGGCATAGTTTTCCCTGCTGGCTCTTTGGGCGTGGGACCAATCTCCAGACATATGGCCATTTTTGGGCCTGGTGCGGCGCCAAGTGGGAAAGGGTGCTTTTGAGACTGAAGGCAGCAGGAAAGCCTGCAGACCCCAGGTGTGTGGGGCTACGCAAGTGGTTCACAAAGAGCTTTAGAACAAGGCATAGTTTTCCCTGCTGGCTCTTTGGGCGTGGGACCAGTCTCCAGACATATGGCCATTTTTGGGCCTGGTGCGGCGCCAAGTGGGAAAGGGTGGTTTTGAGGCTGAAGGCAGCAGGAAAGCCTGTAGCCCCCAGGTGTGTGGGGCTACGCAAGCGGTTCCCAAAGAGCTTTAGAACAAGGCATAATTTTCCGTGCTGGCTCTTTGGGCGTGGGACCAGTCTCCAGCCATATGGCTATTTTTGGGCCTGGCGTGGCGCCAAGTGGGAAAGGGTGCTTTTGAGGCTGAAGGCAGCAGGAAAGCCTGCAGCCCCCAGGTGTGTGGGGCTACGCAAGCGGTTCCCAAAGAGCTTTAGAACAAGGCATAGTTTTCCCTGCTGGCTCTTTGGGCGTGGGACCAGTCTCCAGACATATGGCCATTTTTGTGCCTGGCGCGGCGCCAAGTGCGAAAGGGTTCTTCTGAGGCTGAAAGCGCGAGAAAAGCCTGCAGCCCCCAGGTGTGTGGGGCTACGCAAGCGGTTCCCCAAGAGCTTTAGAACAAGGCATAGTTTTCCCTGCTGGCTCTTTGGGAAAGGGACCAGTCTCCAGACATATGGCCATTTTTGTGCCTGGTGCGGCGCCAAGTGGGAAAGGGTGCTTCTGAGGCTGAAAGCGCGAGGAAAGCCTGCAGCCCCCAGGTCCGTGGGGCTACGCAAGCGGTTCCCAAAGAGCTTTAGAACAAGGCATAGTTTTCCCTGCTGGCTCTTTGGGCGTGGGACCAGTCTCCAGACATATGGCCATTTTTGGGCCTGGCGTGACGCCATGTGGGAAAGGATGGTTTTGAGGCTGAAGGCAGCAGGAAAGCCTGCAGCCCCCAGGTCTGTAGGGCTACGCAACTGGTTCCCAAAGAGCTTTAGAACAAGGCATAGTTTTCCCTGCTGGCTCTTTGGGCGTGGGACCAGTCTCCAGCCATATGGCTATTTTTGGGCCTGGCGCGGCGCCAAGTGGGAAAGGGTGCTTTTGAGACTGAAGGCAGCAGGAAAGCCTGCAGCCCCCAGGTGTGTGGGGCTACGCAAGCGGTTCACAAAGAGCTTTAGAACAAGGCATAGTTTTCCCTGCTGGCTCTTTGGGCGTGGGACCAGTCTCCAGACATATGGCCATTTTTGGGCCTGGCGCGGCGCCAAGTGGGAAAGGGTGGTTTTGAGGCTGAAGGCAGCAGGAAAGCCTGCAGCCCCCAGGTGTGTGGGGCTACGCAAGCGGTTCCCAAAGAGCTTTAGAACAAGGCATAGTTTTCCCTGCTGGCTCTTTGGGCGTGGAACCAATCTCCAGACATATGGCCATTTTTGTGCCTGGCGCGGCGCCAAGTGGGAAAGCGTGCTTTTGAGGCTGAAGAGAGCAGGAAAGCCTGCAGCCCCCAGGTGTGTGGGGCTACGCAAGCGGTTCCCAAAGAGCTTTAGAACAAGGCATAGTTTTCCCTGCTGGCTCTTTGGGCGTGGGACCAGTCTCCAGACATATGGCCATTTTTGGGCCTGGCGTGACGCCATGTGGGAAAGGATGGTTTTGAGGCTGAAGGCAGCAGGAAAGCCTGCAGCCCCCAGGTCTGTAGGGCTACGCAAGTGGTTCCCAAAGAGCTTTAGAACAAGGCATAGTTTTCCCTGCTGGCTCTTTGGGCTTGGGACCAGTCTCCAGCCATATGGATATTTTTGGGCCTGGCGCGGCGCCAATTGGCAAACGGTGCTTTTGAGACTGAAGGCAGCAGGAAAGCCTGCAGCCCCCAGGTGTGTGGGGCTACGCAAGCGGTTCCCAAAGAGCTTTAGAACAAGGCATAGTTTTCCCTGCTGGCTCTTTGGGCGTGGGACCAGTCTCCAGACATATGGCCATTTTTGGGCCTGGTGCGGCGCCAAGTGGGAAAGGGTGGTTTTGAGGCTGAAGGCAGCAGGAAAGCCTGTAGCCCCCAGGTGTGTGGGGCTACGCAAGCGGTTCCCAAAGAGCTTTAGAACAAGGCATAATTTTCCGTGCTGGCTCTTTGGGCGTGGGACCAGTCTCCAGCCATATGGCTATTTTTGGGCCTGGCGCGGCGCCAAGTGGGAAAGGGTGGTTTTGAGGCTGAAGGCAGCAGGAAAGCCTGCAGCCCCCAGGTGTGTGGGGCTACGCAAGCGGTTCCCAAAGAGCTTTAGAACAAGGCATAGTTTTCCCTGCTGGCTCTTTGGGCGTGGGACCAGTCTCCAGACATATGGCCATTTTTGGGCCTGGCGCGGCGCCAAGTGCGAAAGGGTTCTTCTGAGGCTGAAGAGAGCAGGAAAGCCTGTAACCCCCAGGTGTGTGGGGCTACGCAAGTGGTTCCCAAAGAGCTTTAGAACAAGGCATAGTTTTCCCTGCTGGCTCTTTGGGCGTGGGACCAGTCTCCAGACATATGGCCATTTTTGGGCCTGGCGCGGCGCCAAGTGCGAAAGGGTTCTTCTGAGGCTGAAAGCGCGAGAAAAGCCTGCAGCCCCCAGGTGTGTGGGGCTACGCAAGCGGTTCCCAAAGAGCTTTAGAACAAGGCATAGTTTTCCCTGCTGGCTCTTTGGGCGTGGGACCAGTCTCCAGACATATGGCCATTTTTGTGCCTGGCGTGACGCCATGTGGGAAAGGGTGGTTTTGAGGCTGAAGGCAGCAGGAAAGCCTGCAGCCCCCAGGTGTGTGGGGCTACGCAAGTGGTTCCCAAAGAGCTTTAGAACAAGGCATAGTTTTCCCTGCTGGCTCTTTGGGCCTGGCACCAGTCTCCAGACATATGGCCATTTTTGTGCCTGGCGTGACGCCATGTGGGAAAGGGTGGTTTTGAGGCTGAAGGCAGCAGGAAAGCCTGCAGCCCCCAGGTGTGTGGGGCTACGCAAACGGTTCCCAAAGAGCTTTAGAACAAGGCATAGTTTTCCCTGCTGGCTCTTTGGGCGTGGGACCAACCTCCAGACATATGGCCATTTTTGGGCCTGGCGCGGCGCCAATTGCGAAAGGGTTCTTCTGACGCTGAAAGCGCGAGAAAAGACTGCAGCCCCCAGTTTGTGTGGGGCTACGCAAGCGGTTCCCAAAGAGCTTTAGAACAAGGCATAGTTTTCCCTGCTGGCTCTTTGGGCGTGGGACCAGTCTCCAGACATATGGCCATTTTTGGGCCTGGCGTGGCGCCAAGTGGGAAAGGGTGGTTTTGAGGCTGAAGGCAGCAGGAAAGCCTGCAGCCCCCAGGTGTGTGGGGCTACGCAAGCGGTTCCCAAAGAGCTTTAGAACAAGGCATAGTTTTCCCTGCTGGCTCTTTGGGCGTGGAACCAATCTCCAGACATATGGCCATTTTTGTGCCTGGCGCGGCGCCAAGTGGGAAAGCGTGCTTTTGAGGCTGAAGAGAGCAGGAAAGCCTGCAGCCCCCAGGTGTGTGGGGCTACGCAAGCCGTTCCCGAAGAGCTTTAGAACAAGGCATACTTTTCCCTGCTGGCTCTTTGGGCGTGGAACAAATCTCCAGACATATGGCCATTTTTGTGCCTGGCGTGGCGCCAAGAGCGAAAGGGTTCTTCTGAGGCTGAAGAGAGCAGGAAAGCCTGCAGCCCCCAGGTGTGTGGGGCTACGCAAACGGTTCCCCAAGAGCTTTAGAACAAGGCATAGTTTTCCCTGCTGGCTCTTTGGGCGTGGGACCAGTCTCCAGACATATGGCCATTTTTGGGCCTGGCGTGACGCCATGTGGGAAAGGATGGTTTTGAGGCTGAAGGCAGCAGGAAAGCCTGCAGCCCCCAGGTCTGTAGGGCTACGCAAGTGGTTCCCAAAGAGCTTTAGAACAAGGCATAGTTTTCCCTGCTGGCTCTTTGGGCGTGGGACCAGTCTCCAGCCATATGGCTATTTTTGGGCCTGGCGCGGCGCCAAGTGGGAAAGGGTGCTTTTGAGACTGAAGGCAGCAGGAAAGCCTGCAGCCCCCAGGTCTGTGGGGCTACGCAAGCGGTTCCCAAAGAGCTTTAGAACAAGGCATAGTTTTCCCTGCTGGCTCTTTGGGCGTGGGACCAGTCTCCAGACATATGGCCATTTTTGGGCCTGGTGCGGCGCCAAGTGGGAAAGGGTGGTTTTGAGGCTGAAGGCAGCAGGAAAGCCTGTAGCCCCCAGGTGTGTGGGGCTACGCAAGCGGTTCCCAAAGAGCTTTAGAACAAGGCATAGTTTTCCCTGCTGGCTCTTTGGGCGTGGAACAAATCTCCAGACATATGGCCATTTTTGGGCCTGGCGCGGCGCCAAGTGGGAAAGGGTGCTTTTGAGGCTGAAGAGAGCAGGAAAGCCTGCAGCCCCCAGGTGTGTGGGGCTACGCAAGCGGTTCCCAAAGAGCTTTAGAACAAGGCATAGTTTTCCCTGCTGGCTCTTTGGGCGTGGGACCAGTCTCCAGCCATATGGCTATTTTTGGGCCTGGCGCGGCGCCAAGTGGGAAAGGGTGCTTTTGAGACTGAAGGCAGCAGGAAAGCCTGCAGCCCCCAGGTCTGTGGGGCTACGCAAGCGGTTCCCAAAGAGCTTTAGAACAAGGCATAGTTTTCCCTGCTGGCTCTTTGGGCGTGGGACCAGTCTCCAGACATATGGCCATTTTTGGGCCTGGTGCGGCGCCAAGTGGGAAAGGGTGGTTTTGAGGCTGAAGGCAGCAGGAAAGCCTGTAGCCCCCAGGTGTGTGGGGCTACGCAAGCGGTTCCCAAAGAGCTTTAGAACAAGGCATAGTTTTCCCTGCTGGCTCTTTGGGCGTGGAACAAATCTCCAGACATACGGCCATTTTTGTGCCTGGCGTGGCGCCAAGTGGGAAAGGGTGGTTTTGAGGCTGAAGGCAGCAGGAAAGCCTGCAGCCCCCAGGTGTGTGGGGCTACGCAAGTGGTTCCCAAAGAGCTTTAGAACAAGGCATAGTTTTCCCTGCTGGCTCTTTGGGCGTGGCACCAGTCTCCAGACATATGGCCATTTTTGTGCCTGGCGTGACGCCATGTGGGAAAGGGTGGTTTTGAGGCTGAAGGCAGCAGGAAAGCCTGCAGCCCCCAGGTGTGTGGGGCTACGCAAGCGGTTCCCAAAGAGCTTTAGAACAAGGCATAGTTTTCCCTGCTGGCTCTTTGAGCGTGGGACCAACCTCCAGACATATGGCCATTTTTGGGCCTGGCGCGGCGCCAATTGCGAAAGGGTTCTTCTGACGCTGAAAGCGCGAGAAAAGCCTGCAGCCCCCAGTTTGTGTGGGGCTACGCAAGCGGTTCCCAAAGAGCTTTAGAACAAGGCATAGTTTTCCCTGCTGGCTCTTTGGGCGTGGGACCAGTCTCCAGACATATGGCCATTTTTGTGCCTGGCGCGGCGCCAAGTGGGAAAGGGTGCTTTTGAGGCTGAAGAGAGCAGGAAAGCCTGCAGCCCCCAGGTGTGTGGGGCTACGCAAGCGGTTCCCCAAGAGCTTTAGAACAAGGCATAGTTTTCCCTGCTGGCTCTTTGGGCGTGGGACCAGTCTCCAGCCATATGGCTATTTTTGGGCCTGGCGCGGCGCCAAGTGGGAAAGGGTGCTTTTGAGACTGAAGGCAGCAGGAAAGCCTGCAGCCCCCAGGTGTGTGGGGCTACGCAAGCGGTTCCCAAAGAGCTTTAGAACAAGGCATAGTTTTCCCTGCTGGCTCTTTGGGCGTGGGACCAGTCTCCAGACATATGGCCATTTTTGGGCCTGGTGCGGCGCCAAGTGGGAAAGGGTGGTTTTGAGGCTGAAGGCAGCAGGAAAGCCTGTAGCCCCCAGGTGTGTGGGGCTACGCAAGCGGTTCCCAAAGAGCTTTAGAACAAGGCATAGTTTTCCCTGCTGGCTCTTTGGGCGTGGAACAAATCTCCAGACATACGGCCATTTTTGTGCCTGGCGTGGCGCCAAGTGAGAAAGGGTGGTTTTGAGGCTGAAGGCAGCAGGAAAGCCTGCAGCCCCCAGGTGTGTGGGGCTACGCAAGCGGTTCCCAAAGAGCTTTAGAACAAGGCATAGCTTTCCCTGCTGGCTCTTTGGGCGTGGAAGAAATCTCCAGACATATGGCCATTTTTGTGCCTGGCGCGGCGCCAAGTGGGAAAGCGTGCTTTTGAGGCTGAATAGAGCAGGTAAGCCTGCAGCCCCCAGGTGTGTGGGGCTACGCAAGCCGTTCCCAAAGAGCTTTAGAACAAGGCATAGTTTTCCCTGCTGGCTCTTTGGGCGTGGAACAAATCTCCAGACATATGGCCATTTTTGTGCCTGGCGTGGCGCCAAGTGCGAAAGGGTTCTTCTGAGGCTGAAGAGAGCAGGAAAGCCTGCAACCCCCAGGTGTGTGGGGCTACGCAAGCGGTTCCCCAAGAGCTTTAGAACAAGGCATAGTTTTCCCTGCTGGCTCTTTGGGCGTGGGACCAGTCTCCAGACATATGGCCATTTTTGGGCCTGGCGTGACGCCATGTGGGAAAGGATGGTTTTGAGGCTGAAGGCAGCAGGAAAGCCTGCAGCCCCCAGGTCTGTAGGGCTACGCAAGTGGTTCCCAAAGAGCTTTAGAACAAGGCATAGTTTTCCCTGCTGGCTCTTTGGGCGTGGGACCAGTCTCCAGCCATATGGCTATTTTTGGGCCTGGCGCGGCGCCAAGTGTCAAAGGGTGCTTTTGAGACTGAAGGCAGCAGGAAAGCCTGCAGCCCCCAGGTGTGTGGGGCTACGCAAGCGGTTCCCAAAGAGCTTTAGATCAAGGCATAGTTTTCCCTGCTGGCTCTTTGGGCGTGGGACCAGTCTCCAGACATATGGCCATTTTTGGGCCTGGTGCGGCGCCAAGTGGGAAAGGGTGGTTTTGAGGCTGAAGGCAGCAGGAAAGCCTGTAGCACCCAGGTGTGTGGGGCTACGCAAGCGGTTCCCAAAGAGCTTTAGAACAAGGCATAGTTTTCCCTGCTGGCTCTTTGGGCGTGGAACAAATCTCCAGACATATGGCCATTTTTGTGCCTAGCGCGTTGCCAAGTGCGAAAGGGTGCTTTTGAGGCTGTAGAGAGCAGGAAAGCCTGCAGCCCCCAGGTGTGTGGGGCTACGCAAGCGGTTCCCAAAGAGCTTTAGAACAAGGCATAGTTTTCCCTGCTGGCTCTTTGGGCGTGGGACCAGTCTCCAGCCATATGGCTATTTTTGGGCCTGGCGCGGCGCCAAGTGGGAAAGGGTGGTATTGAGGCTGAAGGCAGCAGGAAAGCCTGCAGCCCCCAGGTGTGTGGGGCTACGCAAGCGGTTCCCAAAGAGCTTTAGAAGAAGGCATAGTTTTCCCTGCTGGCTCTTTGGGTGTGGGACCAATCTCCAGACATATGGCCATTTTTGAGCCTGTCGCGGCGCCAAGTGGGAAAGCGTGCTTTTGAGGCTGAAGAGAGCAGGAAAGCCTGCAGCCCCCAGGTGTGTGGGGCTACGCAAGCCGTTCCCAAAGAGCTTTAGAACAAGGCATAGTTTTCCCTGCTGGCTCTTTGGGCGTGGAACCAATCTCCAGACATATGGCCATTTTTGTGCCTGGCGCGGCGCCAAGTGCGAAAGGGTTCTTCTGAGGCTGAAGAGAGCAGGAAAGCCTGCAGCCCCCAGGTGTGTGGGGCTACGCAAGCGGTTCCCAAAGAGCTTTAGAACAAGGCATAGTTTTCCCTGCTGGCTCTTTGGGCGTGGGACCAGTCTCCAGACATATGGCCATTTTTGTGCCTGGCGCGGCGCCAAGTGCGAAAGGGTTCTTCTGAGGCTGAAGAGAGCAGGAAAGCCTGCAGCCCCCAGGTGTGTGGGGCTACGCAAGCGGTTCCCAAAGAGCTTTAGAACAAGGCATAGTTTTCCCTGCTGGCTCTTTGGGCGTGGGACTAGTCTCCAGACATATGGCCATTTCTGTGCCTGGCGTGACGCCATGTGGGAAAGGGTGGTTTTGAGGCTGAAGGCAGCAGGAAAGCCTGCAGCCCCCAGGTGTGTAGGGCTACGCAAGCGGTTCCCAAAGAGCTTTAGAACAAGGCATAGTTTTCCCTGCTGGCTCTTTGGGTGTGGGACCAGTCTCCAGCCATATGGCTATTTTTGGGCATGGCGCGGCGAGAAGTGGGAAATGGTGGTTTTGAGGCTGAAGGCAGCAGGAAAGCCTGCAGCGCCCAGGTGTGTGGGGCTACGCAAGCGGTTCCCAAAGAGCTTTAGAACAAGGCATAGTTTTCCCTGCTGGCTCTTTGGGCGTGGGACCAGTCTCCAGACATATGGCCATTTTTGGGCCTGGCGCGGCGCCAAGTGGGAAAGGGTGGTATTGAGGCTGAAGGCAGCAGGAAAGCCTGCAGCCCCCAGGTGTGTGGGGCTACGCAAGCGGTTCCCAAAGAGCTTTAGAACAAGGCATAGTTTTCCCTGCTGGCTCTTTGGGCATGGGACCACTCTCCAGCCATATGGCCAGTTTTGGGCCTGGCGCGGCGCCAAGTGGGAAAGGGTGGTATTGAGGCTGAAGGCAGCAGGAAAGCAAAGCCTGCAGCCCCCAGGTGTGTGGGGCTACGCAAGCGGTTCCCAAAGAGCTTTAGAACAAGGCATAGTTTTCCCTGCTGGCTCTTTGGGCGTGGGACCAGTCTCCAGACATATGGCCATTTTTCGGCCTGGTGCGGCGCCAAGTGCGAAAGGGTGGTTTTGAGGCTGAAGGCAGCAGGAAAGCCTGTAGCCCCCAGGTGTGTGGGGCTACGCAAGCGGTTCCCAAAGAGCTTTAGAACAAGGCATAGTTTTCCCTGCTGGCTCTTTGGGCGTGGAACAAATCTCCAGACATACGGCCATTTTTGTGCCTGGCATGGCGCCAAGTGAGAAAGGGTGGTTTTGAGGCTGAAGGCAGCAGGAAAGCCTGCAGCCCCCAGGTGTGTGGGGCTACGCAAGCGGTTCCCAAAGAGCTTTAGAACAAGGCATAGTTTTCCCTGCTGGCTCTTTGGGCGTGGAAGAAATCTCCAGACATATGGCCATTTTTGTGCCTGGCGCGGCGCCAAGTGGGAAAGCGTGCTTTTGAGGCTGAAGAGAGCAGGAAAGCCTGCAGCCCCCAGGTGTGTGGGGCTACGCAAGCCGTTCCCAAAGAGCTTTAGAACAAGGCATAGTTTTCCCTGCTGGCTCTTTGGGCGTGGAACAAATCTCCAGACATATGGCCATTTTTGTGCCTGGCGTGGCGCCAAGTGGGAAAGGGTTCTTCTGAGACTGAAGAGAGCAGGAAAGCCTGCAACCCCCAGGTGTGTGGGGCTACGCAAGCGGTTCCCCAAGAGCTTTAGAACAAGGCATAGTTTTCCCTGCTGGCTCTTTGGGCGTGGGACCAGTCTCCAGACATATGGCCATTTTTGGGCCTGGCGCGGCGCCAAGTGGGAAAGGGTGGTATTGAGGCTGAAGGCAGCAGGAAAGCCTGCAGCCCCCAGGTGTGTGGGGCTACGCAAGCGGTTCCCAAAGAGCTTTAGAACAAGGCATAGTTTTCCCTGCTGGCTCTTTGGGCATGGGACCACTCTCCAGCCATATGGCCAGTTTTGGGCCTGGCGCGGCGCCAAGTGGGAAAGGGTGGTATTGAGGCTGAAGGCAGCAGGAAAGCAAAGCCTGCAGCCCCCAGGTGTGTGGGGCTACGCAAGCGGTTCCCAAAGAGCTTTAGAACAAGGCATAGTTTTCCCTGCTGGCTCTTTGGGCGTGGGACCAGTCTCCAGACATATGGCTATTTTTGGGCCTGGCGCGGCGCCAAGTGGGAAAGCGTGCTTTTGAGGCTGAAGAGAGCAGGAAAGCCTGCAGCCCCCAGGTGTGTGGGGCTACGCAAGCCGTTCCCAAAGAGCTTTAGAACAAGGCATAGTTTTCCCTGCTGGCTCTTTGGGCGTGGAACCAATCTCCAGACATACGGCCATTTTTGTGCCTGGCGCGGCGCCAAGTGCGAAAGGGTTCTTCTGAGGCTGAAGAGAGCAGGAAAGCCTGCAGCCCCCAGGTGTGTGGGGCTACGCAAGCGGTTCCCAAAGAGCTTTAGAACAAGGCATAGTTTTCCCTGCTGGCTCTTTGGGCGTGGGACCAATCTCCAGACATATGGCCATTTTTGTGCCTGGCGCGGCGCCAAGTGCGAAAGGGTTCTTCTGAGGCTGAAGAGAGCAGGAAAGCCTGCAGCCCCCAGGTGTGTGGGGCTACGCAAGCGGTTCCCAAAGAGCTTTAGAACAAGGCATAGTTTTCCCTGCTGGCTCTTTGGGCGTGGGACTAGTCTCCAGACATATGGCCATTTCTGTGCCTGGCGTGACGCCATGTGGGAAAGGGTGGTTTTGAGGCTGAAGGCAGCAGGAAAGCCTGCAGCCCCCAGGTGTGTAGGGCTACGCAAGCGGTTCCCAAAGAGCTTTAGAACAAGGCATAGTTTTCCCTGCTGGCTCTTTGGGTGTGGGACCAGTCTCCAGCCATATGGCTATTTTTGGGCATGGCGCGGCGAGAAGTGGGAAATGGTGGTTTTGAGGCTGAAGGCAGCAGGAAAGCCTGCAGCGCCCAGGTGTGTGGGGCTACGCAAGCGGTTCCCAAAGAGCTTTAGAACAAGGCATAGTTTTCCCTGCTGGCTCTTTGGGCGTGGGACCAGTCTCCAGACATATGGCCATTTTTGGGCCTGGCGCGGCGCCAAGTGGGAAAGGGTGGTATTGAGGCTGAAGGCAGCAGGAAAGCCTGCAGCCCCCAGGTGTGTGGGGCTACGCAAGCGGTTCCCAAAGAGCTTTAGAACAAGGCATAGTTTTCCCTGCTGGCTCTTTGGGCATGGGACCACTCTCCAGCCATATGGCCAGTTTTGGGCCTGGCGCGGCGCCAAGTGGGAAAGGGTGGTATTGAGGCTGAAGGCAGCAGGAAAGCAAAGCCTGCAGCCCCCAGGTGTGTGGGGCTACGCAAGCCGTTCCCAAAGAGCTTTAGAACAAGGCATAGTTTTCCCTGCTGGCTCTTTGGGCGTGGGACCAGTCTCCAGACATATGGCCATTTTTCGGCCTGGTGCGGCGCCAAGTGCGAAAGGGTTCTTCTGAGGCTGAAAGCGCGAGAAAAGCGTGCAGCCCCCAGTTTGTGTGGGGCTACGCAAGCGGTTCCCAAAGAGCTTTAGAACAAGGCATAGTTTTCCCTGCTGGCTCTTTGGGCGTGGGACCATTCTCCAGACATATGGCCATTTTTGTGCCTGGCGCAGCGCCAAGTGCGAAAGGGTTCTTCTGAGGCTGAAGGCAGCAGGAAAGCCTGCAGCCCCCAGGTGTGTGGGGCTACGCAAGCGGTTCCCAAAGAGCTTTAGAACAAGGCATAGTTTTCCCTGCTGGCTCTTTGGGCGTGGGACCAGTCTCCAGACATATGGCCATTTTTGTGCCTGGCGCGGCGCCAAGTGGGAAAGCGTGCTTTTGAGGCTGAAGAGAGCAGGAAAGCCTGCAGCCCCCAGTTGTGTGGGGCTACGCAATCGGTTACCAAAGAGCTTTAGAACAAGGCATAATTTTCCCTGCTGGCTCTTTGGGCGTGGGACCATTCTCCAGACATATGGCCATTTTTGTGCCTGGCGCGGCGCCAAGTCGGAAAGCGTGCTTTTGAGGCTGAAGAGAGCAGGAAAGCCTGCAGCCCCCAGGTGTGTGGGGCTACGCAAGCCGTTCCCAAAGAGCTTTAGAACAAGGCATAGTTTTCCCTGCTGGCTCTTTGGGCGTGGGACCAACCTCCAGACATATGGCCATTTTTGTGCCTGGCGTGACGCCAAGTGGGAAAGGGTGCTTTTGAGGCTGAAGGCAGCAGGAAAGCCTGCAGCCCCCAGGTGTGTGGGGCTACGCAAGCGGTTCCCAAAGAGCTTTAGAACAAGGCATAGTTTTTCTTGCTGGCTCTTTGGGCGTGGGACCAGTCTCCAGACATATGGCCATTTTTGGGCCTGGCGCGGAGCCAAGTGGGAAAGGGTGCTTTTGAGGCTGAAGGCAGCAGGAAAGCCTGCAGCCCCCAGGTGTGTGGGGCTACGCAAGCGGTTCCCAAAGAGCTTTAGAACAAGGCATAGTTTTCCCTGCTGGCTCTTTGGGAAAGGGACCAACCTCCAGACATATGGCCATTTTTGGGCCTTGCGCGGCGCCAAGTGGGAAAGCGTGCTTTTGAGGCTGAAGAGAGCAGGAAAGCCTGCAGCCCCCAGGTGTGTGGGGCTACGCAAGCGGTTCCCAAAGAGCTTTAGAACAAGGCATAGTTTTCCCTGCTGGCTCTTTGGGCGTGGGACCAACGTCCAGACATATGGCCATTTTTGTGCCTGGCGCGGCGCCAAGTGGGAAAGCGTGCTTTGAGGCTGAAGAGAGCAGGAAAGCCTGCAGCCCCCAGGTGTGTGGGGCTACGCAAGCCGTTCCCAAAGACCTTTAGAACAAGGCATAGTTTTCCCTGCTGGCTCTTTGGGCGTGGAACCAATCTCCAGACATATGGCCATTTTTGTGCCTGGCGCGGCGCCAAGTGCGAAAGGGTTCTTCTGAGGCTGAAGAGAGCAGGAAAGCCTGCAGCCCCCAGGTGTGTGGGGCTACGCAAGCCGTTCCCAAAGAGCTTTAGAACAAGGCATAGTTTTCCCTGCTGGCTCTTTGGGCATGGAACAAATCTCCAGACATATGGCCATTTTTGTGCCTGGCGCGGCGCCAAGTGCGAAAGGGTTCTTCTGAGGCTGAAGGCAGCAAGAAAGCCTGCAGCCCCCAGGTGTGTGCGGCTACGCAAGCCGTTCCCAAAGAGCTTTAGAACAAGGCATAGTTTTCCCTGCTGGCTCTTTGGGCGTGGGACCAGTCTCCAGACATATGGCCATTTCTGTGCCTGGCGTGACGCCATGTGGGAAAGGGTGGTTTTGAGGCTGAAGGCAGCAGGAAAGCCTGCAGCCCCCAGGTGTGTGGGGCTACGCAAGCGGTTCCCAAAGAGCTTTAGAACAAGGCATAGTTTTCCCTGCTGGCTCTTTGGGTGTGGGACCAGTCTCCAGCCATATGGCTATTTTTGGGCATGGCGCGGCGAGAAGTGGGAAATGGTGGTTTCGAGGATGAAGGCAGCAGGAAATCCTGCAGCCCCCAGGTGTGTGGGGCTACGCAAGCCGTTCCCAAAGAGCTTTAGAACAAGGCATAGTTTTCCCTGCTGGCTCTTTGGGCGTGGGACCAGTCTCCAGACATATGGCCATTTTTGGGCGTGGCGCGGCGCCAAGTGGGAAAGCGTGCTTTTGAGGCTGAAGGCAGCAGGAAAGCCTGCAGTCCCCACGTGTGTGGGGCTACGCAAGCGGTTCCCAAAGAGCTTTAGAACAAGGCATAGTTTTCCCTGCTGGCTCTTTGGGCGTGGGACCAATCTCCAGACATATGGCCATTTTTGGGCCTGGCGTTACGCCAAGTGGGAAAGGGTGGTTTTGAGGCTGAAGGCAGTAGGAAAGCCTGCAGCCCCCAGGTCTGTGGGGCTACGCAAGCGGTTCCCAAAGAGCTTTAGAACAAGGCATAGTTTTTCCTGCTGGCTCTTTGGGCGTGGAACCAATCTCCAGACATATGGCCATTTTTGTGCCTGGCGCGGCGCCAAGTGCGAAAGGGTTCTTCTGAGGCTGAAGAGAGCAGGAAAGCCTGCAGCCCCCAGGTGTGTGGGGCTACGCAAGCCGTTCCCAAAGAGCTTTAGAACAAGGCATAGTTTTCCCTGCTGGCTCTTTGGGCGTGGGACCAATCTCCAGACATATGGCCATTTTTGTGCCTGGCGCGGCGCCAAGTGCGAAAGGGTTCTTCTGAGGCTGAAGAGAGCAGGAAAGCCTGCAGCCCCCAGGTGTGTGGGGCTACGCAAGCCGTTCCCAAAGAGCTTTAGAACAAGGCATAGTTTTCCCTGCTGGCTCTTTGGGCGTGGGACTAGTCTCCAGACATATGGCCATTTCTGTGACTGGCGTGACGCCATGAGGGAAAGGGTGGTTTTGAGGCTGAAGGCAGCAGGAAAGCCTGCAGCCCCCAGGTGTGTGGGGCTACGCAAGCGGTTCCCAAAGAGCTTTAGAAGAAGGCATAGTTTTCCCTGCTGGCTCTTTGGGTGTGGGACCAGTCTCCAGCCATATGGCAATTTTTGGGCATGGCGCGGCGAGAAGTGGGAAATGGTGGTTTTGAGGCTGAAGGCAGCAGGAAAGCCTGCAGCCCCCAGGTGTGTGGGGCTACGCAAGCCGTTCCCAAAGAGCTTTAGAACAAGGCATAGTTTTCCCTGCTGGCTCTTTGGGCATGGGACCAATCTCCAGACATATGGCCATTTTTGTGCCTGGTGCGGCGCCAAGTGGGAAAGCGTGCTTTTGAGGCTGAAGAGAGCAGGAAAGCCTGCAGCCCCCAGGTGTGTGGGGCTACGCAAGCGGTTCCCAAAGAGCTTTAGAACAAGGCATAGTTTTCCCTGCTGGCTCTTTGGGCGTGGGACCAATCTCCAGACATATGGCCATTTTTGTGCCAGGCGCGGCGCCAAGTGCGAAAGGGTTCTTCTGAGGCTGAAGGCAGCAGGAAAGCCTGCAGCCCCCAGGTGTGTGGGGCTACGCAAGCCGTTCCCAAAGAGCTTTAGAACAAGGCATAGTTTTCCCTGCTGGTTCTTTGGGCATGGAACAAATCTCCAGACATATGGCCATTTTTGTGCCTGGCGAGGCGCCAAGTGCGAAAGGGTTCTTGTGAGGCTGAAGGCAGCAGGAAAGCCTGCAGCCCCCAGGTGTGTGGGGCTACGCAAGCGGTTCCCCAAGAGCTTTAGAACAAGGCATAGTTTTCCCTGCTGGCTCTTTGGGCGTGGGACCAGTCTCCAGACATATGACCATTTCTGTGCCTGGCGTGACGCCAAGTGGGAAAGGGTGGTTTTGAGGCTGAAGGCAGCAGGAAAGCCTGCAGCGCCCAGGTGTGTGGGGCTATGCAAGCGGTTCCCAAAGAGCTTTAGAACAAGGCATAGTTTTCCCTGCTGGCTCTTTGGGTGTGGGACCAGTCTCCAGCCATATGGCCATTTTTGTGCCTGGCGCGGCGCCAAGTGGGAAAGCGTGCTTTGAGGCTGAAGAGAGCAGGAAAGCCTGCAGCCCCCAGGTGTGTGGGGCTACGCAAGCCGTTCCCAAAGAGCTTTAGAACAAGGCATAGTTTTCCCTGCTGGCTCTTTGGGCGTGGAACCAATCTCCAGACATATGGCCATTTTTGTGCCTGGCGCGGCGCCAAGTGCGAAAGGGTTCTTCTGAGGCTGAAGAGAGCAGGAAAGCCTGCAGCCCCCAGGTGTGTGGGGCTACGCAAGCCGTTCCCAAAGAGCTTTAGAACAAGGCATAATTTTCCCTGCTGGCTCTTTGGGCGTGGGACCAATCTCCAGACATATGGCCATTTTTGTGCCTGGCGCGGCGCCAAGTGCGAAAGGGTTCTTCTGAGGCTGAAGAGAGCAGGAAAGCCTGCAGCCCCCAGGTGTGTGGGGCTACGCAAGCCGTTCCCAAAGAGCTTTAGAACAAGGCATAGTTTTCCCTGCTGGCTCTTTGGGCGTGGGACTAGTCTCCAGACATATGGCCATTTCTGTGCCTGGCGTGACGCCATGAGGGAAAGGGTGGTTTTGAGGCTGAAGGCAGCAGGAAAGCCTGCAGCCCCCAGTTGTGTGGGGCTACGCAAGCGGTTCCCAAAGAGCTTTAGAACAAGGCATAGTTTTCCCTGCTGGCTCTTTGGGCGTGGAACCAATCTCCAGACATATGGCCATTTTTGTGCCTGGCGCGGCGCCAAGTCGGAAAGCGTGCTTTTGAGGCTGAAGAGAGCAGGAAAGCCTGCAGCCCCCAGGTGTGTGGGGCTACGCAAGCCGTTCCCAAAGAGCTTTAGAACAAGGCATAGTTTTCCCTGCTGGCTCTTTGGGCGTGGGACCAACCTCCAGACATATGGCCATTTTTGTGCCTGGCGTGACGCCAAGTGGGAAAGGGTGCTTTTGAGGCTGAAGGCAGCAGGAAAGCCTGCAGCCCCCAGGTGTGTGGGGCTACGCAAGCGGTTCCCAAAGAGCTTTAGAACAAGGCATAGTTTTTCTTGCTGGCTCTTTGGGCGTGGGACCAGTCTCCAGACATATGGCCATTTTTGGGCCTGGCGCGGAGCCAAGTGGGAAAAGGTGCTTTTGAGGCTGAAGGCAGCAGGAAAGCCTGCAGCCCCCAGGTGTGTGGGGCTACGCAAGCCGTTCCCAAAGAGCTTTAGAACAAGGCATAGTTTTCCCTGCTGGCTCTTTGGGAAAGGGACCAACCTCCAGACATATGGCCATTTTTGGGCCTTGCGCGGCGCCAAGTGGGAAAGCGTGCTTTTGAGGCTGAAGAGAGCAGGAAAGCCTGCAGCCCCCAGGTGTGTGGGGCTACGCAAGCGGTTCCCAAAGAGCTTTAGAACAAGGCATAGTTTTCCCTGCTGGCTCTTTGGGCGTGGGACCAATCTCCAGCCATATGGCCATTTTTGTGCCTGGCGCGGCGCCAAGTGGGAAAGCGTGCTTTGAGGCTGAAGAGAGCAGGAAAGCCTGCAGCCCCCAGGTGTGTGGGGCTACGCAAGCCGTTCCCAAAGACCTTTAGAACAAGGCATAGTTTTCCCTGCTGGCTCTTTGGGCGTGGAACCAATCTCCAGACATATGGCCATTTTTGTGCCTGGCGCGGCGCCAAGTGCGAAAGGGTTCTTCTGAGGCTGAAGAGAGCAGGAAAGCCTGCAGCCCCCAGGTGTGTGGGGCTACGCAAGCCGTTCCCAAAGAGCTTTAGAACAAGGCATAGTTTTCCCTGCTGGCTCTTTGGGCATGGAACAAATCTCCAGACATATGGCCATTTTTGTGCCTGGCGCGGCGCCAAGTGCGAAAGGGTTCTTCTGAGGCTGAAGGCAGCAAGAAAGCCTGCAGCCCCCAGGTGTGTGCGGCTACGCAAGCCGTTCCCAAAGAGCTTTAGAACAAGGCATAGTTTTCCCTCCTGGCTCTTTGGGCGTGGGACCAGTCTCCAGACATATGGCCATTTCTGTGCCTGGCGTGACGCCATGTGGGAAAGGGTGGTTTTGAGGCTGAAGGCAGCAGGAAAGCCTGCAGCCCCCAGGTGTGTGGGGCTACGCAAGCGGTTCCCAAAGAGCTTTAGAACAAGGCATAGTTTTCCCTGCTGGCTCTTTGGGTGTGGGACCAGTCTCCAGCCATATGGCTATTTTTGGGCATGGCGCGGCGAGAAGTGGGAAATGGTGGTTTCGAGGATGAAGGCAGCAGGAAATCCTGCAGCCCCCAGGTGTGTGGGGCTACGCAAGCCGTTCCCAAAGAGCTTTAGAACAAGGCATAGTTTTCCCTGCTGGCTCTTTGGGCGTGGGACCAGTCTCCAGACATATGGCCATTTTTGGGCGTGGCGCGGCGCCAAGTGGGAAAGCGTGCTTTTGAGGCTGAAGGCAGCAGGAAAGCCTGCAGTCCCCACGTGTGTGGGGCTACGCAAGCGGTTCCCAAAGAGCTTTAGAACAAGGCATAGTTTTCCCTGCTGGCTCTTTGGGCGTGGGACCAATCTCCAGACATATGGCCATTTTTGGGCCTGGCGTTACGCCAAGTGGGAAAGGGTGGTTTTGAGGCTGAAGGCAGTAGGAAAGCCTGCAGCCCCCAGGTCTGTGGGGCTACGCAAGCGGTTCCCAAAGAGCTTTAGAACAAGGCATAGTTTTTCCTGCTGGCTCTTTGGGCGTGGAACCAATCTCCAGACATATGGCCATTTTTGTGCCTGGCGCGGCGCCAAGTGCGAAAGGGTTCTTCTGAGGCTGAAGAGAGCAGGAAAGCCTGCAGCCCCCAGGTGTGTGGGGCTACGGAAGCCGTTCCCAAAGAGCTTTAGAACAAGGCATAGTTTTCCCTGCTGGCTCTTTGGGCGTGGGACCAATCTCCAGACATATGGCCATTTTTGTGCCTGGCGCGGCGCCAAGTGCGAAAGGGTTCTTCTGAGGCTGAAGAGAGCAGGAAAGCCTGCAGCCCCCAGGTGTGTGGGGCTACGCAAGCCGTTCCCAAAGAGCTTTAGAACAAGGCATAGTTTTCCCTGCTGGCTCTTTGGGCGTGGGACTAGTCTCCAGACATATGGCCATTTCTGTGACTGGCGTGACGCCATGAGGGAAAGGGTGGTTTTGAGGCTGAAGGCAGCAGGAAAGCCTGCAGCCCCCAGGTGTGTGGGGCTACGCAAGCGGTTCCCAAAGAGCTTTAGAACAAGGCATAGTTTTCCCTGCTGGCTCTTTGGGCGTGGGACCAATCTCCAGCCATATGGCCATTTTTGTGCCTGGCGCGGCGCCAAGTGGGAAAGCGTGCTTTGAGGCTGAAGAGAGCAGGAAAGCCTGCAGCCCCCAGGTGTGTGGGGCTACGCAAGCCGTTCCCAAAGACCTTTAGAACAAGGCATAGTTTTCCCTGCTGGCTCTTTGGGCGTGGAACCAATCTCCAGACATATGGCCATTTTTGTGCCTGGCGCGGCGCCAAGTGCGAAAGGGTTCTTCTGAGGCTGAAGAGAGCAGGAAAGCCTGCAGCCCCCAGGTGTGTGGGGCTACGCAAGCCGTTCCCAAAGAGCTTTAGAACAAGGCATAGTTTTCCCTGCTGGCTCTTTGGGCATGGAACAAATCTCCAGACATATGGCCATTTTTGTGCCTGGCGCGGCGCCAAGTGCGAAAGGGTTCTTCTGAGGCTGAAGGCAGCAAGAAAGCCTGCAGCCCCCAGGTGTGTGCGGCTACGCAAGCCGTTCCCAAAGAGCTTTAGAACAAGGCATAGTTTTCCCTGCTGGCTCTTTGGGCGTGGGACCAGTCTCCAGACATATGGCCATTTCTTTGCCTGGCGTGACGCCATGTGGGAAAGGGTGGTTTTGAGGCTGAAGGCAGCAGGAAAGCCTGCAGCCCCCAGGTGTGTGGGGCTACGCAAGCGGTTCCCAAAGAGCTTTAGAACAAGGCATAGTTTTCCCTGCTGGCTCTTTGGGTGTGGGACCAGTCTCCAGCCATATGGCTATTTTTGGGCATGGCGCGGCGAGAAGTGGGAAATGGTGGTTTCGAGGATGAAGGCAGCAGGAAATCCTGCAGCCCCCAGGTGTGTGGGGCTACGCAAGCCGTTCCCAAAGAGCTTTAGAACAAGGCATAGTTTTCCCTGCTGGCTCTTTGGGCGTGGGACCAGTCTCCAGACATATGGCCATTTTTGGGCGTGGCACGGCGCCAAGTGGGAAAGCGTGCTTTTGAGGCTGAAGGCAGCACGAAAGCCTGCAGTCCCCACGTGTGTGGGGCTACGCAAGCGGTTCCCAAAGAGCTTTAGAACAAGGCATAGTTTTCCCTGCTGGCTCTTTGGGCGTGGGACCAATCTCCAGACATATGGCCATTTTTGGGCCTGGCGTTACGCCAAGTGGGAAAGGGTGGTTTTGAGGCTGAAGGCAGTAGGAAAGCCTGCAGCCCCCAGGTCTGTGGGGCTACGCAAGCGGTTCCCAAAGAGCTTTAGAACAAGGCATAGTTTTTCCTGCTGGCTCTTTGGGCGTGGAACCAATCTCCAGACATATGGCCATTTTTGTGCCTGGCGCGGCGCCAAGTGCGAAAGGGTTCTTCTGAGGCTGAAGAGAGCAGGAAAGCCTGCAGCCCCCAGGTGTGTGGGGCTACGGAAGCCGTTCCCAAAGAGCTTTAGAACAAGGCATAGTTTTCCCTGCTGGCTCTTTGGGCGTGGGACCAATCTCCAGACATATGGCCATTTTTGTGCCTGGCGCGGCGCCAAGTGCGAAAGGGTTCTTCTGAGGCTGAAGAGAGCAGGAAAGCCTGCAGCCCCCAGGTGTGTGGGGCTACGCAAGCCGTTCCCAAAGAGCTTTAGAACAAGGCATAGTTTTCCCTGCTGGCTCTTTGGGCGTGGGACTAGTCTCCAGACATATGGCCATTTCTGTGACTGGCGTGACGCCATGAGGGAAAGGGTGGTTTTGAGGCTGAAGGCAGCAGGAAAGCCTGCAGCCCCCAGGTGTGTGGGGCTACGCAAGCGGTTCCCAAAGAGCTTTAGAAGAAGGCATAGTTTTCCCTGCTGGCTCTTTGGGTGTGGGACCAGTCTCCAGCCATATGGCAATTTTTGGGCATGGCGCGGCGAGAAGTGGGAAATGGTGGTTTTGAGGCTGAAGGCAGCAGGAAAGCCTGCAGCCCCCAGGTCTGTGGGGCTACGCAAGCCGTTCCCAAAGAGCTTTAGAACAAGGCATAGTTTTCCCTGCTGGCTCTTTGGGCATGGGACCAATCTCCAGACATATGGCCATTTTTGTGCCTGGTGCGGCGCCAAGTGGGAAAGCGTGCTTTTGAGGCTGAAGAGAGCAGGAAAGCCTGCAGCCCCCAGGTGTGTGGGGCTACGCAAGCGGTTCCCAAAGAGCTTTAGAACAAGGCATAGTTTTCCCTGCTGGCTCTTTGGGCGTGGGACCAATCTCCAGACATATGGCCATTTTTGTGCCAGGCGCGGCGCCAAGTGCGAAAGGGTTCTTCTGAGGCTGAAGGCAGCAGGAAAGCCTGCAGCCCCCAGGTGTGTGGGGCTACGCAAGCCGTTCCCAAAGAGCTTTAGAACAAGGCATAGTTTTCCCTGCTGGCTCTTTGGGCATGGAACAAATCTCCAGACATATGGCCATTTTTGTGCCTGGCGAGGCGCCAAGTGCGAAAGGGTTCTTGTGAGGCTGAAGGCAGCAGGAAAGCCTGCAGCCCCCAGGTGTGTGGGGCTACGCAAGCGGTTCCCAAAGAGCTTTAGAACAAGGCATAGTTTTCCCTGCTGGCTCTTTGGGCGTGGGACCAGTCTCCAGACATATGACCATTTCTGTGCCTGGCGTGACGCCAAGTGGGAAAGGGTGGTTTTGAGGCTGAAGGCAGCAGGAAAGCCTGCAGCGCCCAGGTGTGTGGGGCTATGCAAGCGGTTCCCAAAGAGCTTTAGAACAAGGCATAGTTTTCCCTGCTGGCTCTTTGGGTGTGGGACCAGTCTCCAGCCATATGGCCATTTTTGTGCCTGGCGCGGCGCCAAGTGGGAAAGCGTGCTTTGAGGCTGAAGAGAGCAGGAAAGCCTGCAGCCCCCAGGTGTGTGGGGCTACGCAAGCCGTTCCCAAAGAGCTTTAGAACAAGGCATAGTTTTAACTGCTGGCTCTTTGGGCGTGGAACCAATCTCCAGACATATGGCCATTTTTGTGCCTGGCGCGGCGCCAAGTGCGAAAGGGTTCTTCTGAGGCTGAAGAGAGCAGGAAAGCCTGCAGCCCCCAGGTGTGTGGGGCTACGCAAGCCGTTCCCAAAGAGCTTTAGAACAAGGCATAGTTTTCCCTGCTGGCTCTTTGGGCGTGGGACCAATCTCCAGACATATGGCCATTTTTGTGCCTGGCGCGGCGCCAAGTGCGAAAGGGTTCTTCTGAGGCTGAAGAGAGCAGGAAAGCCTGCAGCCCCCAGGTGTGTGGGGCTACGCAAGCCGTTCCCAAAGAGCTTTAGAACAAGGCATAGTTTTCCCTGCTGGCTCTTTGGGCGTGGGACTAGTCTCCAGACATATGGCCATTTCTGTGCCTGGCGTGACGCCATGAGGGAAAGGGTGGTTTTGAGGCTGAAGGCGACAGGAAAGCCTGCAGCCCCCAGTTGTGTGGGGCTACGCAAGCGGTTCCCAAAGAGCTTTAGAAGAAGGCATAGTTTTCCCTGCTGGCTCTTTGGGTGTGGGACCAGTCTCCAGCCATATGGCAATTTTTGGGCATGGCGCGGCGAGAAGTGGGAAATGGTGGTTTTGAGGCTGAAGGCAGCAGGAAAGCCTGCAGCCCCCAGGTCTGTGGGGCTACGCAAGCCGTTCCCAAAGAGCTTTAGAACAAGGCATAGTTTTCCCTGCTGGCTCTTTGGGCATGGGACCAATCTCCAGACATATGGCCATTTTTGGGCCTGGCGCGGCGCCAAGTGCGAAAGGGTGGTTTTGAGGCTGAAGGCAGCAGGAAAGCCTGCAGCCCCCAGGTGTGTGGGGCTACGCAAGCGGTTCCCAAAGAGCTTTAGAACAAGGCATAGTTTTCCCTGCTGGCTCTTTGGGCGTGGGACCAATCTCCAGACATATGGCCATTTTTGTGCCTGGCGCGGCGCCAAGTGCGAAAGGGTTCTTGTGAGGCTGAAGGCAGCAGGAAAGCCTGCAGCCCCCAGGTGTGTGGGGCTACGCAAGCCGTTCCCAAAGAGCTTTAGAACAAGGCATAGTTTTCCCTGCTGGCTCTTTGGGCGTGGGACCAATCTCCAGACATATGGCCATTTTTGGGCCTGGCGTTACGCCAAGTGGGAAAGGGTGGTTTTGAGGCTGAAGGCAGCAGGAAAGCCTGCAGCCCCCAGGTGTGTGGGGCTACGCAAGCGGTTCCCAAAGAGCTTTAGAACAAGGCATAGTTTTTCCTGCTGGCTCTTTGGGCGTGGGACCAGTCTCCAGCCATATGGCCATTTTTGTGCCTGGCGCGGCGCCAAGTGGGAAAGCGTGCTTTGAGGCTGAAGAGAGCAGGAAAGCCTGCAGCCCCCAGGTGTGTGGGGCTACGCAAGCCGTTCCCAAAGAGCTTTAGAACAAGGCATAGTTTTCCCTGCTGGCTCTTTGGGCGTGGGACCAGTCTCCAGACATATGGCCATTTCTGTGCCTGGCGTGACGCCATGTGGGAAAGGGTGGTTTTGAGGCTGAAGGCAGCAGGAAAGCCTGCAGCGCCCAGGTCTGTAGGGCTATGCAAGCGGTTCCCAAAGAGCTTTAGAACAAGGCATAGTTTTCCCTGCTGGCTCTTTGGGTGTGGGACCAGTCTCCAGCCATATGGCTATTTTTGGGCATGGCGCGGCGAGAAGTGGGAAATGGTGGTTTTGAGGCTGAAGGCAGCAGGAAAGCCTGCAGCCCCCAGGTGTGTGGGGCTACGCAATCGGTTCCCAAAGAGCTTTAGAACAAGGCATAGTTTTCCCTGCTGGCTCTTTGGGCGTGGGACCAGTCTCCAGACATATGGCCATTTTTGGGCCTGGCGCGGCACCAAGTGGGAAAGGGTGGTTTTGAGGCTGAAGGCAGCAGGAAAGCCTGCAGCCGCCAGGTGTGTGGGGCTACGCAAGCGGCTCCCAAAGAGCTTTAGAACAAGGCATAGTTTTCCCTGCTGGCTCTTTGGGCGTGGGACCAGTCTCCAGACATATGGCCATTTTTGGGCCTGGTGCGGCGCCAAGTGCGAAAGAGTTCTTCTAAGGCTGAAAGCGCGAGAATAGCCTGCAGCCCCCAGTTTGTGTGGGGCTACGCAAGCGGTTCCCAAAGAGCTTTAGAACAAGGCATAGTTTTCCCTGCTGGCTCTTTGGGCGTGGGACCAATCTCCAGACATATGGCCATTTTTGTGCCTGGCGCGGCGCCAAGTGGGAAAGGGTGGTTTTGAGGCTGAAGGCAGCAGGAAAGCCTGCAGCCCCCAGGTCCGTGGGGCTACGCAAGCGGTTCCCAAAGAGCTTTAGAACAAGGCATAGTTTTCCCTGCTGGCTCTTTGGGCGTGGGACCAATCTCCAGCCATATGGCCATTTTTGTGCCTGGCGCGGCGCCAAGTGGGAAAGCGTGCTTTTCAGGCTGAAGAGAGCAGGAAAGCCTGCAGCCCCCAGGTGTGTGGGGCTACGCAAGCGGTTCCCAAAGAGCTTTAGAACAAGGCATAGTTTTCCCTGCTGGCTCTTTGGGCGTGGAACCAATCTCCAGACATATGGCCATTTTTGTGCCTGGCGCGGCGCCAAGTGCGAAAGGGTTCTTCTGAGGCTGAAGAGAGCAGGAAAGCCTGCAGCCCCCAGGTGTGTGCGGCTACGCAAGCCGTTCCCAAAGAGCTTTAGAACAAGGCATAGTTTTCCCTGCTGGCTCTTTGGGCGTGGGACCAATCTCCAGACATATGGCCATTTTTGTGCCTGGCGCGGCGCCAAGTGGGAAAGGGTGGCTTTGAGGCTGAAGGCAGCAGGAAAGCCTGCAGCCCCCAGGTGTGTGGGGCTACGCAAGCGGTTCCCAAAGAGCTTTAGAACAAGGCATAGTTTTCCCTGCTGGCTCTCTGGGCGTGGGACCAACCTCCAGACATATGGCCATTTTTGGGCCTGGCGTGACGCCAAGTGGGAAAGGGTGCTTTTGAGGCTGAAGGCAGCAGGAAAGCCTGCAGCCCCCAGGTGTGTGGGGTTACGCAAGCGGTTCCCAAAGAGCTTTAGAACAAGGCATAGTTTTTCCTGCTGGCTCTTTGGGCGTGGGACCAGTCTCCAGACATATGGCCATTTTTGGGCCTGGCGCGGCGCCAAGTGGGAAAGCGTGCTTTTGAGGCTGAAGAGAGCAGGAAAGCCTGCAGCCCCCAGGTGTGTGGGGCTACACAAGCGGTTCCCAAAGAGCTTTAGAACAAGGCATAGTTTTCCCTGCTGGCTCTTTGGGCGTGGAACCAATCTCCAGACATATGGCTATTTTTGGGCCTGGCGCGGCGCCAAGTGCGAAACGGTTCTTCTGAGGCTGAAGAGAGCAGGAAAGCCTGCAGCCCCCAGGTCTGTGGGGCTACGCAAGCGGTTCCCAAAGAGCTTTAGAACAAGGCATAGTTTTCCCTGCTGGCTCTTTGGGCGTGGGACCAGTCTCCAGACATATGGCCATTTTTGGGCCTGGCGCGGCGCCAAGTGGGAAAGGGTGGTTTTGAGGCTGAAGGCAGCAGGAGAAGCCTGCAGCCCCCATGTGTGTGGGGCTACGCAAGCGGTTCCCAAAGAGCTTTAGAACAAGGCATAGTTTTTCCTGCTGGCTCTTTGGGCGTGGGACCAGTCTCCAGACATATGGCCATTTTTGGGCCTGGCGCGGCGCCAAGTGGGAAAGGGTGCTTTTGAGGCTGAAGAGAGCAGGAAAGCCTGCAGCCCCCAGGTGTGTGGGGCTACGCAAGCGGTTCCCAAAGAGCTTTAGAACAAGGCATAGTTTTCCCTGCTGGCTCTTTGGGCGTGGAACCAATCTCCAGACATATGGCCATTTTTGTGCCTGGCGCGGCGCCAAGTGCGAAAGGGTTCTTCTGAGGCTGAAGAGAGCAGGAAAGCCTGCAGCCCCCAGGTCTGTGGGGCTACGGAAGCCGTTCCCAAAGAGCTTTAGAACAAGGCATAGTTTTCCCTGCTGGCTCTTTGGGCGTGGGACCAATCTCCAGACATATGGCCATTTTTGTGCCTGGCGCGGCGACAAGTGCGAAAGGGTTCTTCTGAGGCTGAAGAGAGCAGGAAAGCCTGCAGCCCCCAGGTGTGTGGGGCTACGCAAGCCGTTCCCAAAGAGCTTTAGAACAAGGCATAGTTTTCCCTGCTGGCTCTTTGGGCGTGGGACTAGTCTCCAGACATATGGCCATTTCTGTGACTGGCGTGACGCCATGAGGGAAAGGGTGGTTTTGAGGCTGAAGGCAGCAGGAAAGCCTGCAGCCCCCAGGTGTGTGGGGCTACGCAAGCGGTTCCCAAAGAGCTTTAGAAGAAGGCATAGTTTTCCCTGCTGGCTCTTTGGGTGTGGGACCAGTCTCCAGCCATATGGCAATTTTTGGGCATGGCGCGGCGAGAAGTGGGAAATGGTGGTTTTGAGGCTGAAGGCAGCAGGAAAGCCTGCAGCCCCCAGGTCTGTGGGGCTACGCAAGCCGTTCCCAAAGAGCTTTAGAACAAGGCATAGTTTTCCCTGCTGGCTCTTTGGGCATGGGACCAATCTCCAGACATATGGCCATTTTTGTGCCTGGTGCGGCGCCAAGTGGGAAAGCGTGCTTTTGAGGCTGAAGAGAGCAGGAAAGCCTGCAGCCCCCAGGTGTGTGGGGCTACGCAAGCGGTTCCCAAAGAGCTTTAGAACAAGGCATAGTTTTCCCTGCTGGCTCTTTGGGCGTGGGACCAATCTCCAGACATATGGCCATTTTTGTGCCAGGCGCGGCGCCAAGTGCGAAAGGGTTCTTCTGAGGCTGAAGGCAGCAGGAAAGCCTGCAGCCCCCAGGTGTGTGGGGCTACGCAAGCCGTTCCCAAAGAGCTTTAGAACAAGGCATAGTTTTCCCTGCTGGCTCTTTGGGCATGGAACAAATCTCCAGACATATGGCCATTTTTGTGCCTGGCGAGGCGCCAAGTGCGAAAGGGTTCTTGTGAGGCTGAAGGCAGCAGGAAAGCCTGCAGCCCCCAGGTGTGTGGGGCTACGCAAGCGGTTCCCAAAGAGCTTTAGAACAAGGCATAGTTTTCCCTGCTGGCTCTTTGGGCGTGGGACCAGTCTCCAGACATATGACCATTTCTGTGCCTGGCGTGACGCCAAGTGGGAAAGGGTGGTTTTGAGGCTGAAGGCAGCAGGAAAGCCTGCAGCGCCCAGGTGTGTGGGGCTATGCAAGCGGTTCCCAAAGAGCTTTAGAACAAGGCATAGTTTTCCCTGCTGGCTCTTTGGGTGTGGGACCAGTCTCCAGCCATATGGCCATTTTTGTGCCTGGCGCGGCGCCAAGTGGGAAAGCGTGCTTTGAGGCTGAAGAGAGCAGGAAAGCCTGCAGCCCCCAGGTGTGTGGGGCTACGCAAGCCGTTCCCAAAGAGCTTTAGAACAAGGCATAGTTTTAACTGCTGGCTCTTTGGGCGTGGAACCAATCTCCAGACATATGGCCATTTTTGTGCCTGGCGCGGCGCCAAGTGCGAAAGGGTTCTTCTGAGGCTGAAGAGAGCAGGAAAGCCTGCAGCCCCCAGGTGTGTGGGGCTACGCAAGCCGTTCCCAAAGAGCTTTAGAACAAGGCATAGTTTTCCCTGCTGGCTCTTTGGGCGTGGGACCAATCTCCAGACATATGGCCATTTTTGTGCCTGGCGCGGCGCCAAGTGCGAAAGGGTTCTTCTGAGGCTGAAGAGAGCAGGAAAGCCTGCAGCCCCCAGGTGTGTGGGGCTACGCAAGCCGTTCCCAAAGAGCTTTAGAACAAGGCATAGTTTTCCCTGCTGGCTCTTTGGGCGTGGGACTAGTCTCCAGACATATGGCCATTTCTGTGCCTGGCGTGACGCCATGAGGGAAAGGGTGGTTTTGAGGCTGAAGGCAGCAGGAAAGCCTGCAGCCCCCAGTTGTGTGGGGCTACGCAAGCGGTTCCCAAAGAGCTTTAGAAGAAGGCATAGTTTTCCCTGCTGGCTCTTTGGGTGTGGGACCAGTCTCCAGCCATATGGCAATTTTTGGGCATGGCGCGGCGAGAAGTGGGAAATGGTGGTTTTGAGGCTGAAGGCAGCAGGAAAGCCTGCAGCCCCCAGGTCTGTGGGGCTACGCAAGCCGTTCCCAAAGAGCTTTAGAACAAGGCATAGTTTTCCCTGCTGGCTCTTTGGGCATGGGACCAATCTCCAGACATATGGCCATTTTTGGGCCTGGCGCGGCGCCAAGTGCGAAAGGGTGGTTTTTGAGGCTGAAGGCAGTAGGAAAGCCTGCAGCCCCCAGGTGTGTGGGGCTACGCAAGCGGTTCCCAAAGAGCTTTAGAACAAGGCATAGTTTTCCCTGCTGGCTCTTTGGGCGTGGGACCAATCTCCAGACATATGGCCATTTTTGTGCCTGGCGCGGCGCCAAGTGCGAAAGGGTTCTTGTGAGGCTGAAGGCAGCAGGAAAGCCTGCAGCCCCCAGGTGTGTGGGGCTACGCAAGCCGTTCCCAAAGAGCTTTAGAACAAGGCATAGTTTTCCCTGCTGGCTCTTTGGGCGTGGGACCAATCTCCAGACATATGGCCATTTTTGGGCCTGGCGTTACGCCAAGTGGGAAAGGGTGGTTTTGAGGCTGAAGGCAGCAGGAAAGCCTGCAGCGCCCAGGTGTGTGGGGCTACGCAAGCGGTTCCCAAAGAGCTTTAGAACAAGGCATAGTTTTTCCTGCTGGCTCTTTGGGCGTGGGACCAGTCTCCAGCCATATGGCCATTTTTGTGCCTGGCGCGGCGCCAAGTGGGAAAGCGTGCTTTGAGGCTGAAGAGAGCAGGAAAGCCTGCAGCCCCCAGGTGTGTGGGGCTACGCAAGCCGTTCCCAAAGAGCTTTAGAACAAGGCATAGTTTTCCCTGCTGGCTCTTTGGGCGTGGGACCAATCTCCAGACATATGGCCATTTTTGTGCCTGGCGAGGCGCCAAGTGCGAAAGGGTTCTTGTGAGGCTGAAGGCAGCAGGAAAGCCTGCAGCCCCCAGGTGTGTGGGGCTACGCAAGCCGTTCCCAAAGAGCTTTAGAACAAGGCATAGTTTTCCCTGCTGGCTCTTTGGGCGTGGGACCAGTCTCCAGACATATGGCCATTTCTGTGCCTGGCGTGACGCCATGTGGGAAAGGGTGGTTTTGAGGCTGAAGGCAGCAGGAAAGCCTGCAGCGCCCAGGTCTGTAGGGCTATGCAAGCGGTTCCCAAAGAGCTTTAGAACAAGGCATAGTTTTCCCTGCTGGCTCTTTGGGTGTGGGACCAGTCTCCAGCCATATGGCTATTTTTGGGCATGGCGCGGCGAGAAGTGGGAAATGGTGGTTTTGAGGCTGAAGGCAGCAGGAAAGCCTGCAGCCCCCAGGTGTGTGGGGCTACGCAATCGGTTCCCAAAGAGCTTTAGAACAAGGCATAGTTTTCCCTGCTGGCTCTTTGGGCGTGGGACCAGTCTCCAGACATATGGCCATTTTTGGGCCTGGCGCGGCACCAAGTGGGAAAGGGTGGTTTTGAGGCTGAAGGCAGCAGGAAAGCCTGCAGCCGCCAGGTGTGTGGGGCTACGCAAGCGGTTCCCAAAGAGCTTTAGAACAAGGCATAGTTTTCCCTGCTGGCTCTTTGGGCGTGGGACCAGTCTCCAGACATATGGCCATTTTTGGGCCTGGTGCGGCGCCAAGTGCGAAAGAGTTCTTCTAAGGCTGAAAGCGCGAGAATAGCCTGCAGCCCCCAGTTTGTGTGGGGCTACGCAAGCGGTTCCCAAAGAGCTTTAGAACAAGGCATAGTTTTCCCTGCTGGCTCTTTGGGCGTGGGACCAATCTCCAGACATATGGCCATTTTTGTGCCTGGCGCGGCGCCAAGTGGGAAAGGGTGGTTTTGAGGCTGAAGGCAGCAGGAAAGCCTGCAGCCCCCAGGTCCGTGGGGCTACGCAAGCGGTTCCCAAAGAGCTTTAGAACAAGGCATAGTTTTCCCTGCTGGCTCTTTGGGCGTGGGACCAATCTCCAGCCATATGGCCATTTTTGTGCCTGGCGCGGCGCCAAGTGGGAAAGCGTGCTTTTCAGGCTGAAGAGAGCAGGAAAGCCTGCAGCCCCCAGGTGTGTGGGGCTACGCAAGCGGTTCCCAAAGAGCTTTAGAACAAGGCATAGTTTTCCCTGCTGGCTCTTTGGGCGTGGAACCAATCTCCAGACATATGGCCATTTTTGTGCCTGGCGCGGCGCCAAGTGCGAAAGGGTTCTTCTGAGGCTGAAGAGAGCAGGAAAGCCTGCAGCCCCCAGGTGTGTGCGGCTACGCAAGCCGTTCCCAAAGAGCTTTAGAACAAGGCATAGTTTTCCCTGCTGGCTCTTTGGGCGTGGGACCAATCTCCAGACATATGGCCATTTTTGTGCCTGGCGCGGCGCCAAGTGGGAAAGGGTGGCTTTGAGGCTGAAGGCAGCAGGAAAGCCTGCAGCCCCCAGGTGTGTGGGGCTACGCAAGCGGTTCCCAAAGAGCTTTAGAACAAGGCATAGTTTTCCCTGCTGGCTCTCTGGGCGTGGAACCAATCTCCAGACATATGGCCATTTTTGGGCCTGGCGTGACGCCAAGTGGGAAAGGGTGCTTTTGAGGCTCAAGGCAGCAGGAAAGCCTGCAGCCCCCAGGTGTGTGGGGTTACGCAAGCGGTTCCCAAAGAGCTTTAGAACAAGGCATAGTTTTTCCTGCTGGCTCTTTGGGCGTGGGACCAGTCTCCAGACATATGGCCATTTTTGGGCCTGGCGCGGCGCCAAGTGGGAAAGCGTGCTTTTGAGGCTGAAGAGAGCAGGAAAGCCTGCAGCCCCCAGGTGTGTGGGGCTACACAAGCGGTTCCCAAAGAGCTTTAGAACAAGGCATAGTTTTCCCTGCTGGCTCTTTGGGCGTGGAACCAATCTCCAGACATATGGCTATTTTTGGGCCTGGCGCGGCGCCAAGTGCGAAACGGTTCTTCTGAGGCTGAAGAGAGCAGGAAAGCCTGCAGCCCCCAGGTCTGTGGGGCTACGCAAGCGGTTCCCAAAGAGCTTTAGAACAAGGCATAGTTTTCCCTGCTGGCTCTTTGGGCGTGGGACCAGTCTCCAGACATATGGCCATTTTTGGGCCTGGCGCGGCGCCAAGTGGGAAAGGGTGGTTTTGAGGCTGAAGGCAGCAGGAGAAGCCTGCAGCCCCCAGGTCTGTGGGGCTACGCAAGCGGTTCCCAAAGAGCTTTAGAACAAGGCATAGTTTTTCCTGCTGGCTCTTTGGGCGTGGGACCAGTCTCCAGACATATGGCCATTTTTGGGCCTGGCGCGGCGCCAAGTGGGAAAGGGTGCTTTTGAGGCTGAAGAGAGCAGGAAAGCCTGCAGCCCCCAGGTGTGTGGGGCTACGCAAGCGGTTCCCAAAGAGCTTTAGAACAAGGCATAGTTTTCCCTGCTGGCTCTTTGGGCGTGGAACCAATCTCCAGACATATGGCCATTTTTGTGCCTGGCGCGGCGCCAAGTGCGAAAGGGTTCTTCTGAGGCTGAAGAGAGCAGGAAAGCCTGCAGCCCCCAGGTGTGTGCGGCTACGCAAGCCGTTCCCAAAGAGCTTTAGAACAAGGCATAGTTTTCCCTGCTGGCTCTTTGGGAAAGGGACCAATCTCCAGCCATATGGCCATTTTTGTGCCTGGCGCGGCGCCAAGTGGGAAAGGGTGGTTTTGAGGCTGAAGGCAGCAGGAAAGCCTGCAGCCCCCAGGTGTGTGGGGCTACGCAAGCGGTTCCCAAAGAGCTTTAGAACAAGGCATAGTTTTCCCTGCTGGCTCTTTGGGCGTGGAACCAATCTCCAGACATATGGCCATTTTTGTGCCTGGCGCGGCGCCAAGTGCGAAAGGGTTCTTCTGAGGCTGAAGAGAGCAGGAAAGCCTGCAGCCCCCAGGTGTGTGCGGCTACGCAAGCCGTTCCCAAAGAGCTTTAGAACAAGGCATAGTTTTCCCTGCTGGCTCTTTGGGCGTGGGACCAATCTCCAGACATATGGCCATTTTTGTGCCTGGCACGGCGCCAATTGGGAAAGGGTGGTTTTGAGGCTGAAGGCAGCAGGAAAGCCTGCAGCCCCCAGGTGTGTGGGGCTACGCAAGCCGTTCCCAAAGAGCTTTAGAACAAGGCATAGTTTTCCCTGCTGGCTCTTTGGGCGTGGGACCAGTCTCCAGCCATATGGCTATTTTTGGGCCTGGCGTGACGCCAAGTGGGAAAGGGTGCTTTTGAGGCTGAAGAGAGCAGGAAAGCCTGCAGCCCCCAGGTGTGTGGGGCTACGCAAGCGGTTCCCAAAGAGCTTTAGAACAAGGCATAGTTTTTCCTGCTGGCTCTTTGGGCGTGGGACCAGTCTCCAGACATATGGCCATTTTTGGGCCTGGCGCGGCGCCAAGTGGGAAAGGGTGGTTTTGAGGCTGAAGGCAGCAGGAGAAGCCTGCAGCCCCCAGGTGTGTGGGGCTACGCAAGCGGTTCCCAAAGAGCTTTAGAACAAGGCATAGTTTTCCCTGCTGGCTCTTTGGGCGTGGGACCAGTCTCCAGACATATGGCCATTTTTGGGCCTGGCGCGGCGCCAAGTGCGAAAGGGTGGTTTTGAGGCTGAAGGCAGCAGGAAAGCCTGCAGCCCCCAGGTGTGTGGGGCTACGCAAGCGGTTCCCAAAGAGCTTTAGAACAAGGCATAGTTTTCCCTGCTGGCTCTTTGGGCGTGGGACCAGTCTCCAGACATATGGCCATTTTTGTGCCTGGCGCGGCGCCAAGTGGGAAAGGGTGGTTTTGAGGCTGAAGAGAGCAGGAAAGCCTGCAGCCCCAAGGTGTGTGGGGCTACGCAAGCGGTTCCCAAAGAGCTTTAGAACAAGGCATAGTTTTCCCTGCTGGCTCTTTGGGCGTGGGACCAACGTCCAGACATATGGCCATTTTTGTGCCTGGCGTGACGCCATGTGGGAAACGGTGGTTTTGAGGCTGAAGGCAGCAGGAAAGCCTGCAGCCCCCAGGTCTGTGGGGCTACGCAAGCGGTTCCCAAAGAGCTTTAGAACAAGGCATAGTTTTCCCTGCTGGCTCTTTGGGCGTGGGACCAACCTCCAGACATATGGCCATTTTTGTGCCTGGCGTGACGCCAAGTGGGAAAGGGTGGTTTTGAGGCTGAAGAGAGCAGGAAAGCCTGCAGCCCCCAGGTGTGTGGGGCTACGCAAGCGGTTCCCAAAGAGCTTTAGAACAAGGCATAGTTTTCCCTGCTGGCTCTTTGGGCGTGGGACCAATCTCCAGACATATGGCCATTTTTGTGCCTGGCGCGGCGCCAAGTGGGAAAGGGTGGATTTGAGGCTGAAGGCAGCAGGAAAGCCTGCAGCCCCCAGGTCTGTGGGGCTACGCAAGCGGTTCCCAAAGAGCTTTAGAACAAGGCATAGTTTTCCCTGCTGGCTCTTTGGGCGTGGGACCAATCTCCAGACATATGGACATTTTTGTGCCTGGCGCGGCGCCAAGTGGGAAAGCGTGCTTTTCAGGCTGAAGGCAGCAGGAAAGCCTGCAGCCCCCAGGTGTGTGGGGCTACGCAAGCGGTTCTCAAAGAGCTTTAGAACAAGGCATAGTTTTCCCTGCTGGCTCTCTGGGCGTGGGACCAACCTCCAGACATATGGCCATTTTTGTGCCTGGCGTGACGCCATGTGGGAAACGGTGGTTTTGAGGCTGAAGGCAGCAGGAAAGCCTGCAGCCCCCAGGTCTGTGGGGCTACGCAAGCGGTTCCCAAAGAGCTTTAGAACAAGGCATAGTTTTCCCTGCTGGCTCTTTGGGCGTGGGACCAACCTCCAGACATATGGCCATTTTTGTGCCTGGCGTGACGCCAAGTGGGAAAGGGTGGTTTTGAGGCTGAAGAGAGCAGGAAAGCCTGCAGCCCCCAGGTGTGTGGGGCTACGCAAGCGGTTCCCAAAGAGCTTTAGAACAAGGCATAGTTTTCCCTGCTGGCTCTTTGGGCGTGGGACCAATCTCCAGACATATGGCCATTTTTGTGCCTGGCGCGGCGCCAAGTGGGAAAGGGTGGATTTGAGGCTGAAGGCAGCAGGAAAGCCTGCAGCCCCCAGGTGTGTGGGGCTACGCAAGCGGTTCCCAAAGAGCTTTAGAACAAGGCATAGTTTTCCCTGCTGGCTCTTTGGGCGTGGGACCAATCTCCAGACATATGGACATTTTTGTGCCTGGCGCGGCGCCAAGTGGGAAAGCGTGCTTTTCAGGCTGAAGGCAGCAGGAAAGCCTGCAGCCCCCAGGTGTGTGGGGCTACGCAAGCGGTTCTCAAAGAGCTTTAGAACAAGGCATAGTTTTCCCTGCTGGCTCTCTGGGCGTGGGACCAACCTCCAGACATATGGCCATTTTTGGGCCTGGCGTGACGCCAAGTGGGAAAGGGTGGTTTTGAGGCTGAAGGCAGCAGGAAAGCCTGCAGCCCCCAGGTGTGTGGGGTTACGCAAGCGGTTCCCAAAGAGCTTTAGAACAAGGCATAGTTTTTCCTGCTGGCTCTTTGGGCGTGGGACCAGTCTCCAGACATATGGCCATTTTTGGGCCTGGCGCGGCGCCAAGTGGGAAAGGGTGCTTTTGAGGCTGAAGGCAGCAGGAGAAGCCTGCAGCCCCCAGGTCTGTGGGGCTACGCAAGCGGTTCCCAAAGAGCTTTAGAACAAGGCATAGTTTTTCCTGCTGGCTCTTTGGGCGTGGGACCAGTCTCCAGACATATGGCCATTTTTGGGCCTGGCGCGGCGCCAAGTGGGAAAGGGTGCTTTTGAGGCTGAAGAGAGCAGGAAAGCCTGCAGCCCCCAGGTGTGTGGGGCTACGCAAGCGGTTCCCAAAGAGCTTTAGAACAAGGCATAGTTTTCCCTGCTGGCTCTTTGGGCGTGGAACCAATCTCCAGACATATGGCCATTTTTGTGCCTGGCGCGGCGCCAAGTGCGAAAGGGTTCTTCTGAGGCTGAAGAGAGCAGGAAAGCCTGCAGCCCCCAGGTGTGTGCGGCTACGCAAGCCGTTCCCAAAGAGCTTTAGAACAAGGCATAGTTTTCCCTGCTGGCTCTTTGGGAAAGGGACCAATCTCCAGCCATATGGCCATTTTTGTGCCTGGCGCGGCGCCAAGTGGGAAAGGGTGGTTTTGAGGCTGAAGGCAGCAGGAAAGCCTGCAGCCCCCAGGTGTGTGGGGCTACGCAAGCGGTTCCCAAAGAGCTTTAGAAGAAGGCATAGTTTTCCCTGCTGGCTCTTTGGGCGTGGAACCAATCTCCAGACATATGGCCATTTTTGTGCCTGGCGCGGCGCCAAGTGCGAAAGGGTTCTTCTGAGGCTGAAGAGAGCAGGAAAGCCTGCAGCCCCCAGGTGTGTGCGGCTACGCAAGCCGTTCCCAAAGAGCTTTAGAACAAGGCATAGTTTTCCCTGCTGGCTCTTTGGGCGTGGGACCAATCTCCAGACATATGGCCATTTTTGTGCCTGGCACGGCGCCAATTGGGAAAGGGTGGTTTTGAGGCTGAAGGCAGCAGGAAAGCCTGCAGCCCCCAGGTGTGTGGGGCTACGCAAGCCGTTCCCAAAGAGCTTTAGAACAAGGCATAGTTTTCCCTGCTGGCTCTTTGGGCGTGGGACCAGTCTCCAGCCATATGGCTATTTTTGGGCCTGGCGTGACGCCAAGTGGGAAAGGGTGCTTTTGAGGCTGAAGAGAGCAGGAAAGCCTGCAGCCCCCAGGTGTGTGGGGCTACGCAAGCGGTTCCCAAAGAGCTTTAGAACAAGGCATAGTTTTTCCTGCTGGCTCTTTGGGCGTGGGACCAGTCTCCAGACATATGGCCATTTTTGGGCCTGGCGCGGCGCCATGTGGGAAAGCGTGCTTTTGAGGCTGAAGAGAGCAGGAAAGCCTGCAGCCCCCAGGTGTGTGGGGCTACGCAAGCGGTTCCCAAAGAGCTTTAGAACAAGGCATAGTTTTCCCTGCTGGCTCTTTGGGCGTGGAACCAATCTCCAGACATATGGCTATTTTTGGGCCTGGCGCGGCGCCAAGTGCGAAACGGTTCTTCTGAGGCTGAAGAGAGCAGGAAAGCCTGCAGCCCCCAGGTGTGTGGGGCTACGCAAGCGGTTCCCAAAGAGCTTTAGAACAAGGCATAGTTTTCCCTGCTGGCTCTTTGAGCGTGGGACCAGTCTCCAGACATATGGCCATTTTTGGGCCTGGCGCGGCGCCAAGTGGGAAAGGGTGGTTTTGAGGCTGAAGGCAGCAGGAGAAGCCTGCAGCCCCCAGGTGTGTGGGGCTACGCAAGCGGTTCCCAAAGAGCTTTAGAACAAGGCATAGTTTTCCCTGCTGGCTCTTTGGGCGTGGGACCAGTCTCCAGACATATGGCCATTTTTGTGCCTGGCGCGGCGCCAAGTGGGAAAGGGTGGTTTTGAGGCTGAAGAGAGCAGGAAAGCCTGCAGCCCCAAGGTGTGTGGGGCTACGCAAGCGGTTCCCAAAGAGCTTTAGAACAAGGCATAGTTTTCCCTGCTGGCTCTTTGGGCGTGGGACCAACCTCCAGACATATGGCCATTTTTGTGCCTGGCGTGACGCCAAGTGGGAAAGGGTGGTTTTGAGGCTGAAGAGAGCAGGAAAGCCTGCAGCCCCCAGGTGTGTGGGGCTACGCAAGCGGTTCCCAAAGAGCTTTAGAACAAGGCATAGTTTTCCCTGCTGGCTCTTTGGGCGTGGGACCAATCTCCAGACATATGGCCATTTTTGTGCCTGGCGCGGCGCCAAGTGGGAAAGGGTGGATTTGAGGCTGAAGGCAGCAGGAAAGCCTGCAGCCCCCAGGTGTGTGGGGCTACGCAAGCGGTTCCCAAAGAGCTTTAGAACAAGGCATAGTTTTCCCTGCTGGCTCTTTGGGCGTGGGACCAATCTCCAGACATATGGACATTTTTGTGCCTGGCGCGGCGCCAAGTGGGAAAGCGTGCTTTTCAGGCTGAAGGCAGCAGGAAAGCCTGCAGCCCCCAGGTGTGTGGGGCTACGCAAGCGGTTCTCAAAGAGCTTTAGAACAAGGCATAGTTTTCCCTGCTGGCTCTCTGGGCGTGGGACCAACCTCCAGACATATGGCCATTTTTGGGCCTGGCGTGACGCCAAGTGGGAAAGGGTGCTTTTGAGGCTGAAGGCAGCAGGAAAGCCTGCAGCCCCCAGGTGTGTGGGGTTACGCAAGCGGTTCCCAAAGAGCTTTAGAACAAGGCATAGTTTTTCCTGCTGGCTCTTTGGGCGTGGGACCAGTCTCCAGACATATGGCCATTTTTGGGCCTGGCGCGGCGCCAAGTGGGAAAGGGTGCTTTTGAGGCTGAAGGCAGCAGGAGAAGCCTGCAGCCCCCAGGTCTGTGGGGCTACGCAAGCGGTTCCCAAAGAGCTTTAGAACAAGGCATAGTTTTTCCTGCTGGCTCTTTGGGCGTGGGACCAGTCTCCAGACATATGGCCATTTTTGGGCCTGGCGCGGCGCCAAGTGGGAAAGGGTGCTTTTGAGGCTGAAGAGAGCAGGAAAGCCTGCAGCCCCCAGGTGTGTGGGGCTACGCAAGCGGTTCCCAAAGAGCTTTAGAACAAGGCATAGTTTTCCCTGCTGGCTCTTTGGGCGTGGAACCAATCTCCAGACATATGGCCATTTTTGTGCCTGGCGCGGCGCCAAGTGCGAAAGGGTTCTTCTGAGGCTGAAGAGAGCAGGAAAGCCTGCAGCCCCCAGGTGTGTGCTGCTACGCAAGCCGTTCCCAAAGAGCTTTAGAACAAGGCATAGTTTTCCCTGCTGGCTCTTTGGGAAAGGGACCAATCTCCAGCCATATGGCCATTTTTGTGCCTGGCGCGGCGCCAAGTGGGAAAGGGTGGTTTTGAGGCTGAAGGCAGCAGGAAAGCCTGCAGCCCCCAGGTGTGTGGGGCTACGCAAGCGGTTCCCAAAGAGCTTTAGAAGAAGGCATAGTTTTCCCTGCTGGCTCTTTGGGCGTGGAACCAATCTCCAGACATATGGCCATTTTTGTGCCTGGCGCGGCGCCAAGTGCGAAAGGGTTCTTCTGAGGCTGAAGAGAGCAGGAAAGCCTGCAGCCCCCAGGTGTGTGCGGCTACGCAAGCCGTTCCCAAAGAGCTTTAGAACAAGGCATAGTTTTCCCTGCTGGCTCTTTGGGCGTGGGACCAATCTCCAGACATATGGCCATTTTTGTGCCTGGCACGGCGCCAATTGGGAAAGGGTGGTTTTGAGGCTGAAGGCAGCAGGAAAGCCTGCAGCCCCCAGGTGTGTGGGGCTACGCAAGCCGTTCCCAAAGAGCTTTAGAACAAGGCATAGTTTTCCCTGCTGGCTCTTTGGGCGTGGGACCAGTCTCCAGCCATATGGCTATTTTTGGGCCTGGCGTGACGCCAAGTGGGAAAGGGTGCTTTTGAGGCTGAAGAGAGCAGGAAAGCCTGCAGCCCCCAGGTGTGTGGGGCTACGCAAGCGGTTCCCAAAGAGCTTTAGAACAAGGCATAGTTTTTCCTGCTGGCTCTTTGGGCGTGGGACCAGTCTCCAGACATATGGCCATTTTTGGGCCTGGCGCGGCGCCAAGTGGGAAAGCGTGCTTTTGAGGCTGAAGAGAGCAGGAAAGCCTGCAGCCCCCAGGTGTGTGGGGCTACGCAAGCGGTTCCCAAAGAGCTTTAGAACAAGGCATAGTTTTCCCTGCTGGCTCTTTGGGCGTGGAACCAATCTCCAGACATATGGCTATTTTTGGGCCTGGCGCGGCGCCAAGTGCGAAACGGTTCTTCTGAGGCTGAAGAGAGCAGGAAAGCCTGCAGCCCCCAGGTGTGTGGGGCTACGCAAGCGGTTCCCAAAGAGCTTTAGAACAAGGCATAGTTTTCCCTGCTGGCTCTTTGGGCGTGGGACCAGTCTCCAGACATATGGCCATTTTTGGGCCTGGCGCGGCGCCAAGTGGGAAAGGGTGGTTTTGAGGCTGAAGGCAGCAGGAGAAGCCTGCAGCCCCCAGGTGTGTGGGGCTACGCAAGCGGTTCCCAAAGAGCTTTAGAACAAGGCATAGTTTTCCCTGCTGGCTCTTTGGGCGTGGGACCAGTCTCCAGACATATGGCCATTTTTGTGCCTGGCGCGGCGCCAAGTGCGAAAGGGTGGTTTTGAGGCTGAAGAGAGCAGGAAAGCCTGCAGCCCCAAGGTGTGTGGGGCTACGCAAGCGGTTCCCAAAGAGCTTTAGAACAAGGCATAGTTTTCCCTGCTGGCTCTTTGGGCGTGGGACCAACGTCCAGACATATGGCCATTTTTGTGCCTGGCGTGACGCCATGTGGGAAAGGGTGGTTTTGAGGCTGAAGGCAGCAGGAAAGCCTGCAGCCCCCAGGTCTGTGGGGCTACGCAAGCGGTTCCCAAAGAGCTTTAGAACAAGGCATAGTTTTCCCTGCTGGCTCTTTGGGCGTGGGACCAGTCTCCAGACATATGGCCATTTTTGTGCCTGGCGTGACGCCAAGTGGGAAAGGGTGGTTTTGAGGCTGAAGAGAGCAGGAAAGCCTGCAGCCCCCAGGTGTGTGGGGCTACGCAAGCGGTTCCCAAAGAGCTTTAGAACAAGGCATAGTTTTCCCTGCTGGCTCTTTGGGCGTGGGACCAATCTCCAGACATATGGCCATTTTTGTGCCTGGCGCGGCGCCAAGTGGGAAAGGGTGGATTTGAGGCTGAAGGCAGCAGGAAAGCCTGCAGCCCCCAGGTGTGTGGGGCTACGCAAGCGGTTCCCAAAGAGCTTTAGAACAAGGCATAGTTTTCCCTGCTGGCTCTTTGGGCGTGGAACCAATCTCCAGACATATGGCTATTTTTGGGCCTGGCGCGGCGCCAAGTGCGAAACGGTTCTTCTGAGGCTGAAGAGAGCAGGAAAGCCTGCAGCCCCCAGGTGTGTGGGGCTACGCAAGCGGTTCCCAAAGAGCTTTAGAACAAGGCATAGTTTTCCCTGCTGGCTCTTTGGGCGTGGGACCAGTCTCCAGACATATGGCCATTTTTGGGCCTGGCGCGGCGCCAAGTGGGAAAGGGTGGTTTTGAGGCTGAAGGCAGCAGGAGAAGCCTGCAGCCCCCAGGTGTGTGGGGCTACGCAAGCGGTTCCCAAAGAGCTTTAGAACAAGGCATAGTTTTCCCTGCTGGCTCTTTGGGCGTGGGACCAGTCTCCAGACATATGGCCATTTTTGGGCCTGGCGCGGCGCCAAGTGCGAAAGGGTGGTTTTGAGGCTGAAGGCAGCAGGAAAGCCTGCAGCCCCCAGGTGTGTGGGGCTACGCAAGCGGTTCCCAAAGAGCTTTAGAACAAGGCATAGTTTTCCCTGCTGGCTCTTTGGGCGTGGGACCAGTCTCCAGACATATGGCCATTTTTGTGCCTGGGGCGGCGCCAAGTGGGAAAGGGTGGTTTTGAGGCTGAAGAGAGCAGGAAAGCCTGCAGCCCCAAGGTGTGTGGGGCTACGCAAGCGGTTCCCAAAGAGCTTTAGAACAAGGCATAGTTTTCCCTGCTGGCTCTTTGGGCGTGGGACCAACGTCCAGACATATGGCCATTTTTGTGCCTGGCGTGACGCCATGTGGGAAACGGTGGTTTTGAGGCTGAAGGCAGCAGGAAAGCCTGCAGCCCCCAGGTCTGTGGGGCTACGCAAGCGGTTCCCAAAGAGCTTTAGAACAAGGCATAGTTTTCCCTGCTGGCTCTTTGGGCGTGGGACCAACCTCCAGACATATGGCCATTTTTGTGCCTGGCGTGACGCCAAGTGGGAAAGGGTGGTTTTGAGGCTGAAGAGAGCAGGAAAGCCTGCAGCCCCCAGGTGTGTGGGGCTACGCAAGCGGTTCCCAAAGAGCTTTAGAACAAGGCATAGTTTTCCCTGCTGGCTCTTTGGGCGTGGGACCAATCTCCAGACATATGGCCATTTTTGTGCCTGGCGCGGCGCCAAGTGGGAAAGGGTGGATTTGAGGCTGAAGGCAGCAGGAAAGCCTGCAGCCCCCAGGTGTGTGGGGCTACGCAAGCGGTTCCCAAAGAGCTTTAGAACAAGGCATAGTTTTCCCTGCTGGCTCTTTGGGCGTGGGACCAACCTCCAGATATATGGCCATTTTTGGGCCTGGCGTGACGCCAAGTGGGAAAGGGTGGTTTTGAGGCTGAAGGCAGCAGGAAAGCCTGCAGCCCCCAGGTGTGTGGGGCTACGCAAGCCGTTCCCAAAGAGCTTTAGAACAAGGCATAGTTTTTCCTGCTGGCTCTTTGGGCGTGGGACCAGTCTCCAGACATATGGCCATTTTTGGGCCTGGGGCGGCGCCAAGTGGGAAAGGGTGGTTTTGAGGCTGAAGGGAGCAGGAAAGCCTGCAGCCCCCAGGTGTGTGGGGCTACGCAAGCGGTTCCCAAAGAGCTTTAGAACAAGGCCTAGTTTTCCCTGCTGGCTCTTTGGGCGTTGAACCAATCTCCAGACATATGGCTATTTTTGGGCCTGGCGCGGCGCCAAGTGCGAAACGGTTCTTCTGAGGCTGAAGAGAGCAGGAAAGCCTGCAGCCCCCAGGTGTGTGGGGCTACGCAAGCCGTTCCCAAAGAGCTTTAGAACAAGGCATAGTTTTCCCTGCTGGCTCTTTGTGTGTGGGACCAGTCTCCAGCCATATGGCCATTTTTGGGCCTGGCGCGGCGCCAAGTGGGAAAGGGTGGTTTTGAGGCTGAAGGCAGCAGGAGAAGCCTGCAGCCCCCAGGTGTGTGGGGCTACGCAAGCGGTTCCCAAAGAGCTTTAGAACAAGGCATAGTTTTCCCTGCTGGCTCTTTGGGCGTGGGACCAGTCTCCAGACATATGGCCATTTTTGGGCCTGGCGCGGCGCCAAGTGGGAAAGGGTGGTTTTGAGGCTGAAGGCAGCAGGAAAGCCTGCAGCCCCCAGGTGTGTGGGGCTACGCAAGCGGTTCCCAAAGAGCTTTAGAACAAGGCATAGTTTTCCCTGCTGGCTCTTTGGGCGTGGGACCAGTCTCCAGACATATGGCCATTTTTGGGCCTGGCGCGGCGCCAAGTGGGAAAGGGTGGTTTTGAGGCTGAAGAGAGCAGGAAAGCCTGCAGCCCCCAGGTGTGTGGGGCTACGCAAGCGGTTCCCAAAGAGCTTTAGAACAAGGCATAGTTTTCCCTGCTGGCTCTTTGGGCGTGGGACCAACGTCCAGACACATGGCCATTTTTGTGCCTGGCGTGACGCCATGTGGGAAACGGTGGTTTTGAGGCTGAAGGCAGCAGGAAAGCCTGCAGCCCCCAGGTGTGTGGGGCTACGCAAGCGGTTCCCAAAGAGCTTTAGAACAAGGCATAGTTTTTCCTGCTGGCTCTTTGGGCGTGGGACCAGTCTACAGACATATGGCCATTTTTGGGCCTGGCGCGGTGCCAAGTGGGAAATGGTGCTTTTGAGGCTGAAGAGAGCAGGAAAGCCTGCAGCCCCCAGGTGTGTGGGGCTACGCAAGCGGTTCCCAAAGAGCTTTAGAACAAGGCATAGTTTTCCCTGCTGGCTCTTTGGGCGTGGAACCAATCTCCAGACATATGGCCATTTTTGTGCCTGGCGCGGCGCCAAGTGCGAAAGGGTTCTTCTGAGGCTGAAGAGAGCAGGAAAGCCTGCAGCCCCCAGGTGTGTGGGGCTACGCAAGCGGTTCCCAAAGAGCTTTAGAACAAGGCATAGTTTTCCCTGCTGGCTCTTTGGGCGTGGGACCAATCTCCAGACATATGGCCATTTTTGTGCCTGGCGCGGCGCCAAGTGGGAAAGGGTGGTTTTGAGGCTGAAGGCAGCAGGAAAGCCTGCAGCCCCCAGGTGTGTGGGGCTACGCAAGCGGTTCCCAAAGAGCTTTAGAACAAGGCATAGTTTTCCCTGCTGGCTCTTTGGGCGTGGGACCAACCTCCAGACATATGGCCATTTTTGGGCCTGGCGTGACGCCAAGTGGGAAAGGGTGGTTTTGAGGCTGAAGGCAGCAGGAAAGCCTGCAGCCCCCAGGTGTGTGGGGCTACGCAAGCGGTTCCCAAAGAGCTTTAGAACAAGGCATAGTTTTTCCTGCTGGCTCTTTGGGCGTGGGACCAGTCTCCAGACATATGGCCATTTTTGGGCCTGGCGCGGCGCCAAGTGGGAAAGGGTGCTTTTGAGGCTGAAGGGAGCAGGAAAGCCTGCAGCCCCCAGGTGTGTGGGGCTACGCAAGCGGTTCCCAAAGAGCTTTAGAACAAGGCATAGTTTTCCCTGCTGGCTCTTTGGGCGTGGAACCAATCTCCAGACATATAGCTATTTTTGGGCCTGGCGCGGCGCCAAGTGCGAAACGGTTCTTCTGAGGCTGAAGAGAGCAGGAAAGCCTGCAGCCCCCAGGTCTGTGGGGCTACGCAAGCGGTTCCCAAAGAGCTTTAGAACAAGGCATAGTTTTCCCTGCTGGCTCTTTGGGCGTGGGACCAGTCTCCAGACATATGGCCATTTTTGGGCCTGGCGCGGCGCCAAGTGGGAAAGGGTGGTTTTGAGGCTGAAGGCAGCAGGAGAAGCCTGCAGCCCCCAGGTGTGTGGGGCTACGCAAGCGGTTCCCAAAGAGCTTTAGAACAAGGCATAGTTTTCCCTGCTGGCTCTTTGGGCGTGGGACCAGTCTCCAGACATATGGCCATTTTTGGGCCTGGCGCGGCGCCAAGTGGGAAAGGGTGGTTTTGAGGCTGAAGGCAGCAGGAAAGCCTGCAGCCCCCAGGTGTGTGGGGCTACGCAAGCGGTTCCCAAAGAGCTTTAGAACAAGGCATAGTTTTCCCTGCTGGCTCTTTGGGCGTGGGACCAGTCTCCAGACATATGGCCATTTTTGGGCCTGGCGCGGCGCCAAGTGGGAAAGGGTGGTTTTGAGGCTGAAGAGAGCAGGAAAGCCTGCAGCCCCCAGGTGTGTGGGGCTACGCAAGCGGTTCCCAAAGAGCTTTAGAACAAGGCATAGTTTTCCCTGCTGGCTCTTTGGGCGTGGGACCAACGTCCAGACATATGGCCATTTTTGTGCCTGGCGTGACGCCATGTGGGAAACGGTGGTTTTGAGGCTGAAGGCAGCAGGAAAGCCTGCAGCCCCCAGGTCTGTGGGGCTACGCAAGCGGTTCCCAAAGAGCTTTAGAACAAGGCATAGTTTTCCCTGCTGGCTCTTTGGGCGTGGGACCAGTCTCCAGACATATGGCCATTTTTGTGCCTGGCGCGGCGCCAAGTGGGAAAGGGTGCTTTTGAGGCTGAAGAGAGCAGGAAAGCCTGCAGCCCCAGGTGTGTGGGGCTACGCAAGCGGTTCCCAAAGAGCTTTAGAACAAGGCATAGTTTTCCCTGCTGGTTCTTTGGGCGTGGAACCAATCTCCAGACATATGGCCATTTTTGTGCCTGGCGCGGCGCCAAGTGCGAAAGGGTTCTTCTGAGGCTGAAGAGAGCAGGAAAGCCTGCAGCCCCCAGGTGTGTGTGGCTACGCAAGCCGTTCCCAAAGAGCTTTAGAACAAGGCATAGTTTTCCCTGCTGGCTCTTTGGGCGTGGGACCAACGTCCAGACATATGGCCATTTTTGTGCCTGGCGTGACGCCATGTGGGAAACGGTGGTTTTGAGGCTGAAGGCAGCAGGAAAGCCTGCAGCCCCCAGGTCTGTGGGGCTACGCAAGCGGTTCCCAAAGAGCTTTAGAACAAGGCATAGTTTTCCCTGCTGGCTCTTTGGGCGTGGGACCAGTCTCCAGACATATGGCCATTTTTGTGCCTGGCGCGGCGCCAAGTGGGAAAGGGTGCTTTTGAGGCTGAAGAGAGCAGGAAAGCCTGCAGCCCCAGGTGTGTGGGGCTACGCAAGCGGTTCCCAAAGAGCTTTAGAACAAGGCATAGTTTTCCCTGCTGGTTCTTTGGGCGTGGAACCAATCTCCAGACATATGGCCATTTTTGTGCCTGGCGCGGCGCCAAGTGCGAAAGGGTTCTTCTGAGGCTGAAGAGAACAGGAAAGCCTGCAGCCCCCAGGTGTGTGTGGCTACGCAAGCCGTTCCCAAAGAGCTTTAGAACAAGGCATAGTTTTCCCTGCTGGCTCTTTGGGCGTGGGACCAGTCTGCAGACATATGGCCATTTTTGTGCCTGGCGCGGCGCCAAGTGGGAAAGGGTGGTTTTGAGGCTGAAGGCAGCAGGAAAGCCTGCAGCCCCCACGTGTGTGGGGCTACGCAAGCGGTTCCCAAAGAGCTTTAGAACAAGGCATAGTTTTCCCTGCTGGCTCTTTGGGCGTGGAACCAATCTCCAGACATATGGCCATTTTTGTGCCTGGCGCGGCGCCAAGTGCGAAAGGGTTCTTCTGAGGCTGAAGAGAGCAGGAAAGCCTGCAGCCCCCAGGTGTGTGCGGCTACGCAAGCCGTTCCCAAAGAGCTTTAGAACAAGGCATAGTTTTCCCTGCTGGCTCTTTGGGCGTGGGACCAATCTCCAGACATATGGCCATTTTTGTGCCTGGCGCGGCGCCAAGTGGGAAAGGGTGCTTTTGAGGCTGAAGGCAGCAGGAAAGCCTGCAGCCCCCAGGTGTGTGGGGCTACGCAAGCGGTTCCCAAAGAGCTTTAGAACAAGGCATAGTTTTCCCTGCTGGCTCTTTGGGCGTGGGACCAGTCTCCAGCCATATGGCTATTTTTGGGCCTGGCGTGACGCCAAGTGGGAAAGGGTGCTTTTGAGGCTGAAGAGAGCAGGAAAGCCTGCAGCCCCCAGGTGTGTGGGGCTACGCAAGCGGTTCCCAAAGAGCTTTAGAACAAGGCATAGTTTTTCCTGCTGGCTCTTTGGGCGTGGGACCAGTCTCCAGACATATGGCCATTTTTGGGCCTGGCGCGGCGCCAAGTGGGAAAGCGTGCTTTTGAGGCTGAAGAGAGCAGGAAAGCCTGCAGCCCCCAGGTGTGTGGGGCTACGCAAGCGGTTCCCAAAGAGCTTTAGAACAAGGCATAGTTTTCCCTGCTGGCTCTTTGGGCGTGGAACCAATCTCCAGACATATGGCTATTTTTGGGCCTGGCGCGGCGCCAAGTGCGAAACGGTTCTTCTGAGGCTGAAGAGAGCAGGAAAGCCTGCAGCCCCCAGGTGTGTGGGGCTACGCAAGCGGTTCCCAAAGAGCTTTAGAACAAGGCATAGTTTTCCCTGCTGGCTCTTTGGGCGTGGGACCAGTCTCCAGACATATGGCCATTTTTGGGCCTGGCGCGGCGCCAAGTGGGAAAGGGTGGTTTTGAGGCTGAAGGCAGCAGGAGAAGCCTGCAGCCCCCAGGTGTGTGGGGCTACACAAGCGGTTCCCAAAGAGCTTTAGAACAAGGCATAGTTTTCCCTGCTGGCTCTTTGGGCGTGGGACCAGTCTCCAGACATATGGCCATTTTTGGGCCTGGCGCGGCGCCAAGTGCGAAAGGGTGGTTTTGAGGCTGAAGGCAGCAGGAAAGCCTGCAGCCCCCAGGTGTGTGGGGCTACGCAAGCGGTTCCCAAAGAGCTTTAGAACAAGGCATAGTTTTCCCTGCTGGCTCTTTGGGCGTGGGACCAACCTCCAGACATATGGCCATTTTTGGGCCTGGCGCGGCGCCATGTGGGAAACGGTGGTTTTGAGGCTGAAGGCAGCAGGAAAGCCTGCAGCCCCCAGGTCTGTGGGGCTACGCAAGCGGTTCCCAAAGAGCTTTAGAACAAGGCATAGTTTTTCCTGCTGGCTCTTTGGGCGTGGGACCAGTCTCCAGACATATGGCCATTTTTGGGCCTGGCGCGGTGCCAAGTGGGAAAGGGTGCTTTTGAGGCTGAAGAGAGCAGGAAAGCCTGCAGCCCCCAGGTGTGTGGGGCTACGCAAGCGGTTCCCAAAGAGCTTTAGAACAAGGCATAGTTTTCCCTGCTGGCTCTTTGGGCGTGGAACCAATCTCCAGACATATGGCCATTTTTGTGCCTGGCGCGGCGCCAAGTGCGAAAGGGTTCTTCTGAGGCTGAAGAGAGCAGGAAAGCCTGCAGCCCCCAGGGCTGTGGGGCTACGCAAGCCGTTCCCAAAGAGCTTTAGAACAAGGCATAGTTTTCCCTGCTGGCTCTTTGGGCGTGGGACCAATCTCCAGACATATGGCCATTTTTGTGCCTGGCGCGGCGCCAAGTGGGAAAGGGTGGTTTTGAGGCTGAAGGCAGCAGGAAAGCCTGCAGCCCCCAGGTGTGTGGGGCTACGCAAGCGGTTCCCAAAGAGCTTTAGAACAAGGCATAGTTTTCCCTGCTGGCTCTTTGGGCGTGGGACCAACCTCCAGACATATGGCCATTTTTGGGCCTGGCGTGACGACAAGTGGGAAAGGGTGGTTTTGAGGCTGAAGAGAGCAGGAAAGCCTGCAGCCCCCAGGTGTGTGGGGCTACGCAAGCGGTTCCCAAAGAGCTTTAGAACAAGGCATAGTTTTTCCTGCTGGCTCTTTGGGCGTGGGACCAGTCTCCAGACATATGGCCATTTTTGGGCCTGGCGCGGCGCCAAGTGGGAAAGGGTGCTTTTGAGGCTGAAGGGAGCAGGAAAGCCTGCAGCCCCCAGGTGTGTGGGGCTACGCAAGCGGTTCCCAAAGAGCTTTAGAACAAGGCCTAGTTTTCCCTGCTGGCTCTTTGGGCGTGGAACCAATCTCCAGACATATGGCTATTTTTGGGCCTGGCGCGGCGCCAAGTGCGAAACGGTTCTTCTGAGGCTGAAGAGAGCAGGAAAGCCTGCAGCCCCCAGGTGTTTGGGGCTACGCAAGCGGTTCCCAAAGAGCTTTAGAACAAGGCATAGTTTTCCCTGCTGGCTCTTTGGGCGTGGGACCAGTCTCCAGCCATATGGCCATTTTTGGGCCTGGCGCGGCGCCAAGTGGGAAAGGGTGGTTTTGAGGCTGAAGGCCGCAGGAGAAGCCTGCAGCCCCCAGGTGTGTGGGGCTACGCAAGCGGTTCCCAAAGAGCTTTAGAACAAGGCATAGTTTTCCCTGCTGGCTCTTTGGGCGTGGGACCAGTCTCCAGACATATGGCCATTTTTGGGCCTGGCGCGGCGCCAAGTGGGAAAGGGTGGTTTTGAGGCTGAAGGCAGCAGGAAAGCCTGCAGCCCCCAGTTTGTGTGGGGCTACGCAAGCGGTTCCCAAAGAGCTTTAGAACAAGGCATAGTTTTCCCTGCTGGCTCTTTGGGCGTGGGACCAATCTCCAGACATATGGCCATTTTTGGGCATGGCGCGGCGCCAAGTGGGAAAGGGTGGTTTTGAGGCTGAAGAGAGCAGGAAAGCCTGCAGCCCCCAGGTGTGTGGGGCTACGCAAGCCGTTCCCAAAGAGCTTTAGAACAAGGCATAGTTTTCCCTGCTGGCTCTTTGGGCGTGGGACCAACCTCCAGACATATGGCCATTTTTGTGCCTGGCGTGACGCCATGTGGGAAACGGTGGTTTTGAGACTGAAGGCAGCAGGAAAGCCTGCAACCCCCAGGTGTGTGGGGCTACGCAAGCGGTTCCCAAAGAGCTTTAGAACAAGGCATAGTTTTCCCTGCTGGCTCTTTGGGCGTGGGACCAGTCTCCAGACATATGGCCATTTTTGGGCCTGGCGTGGCGCCAAGTGGGAAAGGGTGGTTTTGAGGCTGAAGGCAGCAGGAAAGCCTGCAGCCCCCAGGTGTGTGGGGCTACGCAAGCGGTTCCCAAAGAGCTTTAGAACAAGGCATTGTTTTCCCTGCTGGCTCTTTGGGCGTGGGACAAACCTCCAGACATATGGCCATTTTTGTGCCTGGCGTGACGCCATTTGGGAAAAGGTGGTTTTGAGGCTGAAGGCAGCAGGAAAGCCTGCAGCCCCCAGGTGTGTGGGGCTACGCAAGCTGTTCCCAAAGAGCTTTAGAACAAGGCATAGTTTTCCCTGCTGGCTCTTTGGGCGTGGAACCAATCTCCAGACATATGGCCATTTTTGTGCCTGGCGCGGCGCCAAGTGCGAAAGGGTTCTTCTGAGGCTGAAGAGAGCATGAAAGCCTGCAGCCCCCAGGTGTGTGGGGCTACGCAAGCTGTTCCCAAAGAGCTTTAGAACAAGGCATAGTTTTCCCTGCTGGCTCTTTGGGCGTGGAACCAATCTCCAGACATATGGCCATTTTTGTGCCTGGCGTGACGCCAAGTGGGAAAGGGTGGTTTTGAGGCTGAAGAGAGCAGGAAAGCCTGCAGCCCCCAGGTGTGTGGGGCTACGCAAGCGGTTCCCAAAGAGCTTTAGAACAAGGCATAGTTTTCCCTGCTGGCTCTTTGGGCGTGGGACCAGTCTCCAGACATATGGCCATTTTTGGGCCTGGCGCGGCGCCAAGTGGGAAAGGGTGGTTTTGAGGCTGAAGGCCGCAGGAGAAGCCTGCAGCCCCCAGGTGTGTGGGGCTACGCAAGCGGTTCCCAAAGAGCTTTAGAACAAGGCATAGTTTTCCCTGCTGGCTCTTTGGGCGTGGAACCAATCTCCAGACATATGGCCATTTTTGGGCATGGCGCGGCGCCAAGTGCGAAAGGGTGGTTTTGAGGCTGAAGAGAGCAGGAAAGCCTGCAGCCCCCAGGTGTGTGGGGCTACGCAAGCCGTTCCCAAAGAGCTTTAGAACAAGGCATAGTTTTCCCTGCTGGCTCTTTGGGCGTGGGACCAACCTCCAGACATATGGCCATTTTTGTGCCTGGCGTGACGCCATGTGGGAAACGGTGGTTTTGAGGCTGAAGGCAGCAGGAAAGCCTGCAACCCCCAGGTGTGTGGGGCTACGCAAGCGGTTCCCAAAGAGCTTTAGAACAAGGCATTGTTTTCCCTGCTGGCTCTTTGGGCGTGGGACCAACCTCCAGACATATGGCCATTTTTGTGCCTGTCGCGGCGCCAAGTGGGAAAAGGTGGTTTTGAGGCTGAAGGCAGCAGGAAAGCCTGCAGCCCCCAGGTGTGTGGGGCTACGCAAGCCGTTCCCAAAGAGCTTTAGAACAAGGCATAGTTTTCCCTGCTGGCTCTTTGGGCGTGGAACCAATCTCCAGACATATGGCCATTTTTGTGCCTGGCGCGGCGCCAAGTGCGAAAGGGTTCTTCTGAGGCTGAAGAGAGCATGAAAGCCTGCAGCCCCCAGGTGTGTGGGGCTACGCAAGCTGTTCCCAAAGAGCTTTAGAACAAGGCATAGTTTTCCCTGCTGGCTCTTTGGGAAAGGGACCAATCTCCAGACATATGGCCATTTTTGTGCCTGGCGTGACGCCAAGTGGGAAAGGGTGGTTTTGAGGCTGAAGAGAGCAGGAAAGCCTGCAGCCCCCAGGTGTGTGGGGCTACGCAAGCCGTTCCCAAAGAGCTTTAGAACAAGGCATAGTTTTCCCTGCTGGCTCTTTGGGCGTGGGACCAATCTCCAGACATATGGACATTTTTGTGCCTGGCGCGGCCCCAAGTGGGAAAGCGTGCTTTTCAGGCTGAAGAGAGCAGGAAAGCCTGCAGCCCCCAGGTGTGTGGGGCTACGCAAGCCGTTCCCAAAGAGCTTTAGAACAAGGCATAGTTTTCCCTGCTGGCTCTTTGGGCGTGGGACCAACCTCCAGACATATGGCCATTTTTGGGCCTGGCGTGACGCCAAGTGGGAAAGGGTGGTTTTGAGGCTGAAGGCAGCAGGAAAGCCTGCAGCCCCCAGGTGTGTGGGGCTACGCAAGCGGTTCCCAAAGAGCTTTAGAACAAGGCATAGTTTTCCCTGCTGGCTCTTTGGTCGTGGAACCAATCTCCAGACATATGGCCATTTTTGTGCCTGGCGCGGCGCCAAGTGGGAAAGCGTGCTTTTGAGGCTGAAGAGAGCAGGAAAGCCTGCAGCCCCCAGGTGTGTGGGGCTACGCAAGCGGTTCCCAAAGAGCTTTAGAACAAGGCATAGTTTTCCCTGCTGGCTCTTTGGGCGTGGAACCAATCTCCAGACATATGGCTATTTTTGGGCCTGGCGCGGCGCCAAGTGCGAAACGGTTCTTCTGAGGCTGAAGAGAGCAGGAAAGCCTGCAGCCCCCAGGTGTCTGGGGCTACGCAAGCGGTTCCCAAAGAGCTTTAGAACAAGGCATAGTTTTCCCTGCTGGCTCTTTGGGCGTGGGACCAGTCTACAGACATATGGCCATTTTTGGGCCTGGCGCGGTGCCAAGTGGGAAAGGGTGCTTTTGAGGCTGAAGAGAGCAGGAAAGCCTGCAGCCCCCAGTTTGTGTGGGGCTACGCAAGCGGTTCCCAAAGAGCTTTAGAACAAGGCATAGTTTTCCCTGCTGGCTCTTTGGGCGTGGAACCAATCTCCAGACATATGGCCATTTTTGTGCCTGGCGCGGCGCCAAGTGCGAAAGGGTTCTTCTGAGGCTGAAGAGAGCAGGAAAGCCTGCAGCCCCCAGGTGTGTGGGGCTACGCAAGCGGTTCCCAAAGAGCTTTAGAACAAGGCATAGTTTTCCCTGCTGGCTCTTTGGGCGTGGGACCAATCTCCAGACATATGGCCATTTTTGTGCCTGGCGCGGCGCCAAGTGGGAAAGGGTGGTTTTGAGGCTGAAGGCAGCAGGAAAGCCTGCAGCCCCCAGGTGTGTGGGGCTACGCAAGCGGTTCCCAAAGAGCTTTAGAACAAGGCATAGTTTTCCCTGCTGGCTCTTTGGGCGTGGGACCAACCTCCAGACATATGGCCATTTTTGGGCCTGGCGTGACGCCAAGTGGGAAAGGGTGGTTTTGAGGCTGAAGGCAGCAGGAAAGCCTGCAGCCCCCAGGTGTGTGGGGCTACGCAAGCGGTTCCCAAAGAGCTTTAGAACAAGGCATAGTTTTTCCTGCTGGCTCTTTGGGCGTGGGACCAGTCTCCAGACATATGGCCATTTTTGGGCCTGGCGCGGCGCCAAGTGGGAAAGGGTGCTTTTGAGGCTGAAGGGAGCAGGAAAGCCTGCAGCCCCCAGGTGTGTGGGGCTACGCAAGCGGTTCCCAAAGAGCTTTAGAACAAGGCATAGTTTTCCCTGCTGGCTCTTTGGGCGTGGAACCAATCTCCAGACATATAGCTATTTTTGGGCCTGGCGCGGCGCCAAGTGCGAAACGGTTCTTCTGAGGCTGAAGAGAGCAGGAAAGCCTGCAGCCCCCAGGTGTGTGGGGCTACGCAAGCGGTTCCCAAAGAGCTTTAGAACAAGGCATAGTTTTCCCTGCTGGCTCTTTGGGCGTGGGACCAGTCTCCAAACATATGGCCATTTTTGGGCCTGGCGCGGCGCCAAGTGGGAAAGGGTGGTTTTGAGGCTGAAGGCAGCAGGAGAAGCCTGCAGCCCCCAGGTGTGTGGGGCTACGCAAGCGGTTCCCAAAGAGCTTTAGAACAAGGCATAGTTTTCCCTGCTGGCTCTTTGGGCGTGGGACCAGTCTCCAGACATATGGCCATTTTTGGGCCTGGCGCGGCGCCAAGTGGGAAAGGGTGGTTTTGAGGCTGAAGGCAGCAGGAAAGCCTGCAGCCCCCAGGTGTGTGGGGCTTCGCAAGCGGTTCCCAAAGAGCTTTAGAACAAGGCATAGTTTTCCCTGCTGGCTCTTTGGGCGTGGGACCAGTCTCCAGACATATGGCCATTTTTGGGCCTGGCGCGGCGCCAAGTGGGAAAGGGTGGTTTTGAGGCTGAAGAGAGCAGGAAAGCCTGCAGCCCCCAGGTGTGTGGGGCTACGCAAGCGGTTCCCAAAGAGCTTTAGAACAAGGCATAGTTTTCCCTGCTGGCTCTTTGGGCGTGGGACCAACGTCCAGACATATGGCCATTTTTGTGCCAGGCGTGACGCCATGTGGGAAACGGTGGTTTTGAGGCTGAAGGCAGCAGGAAAGCCTGCAGCCCCCAGGTCTGTGGGGCTACGCAAGCGGTTCCCAAAGAGCTTTAGAACAAGGCATAGTTTTCCCTGCTGGCTCTTTGGGCGTGGGACCAGTCTCCAGACATATGGCCATTTTTGTGCCTGGCGCGGCGCCAAGTGGGAAAGGGTGCTTTTGAGGCTGAAGAGAGCAGGAAAGCCTGCAGCCCCAGGTGTGTGGGGCTACGCAAGCGGTTCCCAAAGAGCTTTAGAACAAGGCATAGTTTTCCCTGCTGGTTCTTTGGGCGTGGAACCAATCTCCAGACATATGGCCATTTTTGTGCCTGGCGCGGCGCCAAGTGCGAAAGGGTTCTTCTGAGGCTGACGAGAGCAGGAAAGCCTGCAGCCCCCAGGTGTGTGTGGCTACGCAAGCCGTTCCCAAAGAGCTTTAGAACAAGGCATAGTTTTCCCTGCTGGCTCTTTGGGCGTGGGACCAATCTCCAGACATATGGCCATTTTTGTGCCTGGCGCGGCGCCAAGTGGGAAAGGGTGGTTTTGAGGCTGAAGGCAGCAGGAAAGCCTGCAGCCCCCACGTGTGTGGGGCTACGCAAGCGGTTCCCAAAGAGCTTTAGAACAAGGCATAGTTTTCCCTGCTGGCTCTTTGGGCGTGGAACCAATCTCCAGACATATGGCCATTTTTGTGCCTGGCGCGGCGCCAAGTGCGAAAGGGTTCTTCTGAGGCTGAAGAGAGCAGGAAAGCCTGCAGCCCCCAGGTGTGTGCGGCTACGCAAGCGGTTCCCAAAGAGCTTTAGAACAAGGCATAGTTTTCCCTGCTGGCTCTTTGGGCGTGGGACCAATCTCCAGACATATGGCCATTTTTGTGCCTGGCGCGGCGCCAAGTGGGAAAGGGTGCTTTTGAGGCTGAAGGCAGCAGGAAAGCCTGCAGCCCCCAGGTGTGTGGGGCTACGCAAGCGGTTCCCAAAGAGCTTTAGAACAAGGCATAGTTTTCCCTGCTGGCTCTTTGGGCGTGGGACCAGTCTCCAGCCATATGGCTATTTTTGGGCCTGGCGTGACGCCAAGTGGGAAAGGGTGCTTTTGAGGCTGAAGGCAGCAGGAAAGCCTGCAGCCCCCAGGTGTGTGGGGCTACGCAAGCGGTTCCCAAAGAGCTTTAGAACAAGGCATAGTTTTTCCTGCTGGCTCTTTGGGCGTGGGACCAGTCTCCAGACATATGGCCATTTTTGGGCCTGGCGCGGCGCCAAGTGGGAAAGGGTGGTTTTGAGGCTGAAGAGAGCAGGAAAGCCTGCAGCCCCCAGGTCTGTGGGGCTACGCAAGCGGTTCCCAAAGAGCTTTAGAACAAGGCATAGTTTTCCCTGCTGGCTCTTTGGGCGTGGGACCAGTCTCCAGACATATGGCCATTTTTGTGCCTGGCGCGGCGCCAAGTGGGAAAGGGTGCTTTTGAGGCTGAAGAGAGCAGGAAAGCCTGCAGCCCCAGGTGTGTGGGGCTACGCAAGCGGTTCCCAAAGAGCTTTAGAACAAGGCATAGTTTTCCCTGCTGGTTCTTTGGGCGTGGAACCAATCTCCAGACATATGGCCATTTTTGTGCCTGGCGCGGCGCCAAGTGCGAAAGGGTTCTTCTGAGGCTGAAGAGAGCAGGAAAGCCTGCAGCCCCCAGGTGTGTGTGGCTACGCAAGCCGTTCCCAAAGAGCTTTAGAACAAGGCATAGTTTTCCCTGCTGGCTCTTTGGGCGTGGGACCAACGTCCAGACATATGGCCATTTTTGTGCCTGGCGTGACGCCATGTGGGAAACGGTGGTTTTGAGGCTGAAGGCAGCAGGAAAGCCTGCAGCCCCCAGGTCTGTGGGGCTACGCAAGCGGTTCCCAAAGAGCTTTAGAACAAGGCATAGTTTTCCCTGCTGGCTCTTTGGGCGTGGGACCAGTCTCCAGACATATGGCCATTTTTGTGCCTGGCGCGGCGCCAAGTGGGAAAGGGTGCTTTTGAGGCTGAAGAGAGCAGGAAAGCCTGCAGCCCCAGGTGTGTGGGGCTACGCAAGCGGTTCCCAAAGAGCTTTAGAACAAGGCATAGTTTTCCCTGCTGGTTCTTTGGGCGTGGAACCAATCTCCAGACATATGGCCATTTTTGTGCCTGGCGCGGCGCCAAGTGCGAAAGGGTTCTTCTGAGGCTGAAGAGAGCAGGAAAGCCTGCAGCCCCCAGGTGTGTGTGGCTACGCAAGCCGTTCCCAAAGAGCTTTAGAACAAGGCATAGTTTTCCCTGCTGGCTCTTTGGGCGTGGGACCAGTCTGCAGACATATGGCCATTTTTGTGCCTGGCGCGGCGCCAAGTGGGAAAGGGTGGTTTTGAGGCTGAAGGCAGCAGGAAAGCCTGCAGCCCCCACGTGTGTGGGGCTACGCAAGCGGTTCCCAAAGAGCTTTAGAACAAGGCATAGTTTTCCCTGCTGGCTCTTTGGGCGTGGAACCAATCTCCAGACATATGGCCATTTTTGTGCCTGGCGCGGCGCCAAGTGCGAAAGGGTTCTTCTGAGGCTGAAGAGAGCAGGAAAGCCTGCAGCCCCCAGGTGTGTGCGGCTACGCAAGCCGTTCCCAAAGAGCTTTAGAACAAGGCATAGTTTTCCCTGCTGGCTCTTTGGGCGTGGGACCAATCTCCAGACATATGGCCATTTTTGTGCCTGGCGCGGCGCCAAGTGGGAAAGGGTGCTTTTGAGGCTGAAGGCAGCAGGAAAGCCTGCAGCCCCCAGGTGTGTGGGGCTACGCAAGCGGTTCCCAAAGAGCTTTAGAACAAGGCATAGTTTTCCCTGCTGGCTCTTTGGGCGTGGGACCAGTCTCCAGCCATATGGCTATTTTTGGGCCTGGCGTGACGCCAAGTGGGAAAGGGTGCTTTTGAGGCTGAAGAGAGCAGGAAAGCCTGCAGCCCCCAGGTGTGTGGGGCTACGCAAGCGGTTCCCAAAGAGCTTTAGAACAAGGCATAGTTTTTCCTGCTGGCTCTTTGGGCGTGGGACCAGTCTCCAGACATATGGCCATTTTTGGGCCTGGCGCGGCGCCAAGTGGGAAAGCGTGCTTTTGAGGCTGAAGAGAGCAGGAAAGCCTGCAGCCCCCAGGTGTGTGGGGCTACGCAAGCGGTTCCCAAAGAGCTTTAGAACAAGGCATAGTTTTCCCTGCTGGCTCTTTGGGCGTGGAACCAATCTCCAGACATATGGCTATTTTTGGGCCTGGCGCGGCGCCAAGTGCGAAACGGTTCTTCTGAGGCTGAAGAGAGCAGGAAAGCCTGCAGCCCCCAGGTGTGTGGGGCTACGCAAGCGGTTCCCAAAGAGCTTTAGAACAAGGCATAGTTTTCCCTGCTGGCTCTTTGGGCGTGGGACCAGTCTCCAGACATATGGCCATTTTTGGGCCTGGCGCGGCGCCAAGTGGGAAAGGGTGGTTTTGAGGCTGAAGGCAGCAGGAGAAGCCTGCAGCCCCCAGGTGTGTGGGGCTACACAAGCGGTTCCCAAAGAGCTTTAGAACAAGGCATAGTTTTCCCTGCTGGCTCTTTGGGCGTGGGACCAGTCTCCAGACATATGGCCATTTTTGGGCCTGGCGCGGCGCCAAGTGCGAAAGGGTGGTTTTGAGGCTGAAGGCAGCAGGAAAGCCTGCAGCCCCCAGGTGTGTGGGGCTACGCAAGCGGTTCCCAAAGAGCTTTAGAACAAGGCATAGTTTTCCCTGCTGGCTCTTTGGGCGTGGGACCAACCTCCAGACATATGGCCATTTTTGGGCCTGGCGCGGCGCCATGTGGGAAACGGTGGTTTTGAGGCTGAAGGCAGCAGGAAAGCCTGCAGCCCCCAGGTCTGTGGGGCTACGCAAGCGGTTCCCAAAGAGCTTTAGAACAAGGCATAGTTTTTCCTGCTGGCTCTTTGGGCGTGGGACCAGTCTCCAGACATATGGCCATTTTTGGGCCTGGCGCGGTGCCAAGTGGGAAAGGGTGCTTTTGAGGCTGAAGAGAGCAGGAAAGCCTGCAGCCCCCAGGTGTGTGGGGCTACGCAAGCGGTTCCCAAAGAGCTTTAGAACAAGGCATAGTTTTCCCTGCTGGCTCTTTGGGCGTGGAACCAATCTCCAGACATATGGCCATTTTTGTGCCTGGCGCGGCGCCAAGTGCGAAAGGGTTCTTCTGAGGCTGAAGAGAGCAGGAAAGCCTGCAGCCCCCAGGGCTGTGGGGCTACGCAAGCCGTTCCCAAAGAGCTTTAGAACAAGGCATAGTTTTCCCTGCTGGCTCTTTGGGCGTGGGACCAATCTCCAGACATATGGCCATTTTTGTGCCTGGCGCGGCGCCAAGTGGGAAAGGGTGGTTTTGAGGCTGAAGGCAGCAGGAAAGCCTGCAGCCCCCAGGTGTGTGGGGCTACGCAAGCGGTTCCCAAAGAGCTTTAGAACAAGGCATAGTTTTCCCTGCTGGCTCTTTGGGCGTGGGACCAACCTCCAGACATATGGCCATTTTTGGGCCTGGCGTGACGACAAGTGGGAAAGGGTGGTTTTGAGGCTGAAGAGAGCAGGAAAGCCTGCAGCCCCCAGGTGTGTGGGGCTACGCAAGCGGTTCCCAAAGAGCTTTAGAACAAGGCATAGTTTTTCCTGCTGGCTCTTTGGGCGTGGGACCAGTCTCCAGACATATGGCCATTTTTGGGCCTGGCGCGGCGCCAAGTGGGAAAGGGTGCTTTTGAGGCTGAAGGGAGCAGGAAAGCCTGCAGCCCCCAGGTGTGTGGGGCTACGCAAGCGGTTCCCAAAGAGCTTTAGAACAAGGCCTAGTTTTCCCTGCTGGCTCTTTGGGCGTGGAACCAATCTCCAGACATATGGCTATTTTTGGGCCTGGCGCGGCGCCAAGTGCGAAACGGTTCTTCTGAGGCTGAAGAGAGCAGGAAAGCCTGCAGCCCCCAGGTGTTTGGGGCTACGCAAGCGGTTCCCAAAGAGCTTTAGAACAAGGCATAGTTTTCCCTGCTGGCTCTTTGGGCGTGGGACCAGTCTCCAGCCATATGGCCATTTTTGGGCCTGGCGCGGCGCCAAGTGGGAAAGGGTGGTTTTGAGGCTGAAGGCCGCAGGAGAAGCCTGCAGCCCCCAGGTGTGTGGGGCTACGCAAGCGGTTCCCAAAGAGCTTTAGAACAAGGCATAGTTTTCCCTGCTGGCTCTTTGGGCGTGGGACCAGTCTCCAGACATATGGCCATTTTTGGGCCTGGCGCGGCGCCAAGTGGGAAAGGGTGGTTTTGAGGCTGAAGGCAGCAGGAAAGCCTGCAGCCCCCAGTTTGTGTGGGGCTACGCAAGCGGTTCCCAAAGAGCTTTAGAACAAGGCATAGTTTTCCCTGCTGGCTCTTTGGGCGTGGGACCAATCTCCAGACATATGGCCATTTTTGGGCATGGCGCGGCGCCAAGTGGGAAAGGGTGGTTTTGAGGCTGAAGAGAGCAGGAAAGCCTGCAGCCCCCAGGTGTGTGGGGCTACGCAAGCCGTTCCCAAAGAGCTTTAGAACAAGGCATAGTTTTCCCTGCTGGCTCTTTGGGCGTGGGACCAACCTCCAGACATATGGCCATTTTTGTGCCTGGCGTGACGCCATGTGGGAAACGGTGGTTTTGAGACTGAAGGCAGCAGGAAAGCCTGCAACCCCCAGGTGTGTGGGGCTACGCAAGCGGTTCCCAAAGAGCTTTAGAACAAGGCATAGTTTTCCCTGCTGGCTCTTTGGGCGTGGGACCAGTCTCCAGACATATGGCCATTTTTGGGCCTGGCGTGGCGCCAAGTGGGAAAGGGTGGTTTTGAGGCTGAAGGCAGCAGGAAAGCCTGCAGCCCCCAGGTGTGTGGGGCTACGCAAGCGGTTCCCAAAGAGCTTTAGAACAAGGCATTGTTTTCCCTGCTGGCTCTTTGGGCGTGGGACAAACCTCCAGACATATGGCCATTTTTGTGCCTGGCGTGACGCCATTTGGGAAAAGGTGGTTTTGAGGCTGAAGGCAGCAGGAAAGCCTGCAGCCCCCAGGTGTGTGGGGCTACGCAAGCTGTTCCCAAAGAGCTTTAGAACAAGGCATAGTTTTCCCTGCTGGCTCTTTGGGCGTGGAACCAATCTCCAGACATATGGCCATTTTTGTGCCTGGCGCGGCGCCAAGTGCGAAAGGGTTCTTCTGAGGCTGAAGAGAGCATGAAAGCCTGCAGCCCCCAGGTGTGTGGGGCTACGCAAGCTGTTCCCAAAGAGCTTTAGAACAAGGCATAGTTTTCCCTGCTGGCTCTTTGGGCGTGGAACCAATCTCCAGACATATGGCCATTTTTGTGCCTGGCGTGACGCCAAGTGGGAAAGGGTGGTTTTGAGGCTGAAGAGAGCAGGAAAGCCTGCAGCCCCCAGGTGTGTGGGGCTACGCAAGCGGTTCCCAAAGAGCTTTAGAACAAGGCATAGTTTTCCCTGCTGGCTCTTTGGGCGTGGGACCAGTCTCCAGACATATGGCCATTTTTGGGCCTGGCGCGGCGCCAAGTGGGAAAGGGTGGTTTTGAGGCTGAAGGCCGCAGGAGAAGCCTGCAGCCCCCAGGTGTGTGGGGCTACGCAAGCGGTTCCCAAAGAGCTTTAGAACAAGGCATAGTTTTCCCTGCTGGCTCTTTGGGCGTGGAACCAATCTCCAGACATATGGCCATTTTTGGGCATGGCGCGGCGCCAAGTGCGAAAGGGTGATTTTGAGGCTGAAGAGAGCAGGAAAGCCTGCAGCCCCCAGGTGTGTGGGGCTACGCAAGCCGTTCCCAAAGAGCTTTAGAACAAGGCATAGTTTTCCCTGCTGGCTCTTTGGGCGTGGGACCAACCTCCAGACATATGGCCATTTTTGTGCCTGGCGTGACGCCATGTGGGAAACGGTGGTTTTGAGGCTGAAGGCAGCAGGAAAGCCTGCAACCCCCAGGTGTGTGGGGCTACGCAAGCGGTTCCCAAAGAGCTTTAGAACAAGGCATTGTTTTCCCTGCTGGCTCTTTGGGCGTGGGACCAACCTCCAGACATATGGCCATTTTTGTGCCTGTCGCGGCGCCAAGTGGGAAAAGGTGGTTTTGAGGCTGAAGGCAGCAGGAAAGCCTGCAGCCCCCAGGTGTGTGGGGCTACGCAAGCCGTTCCCAAAGAGCTTTAGAACAAGGCATAGTTTTCCCTGCTGGCTCTTTGGGCGTGGAACCAATCTCCAGACATATGGCCATTTTTGTGCCTGGCGCGGCGCCAAGTGCGAAAGGGTTCTTCTGAGGCTGAAGAGAGCATGAAAGCCTGCAGCCCCCAGGTGTGTGGGGCTACGCAAGCTGTTCCCAAAGAGCTTTAGAACAAGGCATAGTTTTCCCTGCTGGCTCTTTGGGAAAGGGACCAATCTCCAGACATATGGCCATTTTTGTGCCTGGCGTGACGCCAAGTGGGAAAGGGTGGTTTTGAGGCTGAAGAGAGCAGGAAAGCCTGCAGCCCCCAGGTGTGTGGGGCTACGCAAGCCGTTCCCAAAGAGCTTTAGAACAAGGCATAGTTTTCCCTGCTGGCTCTTTGGGCGTGGGACCAATCTCCAGACATATGGACATTTTTGTGCCTGGCGCGGCCCCAAGTGGGAAAGCGTGCTTTTCAGGCTGAAGAGAGCAGGAAAGCCTGCAGCCCCCAGGTGTGTGGGGCTACGCAAGCGGTTCCCAAAGAGCTTTAGAACAAGGCATAGTTTTCCCTGCTGGCTCTTTGGGCGTGGGACCAACCTCCAGACATATGGCCATTTTTGGGCCTGGCGTGACGCCAAGTGGGAAAGGGTGGTTTTGAGGCTGAAGGCAGCAGGAAAGCCTGCAGCCCCCAGGTGTGTGGGGCTACGCAAGCGGTTCCCAAAGAGCTTTAGAACAAGGCATAGTTTTCCCTGCTGGCTCTTTGGTCGTGGAACCAATCTCCAGACATATGGCCATTTTTGTGCCTGGCGCGGCGCCAAGTGGGAAAGCGTGCTTTTGAGGCTGAAGAGAGCAGGAAAGCCTGCAGCCCCCAGGTGTGTGGGGCTACGCAAGCGGTTCCCAAAGAGCTTTAGAACAAGGCATAGTTTTCCCTGCTGGCTCTTTGGGCGTGGAACCAATCTCCAGACATATGGCTATTTTTGGGCCTGGCGCGGCGCCAAGTGCGAAACGGTTCTTCTGAGGCTGAAGAGAGCAGGAAAGCCTGCAGCCCCCAGGTGTCTGGGGCTACGCAAGCGGTTCCCAAAGAGCTTTAGAACAAGGCATAGTTTTCCCTGCTGGCTCTTTGGGCGTGGGACCAGTCTACAGACATATGGCCATTTTTGGGCCTGGCGCGGTGCCAAGTGGGAAAGGGTGCTTTTGAGGCTGAAGAGAGCAGGAAAGCCTGCAGCCCCCAGTTTGTGTGGGGCTACGCAAGCGGTTCCCAAAGAGCTTTAGAACAAGGCATAGTTTTCCCTGCTGGCTCTTTGGGCGTGGAACCAATCTCCAGACATATGGCCATTTTTGTGCCTGGCGCGGCGCCAAGTGCGAAAGGGTTCTTCTGAGGCTGAAGAGAGCAGGAAAGCCTGCAGCCCCCAGGTGTGTGGGGCTACGCAAGCGGTTCCCAAAGAGCTTTAGAACAAGGCATAGTTTTCCCTGCTGGCTCTTTGGGCGTGGGACCAATCTCCAGACATATGGCCATTTTTGTGCCTGGCGCGGCGCCAAGTGGGAAAGGGTGGTTTTGAGGCTGAAGGCAGCAGGAAAGCCTGCAGCCCCCAGGTGTGTGGGGCTACGCAAGCGGTTCCCAAAGAGCTTTAGAACAAGGCATAGTTTTCCCTGCTGGCTCTTTGGGCGTGGGACCAACCTCCAGACATATGGCCATTTTTGGGCCTGGCGTGACGCCAAGTGGGAAAGGGTGGTTTTGAGGCTGAAGGCAGCAGGAAAGCCTGCAGCCCCCAGGTGTGTGGGGCTACGCAAGCGGTTCCCAAAGAGCTTTAGAACAAGGCATAGTTTTTCCTGCTGGCTCTTTGGGCGTGGGACCAGTCTCCAGACATATGGCCATTTTTGGGCCTGGCGCGGCGCCAAGTGGGAAAGGGTGCTTTTGAGGCTGAAGGGAGCAGGAAAGCCTGCAGCCCCCAGGTGTGTGGGGCTACGCAAGCGGTTCCCAAAGAGCTTTAGAACAAGGCATAGTTTTCCCTGCTGGCTCTTTGGGCGTGGAACCAATCTCCAGACATATAGCTATTTTTGGGCCTGGCGCGGCGCCAAGTGCGAAACGGTTCTTCTGAGGCTGAAGAGAGCAGGAAAGCCTGCAGCCCCCAGGTGTGTGGGGCTACGCAAGCGGTTCCCAAAGAGCTTTAGAACAAGGCATAGTTTTCCCTGCTGGCTCTTTGGGCGTGGGACCAGTCTCCAAACATATGGCCATTTTTGGGCCTGGCGCGGCGCCAAGTGGGAAAGGGTGGTTTTGAGGCTGAAGGCAGCAGGAGAAGCCTGCAGCCCCCAGGTGTGTGGGGCTACGCAAGCGGTTCCCAAAGAGCTTTAGAACAAGGCATAGTTTTCCCTGCTGGCTCTTTGGGCGTGGGACCAGTCTCCAGACATATGGCCATTTTTGGGCCTGGCGCGGCGCCAAGTGGGAAAGGGTGGTTTTGAGGCTGAAGGCAGCAGGAAAGCCTGCAGCCCCCAGGTGTGTGGGGCTTCGCAAGCGGTTCCCAAAGAGCTTTAGAACAAGGCATAGTTTTCCCTGCTGGCTCTTTGGGCGTGGGACCAGTCTCCAGACATATGGCCATTTTTGGGCCTGGCGCGGCGCCAAGTGGGAAAGGGTGGTTTTGAGGCTGAAGAGAGCAGGAAAGCCTGCAGCCCCCAGGTGTGTGGGGCTACGCAAGCGGTTCCCAAAGAGCTTTAGAACAAGGCATAGTTTTCCCTGCTGGCTCTTTGGGCGTGGGACCAACGTCCAGACATATGGCCATTTTTGTGCCAGGCGTGACGCCATGTGGGAAACGGTGGTTTTGAGGCTGAAGGCAGCAGGAAAGCCTGCAGCCCCCAGGTCTGTGGGGCTACGCAAGCGGTTCCCAAAGAGCTTTAGAACAAGGCATAGTTTTCCCTGCTGGCTCTTTGGGCGTGGGACCAGTCTCCAGACATATGGCCATTTTTGTGCCTGGCGCGGCGCCAAGTGGGAAAGGGTGCTTTTGAGGCTGAAGAGAGCAGGAAAGCCTGCAGCCCCAGGTGTGTGGGGCTACGCAAGCGGTTCCCAAAGAGCTTTAGAACAAGGCATAGTTTTCCCTGCTGGTTCTTTGGGCGTGGAACCAATCTCCAGACATATGGCCATTTTTGTGCCTGGCGCGGCGCCAAGTGCGAAAGGGTTCTTCTGAGGCTGACGAGAGCAGGAAAGCCTGCAGCCCCCAGGTGTGTGTGGCTACGCAAGCCGTTCCCAAAGAGCTTTAGAACAAGGCATAGTTTTCCCTGCTGGCTCTTTGGGCGTGGGACCAATCTCCAGACATATGGCCATTTTTGTGCCTGGCGCGGCGCCAAGTGGGAAAGGGTGGTTTTGAGGCTGAAGGCAGCAGGAAAGCCTGCAGCCCCCACGTGTGTGGGGCTACGCAAGCGGTTCCCAAAGAGCTTTAGAACAAGGCATAGTTTTCCCTGCTGGCTCTTTGGGCGTGGAACCAATCTCCAGACATATGGCCATTTTTGTGCCTGGCGCGGCGCCAAGTGCGAAAGGGTTCTTCTGAGGCTGAAGAGAGCAGGAAAGCCTGCAGCCCCCAGGTGTGTGCGGCTACGCAAGCGGTTCCCAAAGAGCTTTAGAACAAGGCATAGTTTTCCCTGCTGGCTCTTTGGGCGTGGGACCAATCTCCAGACATATGGCCATTTTTGTGCCTGGCGCGGCGCCAAGTGGGAAAGGGTGCTTTTGAGGCTGAAGGCAGCAGGAAAGCCTGCAGCCCCCAGGTGTGTGGGGCTACGCAAGCGGTTCCCAAAGAGCTTTAGAACAAGGCATAGTTTTCCCTGCTGGCTCTTTGGGCGTGGGACCAGTCTCCAGCCATATGGCTATTTTTGGGCCTGGCGTGACGCCAAGTGGGAAAGGGTGCTTTTGAGGCTGAAGGCAGCAGGAAAGCCTGCAGCCCCCAGGTGTGTGGGGCTACGCAAGCGGTTCCCAAAGAGCTTTAGAACAAGGCATAGTTTTTCCTGCTGGCTCTTTGGGCGTGGGACCAGTCTCCAGACATATGGCCATTTTTGGGCCTGGCGCGGCGCCAAGTGGGAAAGCGTGCTTTTGAGGCTGAAGAGAGCAGGAAAGCCTGCAGCCCCCAGGTGTGTGGGGCTACGCAAGCGGTTCCCAAAGAGCTTTAGAACAAGGCATAGTTTTCCCTGCTGGCTCTTTGGGCGTGGAACCAATCTCCAGACATATGGCTATTTTTGGGCCTGGCGCGGCGCCAAGTGCGAAACGGTTCTTCTGAGGCTGAAGAGAGCAGGAAAGCCTGCAGCCCCCAGGTGTGTGGGGCTACGCAAGCGGTTCCCAAAGAGCTTTAGAACAAGGCATAGTTTTCCCTGCTGGCTCTTTGGGCGTGGGACCAGTCTCCAGACATATGGCCATTTTTGGGCCTGGCGCGGCGCCAAGTGGGAAAGGGTGGTTTTGAGGCTGAAGGCAGCAGGAGAAGCCTGCAGCCCCCAGGTGTGTGGGGCTACGCAAGCGGTTCCCAAAGAGCTTTAGAACAAGGCATAGTTTTCCCTGCTGGCTCTTTGGGCGTGGGACCAGTCTCCAGACATATGGCCATTTTTGGGCCTGGCGCGGCGCTAAGTGGGAAAGGGTGCTTTTGAGGCTGAAGGCAGCAGGAAAGCCTGCAGCCCCCAGGTGTGTGGGGCTACGCAAGCGGTTCCCAAAGAGCTTTAGAACAAGGCATAGTTTTCCCTGCTGGCTCTTTGGGCGTGGGACCAGTCTCCAGACATATGGCCATTTTTGGGCCTGGCGCGGCGCCAAGTGCGAAAGGGTGGTTTTGAGGCTGAAGGCAGCAGGAAAGCCTGCAGCCCCCAGGTGTGTGGGGCTACGCAAGCGGTTCCCAAAGAGCTTTAGAACAAGGCATACTTTTCCCTGCTGGCTCTTTGGGCGTGGGACCAACGTCCAGACATATGGCCATTTTTGTGCCTGACGTGACGCCATGTGGGAAACGGTGGTTTTGAGGCTGAAGGCAGCAGGAAAGCCTGCAGCCCCCAGGTGTGTGGGGCTACGCAAGCGGTTCCCAAAGAGCTTTAGAACAAGGCATAGTTTTCCCTGCTGGCTCTTTGGGCGTGGGACCAGTCTCCAGACATATGGCCATTTTTGGGCCTGGCGCGGTGCCAAGTGGGAAAGGGTGCTTTTGAGGCTGAAGAGAGCAGGAAAGCCTGCAGCCCCCAGGTGTGTGGGGCTACGCAAGCGGTTCCCAAAGAGCTTTAGAACAAGGCATAGTTTTCCCTGCTGGCTCTTTGGGCGTGGAACCAATCTCCAGACATATGGCCATTTTTGGGCCTGGCGCGGCGCCAAGTGCGAAAGGGTTCTTCTGAGGCTGAAGAGAGCAGGAAAGCCTGCAGCCCCCAGGTGTGTGGGGCTACGCAAGCCGTTCCCAAAGAGCTTTAGAACAAGGCATAGTTTTCCCTGCTGGCTCTTTGGGCGTGGGACCAATCTCCAGACATATGGCCATTTTTGTGCCTGGCGCGGCGCCAAGTGGGAAAGGGTGGTTTTGAGGCTGAAGGCAGCAGGAAAGCCTGCAGCCCCCAGGTGTGTGGGGCTACGCAAGCGGTTCCCAAAGAGCTTTAGAACAAGGCATAGTTTTCCCTGCTGGCTCTTTGGGCGTGGGACCAACCTCCAGACATATGGCCATTTTTGGGCCTGGCGTGACGCCAAGTGGGAAAGGGTGGTTTTGAGGCTGAAGAGAGCAGGAAAGCCTGCAGCCCCCAGGTGTGTGGGGCTACGCAAGCGGTTCCCAAAGAGCTTTAGAACAAGGCATAGTTTTTCCTGCTGGCTCTTTGGGCGTGGGACCAGTCTCCAGACATATGGCCATTTTTGGGCCTGGCGCGGCGCCAAGTGGGAAAGGGTGCTTTTGAGGCTGAAGGGAGCAGGAAAGCCTGCAGCCCCCAGGTGTGTGGGGCTACGCAAGCGGTTCCCAAAGAGCTTTAGAACAAGGCATAGTTTTCCCTGCTGGCTCTTTGGGCGTGGGACCAGTCTCCAAACATATGGCCATTTTTGGGCCTGGCGCGGCGCCAAGTGGGAAAGGGTGGTTTTGAGGCTGAAGGCAGCAGGAAAGCCTGCAGCCCCCAGTTTGTGTGGGGCTACGCAAGCGGTTCCCAAAGAGCTTTAGAACAAGGCATAGTTTTCCCTGCTGGCTATTTGGGCGTGGGACCAATCTCCAGACATATGGCCATTTTTGGGCATGGCGCGGCGCCAAGTGGGAAAGGGTGGTTTTGAGGCTGAAGAGAGCAGGAAAGCCTGCAGCCCCCAGGTGTGTGGGGCTACGCAAGCCGTTCCCAAAGAGCTTTAGAACAAGGCATAGTTTTCCCTGCTGGCTCTTTGGGCGTGGGACCAACCTCCAGACATATGGCCATTTTTGTGCCTGGCGTGACGCCATGTGGGAAACGGTGGTTTTGAGACTGAAGGCAGCAGGAAAGCCTGCAACCCCCAGGTGTGTGGGGCTACGCAAGCGGTTCCCAAAGAGCTTTAGAACAAGGCATAGTTTTCCCTGCTGGCTCTTTGGGCGTGGGACCAGTCTCCAGACATATGGCCATTTTTGGGCCTGGCGTGGCGCCAAGTGGGAAAGGGTGGTTTTGAGGCTGAAGGCAGCAGGAAAGCCTGCAGCCCCCAGGTGTGTGGGGCTACGCAAGCGGTTCCCAAAGAGCTTTAGAACAAGGCATTTTTTTCCCTGCTGGCTCTTTGGGCGTGGGACAAACCTCCAGACATATGGCCATTTTTGTGCCTGGCGTGACGCCATTTGGGAAAAGGTGGTTTTGAGGCTGAAGGCAGCAGGAAAGCCTGCAGCCCCCAGGTGTGTGGGGCTACGCAAGCTGTTCCCAAAGAGCTTTAGAACAAGGCATAGTTTTCCCTGCTGGCTCTTTGGGCGTGGAACCAATCTCCAGACATATGGCCATTTTTGTGCCTGGCGCGGCGCCAAGTGCGAAAGGGTTCTTCTGAGGCTGAAGAGAGCATGAAAGCCTGCAGCCCCCAGGTGTGTGGGGCTACGCAAGCTGTTCCCAAAGAGCTTTAGAACAAGGCATAGTTTTCCCTGCTGGCTCTTTGGGCGTGGAACCAATCTCCAGACATATGGCCATTTTTGTGCCTGGCGTGACGCCAAGTGGGAAAGGGTGGTTTTGAGGCTGAAGAGAGCAGGAAAGCCTGCAGCCCCCAGGTGTGTGGGGCTACGCAAGCGGTTCCCAAAGAGCTTTAGAACAAGGCATAGTTTTCCCTGCTGGCTCTTTGGGCGTGGGACCAGTCTCCAGACATATGGCCATTTTTGGGCCTGGCGCGGCGCCAAGTGGGAAAGGGTGGTTTTGAGGCTGAAGGCCGCAGGAGAAGCCTGCAGCCCCCAGGTGTGTGGGGCTACGCAAGCGGTTCCCAAAGAGCTTTAGAACAAGGCATAGTTTTCCCTGCTGGCTCTTTGGGCGTGGAACCAATCTCCAGACATATGGCCATTTTTGGGCATGGCGCGGCGCCAAGTGGGAAAGGGTGGTTTTGAGGCTGAAGAGAGCAGGAAAGCCTGCAGCCCCCAGGTGTGTGGGGCTACGCAAGCCGTTCCCAAAGAGCTTTAGAACAAGGCATAGTTTTCCCTGCTGGCTCTTTGGGCGTGGGACCAACCTCCAGACATATGGCCATTTTTGTGCCTGGCGTGACGCCATGTGGGAAACGGTGGTTTTGAGGCTGAAGGCAGCAGGAAAGCCTGCAACCCCCAGGTGTGTGGGGCTACGCAAGCGGTTCCCAAAGAGCTTTAGAACAAGGCATAGTTTTCCCTGCTGGCTCTTTGGGCGTGGAACCAATCTCCAGACATATGGCCATTTTTGTGCCTGGCGCGGCGCCAAGTGCGAAAGGGTTCTTCTGAGGCTGAAGAGAGCATGAAAGCCTGCAGCCCCCAGGTGTGTGGGGCTACGCAAGCTGTTCCCAAAGAGCTTTAGAACAAGGCATAGTTTTCCCTGCTGGCTCTTTGGGCGTGGGACCAATCTCCAGACATATGGCCATTTTTGTGCCTGGCGTGACGCCAAGTGGGAAAGGGTGGTTTTGAGGCTGAAGAGAGCAGGAAAGCCTGCAGCCCCCAGGTGTGTGGGGCTACGCAAGCGGTTCCCAAAGAGCTTTAGAACAAGGCATAGTTTTCCCTGCTGGCTCTTTGGTCGTGGAACCAATCTCCAGACATATGGCCATTTTTGTGCCTGGCGCGGCGCCAAGTGGGAAAGCGTGCTTTTGAGGCTGAAGAGAGCAGGAAAGCCTGCAGCCCCCAGGTGTGTGGGGCTACGCAAGCGGTTCCCAAAGAGCTTTAGAACAAGGCATAGTTTTCCCTGCTGGCTCTTTGGGCGTGGAACCAATCTCCAGACATATGGCTATTTTTGGGCCTGGCGCGGCGCCAAGTGCGAAACGGTTCTTCTGAGGCTGAAGAGAGCAGGAAAGCCTGCAGCCCCCAGGTGTCTGGGGCTACGCAAGCGGTTCCCAAAGAGCTTTAGAACAAGGCATAGTTTTCCCTGCTGGCTCTTTGGGCGTGGGACCAGTCTCCAGACATATGGCCATTTTTGGGCCTGGCGCGGCGCCAAGTGCGAAAGGGTGGTTTTGAGGCTGAAGGCCGCAGGAGAAGCCTGCAGCCCCCAGGTGTGTGGGGCTACGCAAGCGGTTCCCAAAGAGCTTTAGAACAAGGCATAGTTTTCCCTGCTGGCTCTTTGGGCGTGGGACCAGTCTCCAGCCATATGGCCATTTTTGGGCCTGGCGCGGCGCCAAGTGGGAAAGGGTGGTTTTGAGGCTGAAGGCAGCAGGAAAGCCTGCAGCCCCCAGGTGTGTGGGGCTACGCAAGCGGTTCCCAAAGAGCTTTAGAACAAGGCATAGTTTTCCCTGCTGGCTCTTTGGGCGTGGGACCAACGTCCAGACATATGGCCATTTTTGTGCCTGGCGTGACGCCATGTGGGAAACGGTGGTTTTGAGGCTGAAGGCAGCAGGAAAGCCTGCAGTCCCCACGTGTGTGGGGCTACGCAAGCGGTTCCCAAAGAGCTTTAGAACAAGGCATAGTTTTCCCTGCTGGCTCTTTGGGCGTGGAACCAATCTCCAGACATATGGCCATTTTTGGGCCTGGCGCGTACGCAACCTACGCAAGGTATGAAGCAGTTCCGAGAAAGTCTAAACATAATCCTCACTTTTCCCTCCTGGCACTTTCCCTGTAGGAGATACCGCAAGACGTTTCTGTATATTGGGCACAGCGCTCTGCAGGGTGTTAGCAGAGAGTTTCCCGGGACAGTGAAACCCTATGTCAGAGACACTGAGAAGAAGCCCCAATGTTCCCTCCAGGCACTTTCAGTGTGGGTGCCTTCTCCACGTGGTTCCTGGTTTCACTGCAGCTCTGAAGAGAATGTTAGCAAAGAGGTAATCGGGACAGTGCAAACAGTACTCAAAGACAGGGAGAGCAAGCTCTCTCTTGGCACTTTGGATGTGGGACATACAGCGAGATGTTTGCTGCTTTTACATTTGGCTGTTGGGAGATTTACAGCACAAAGATATCTAGTTGATTTGAAGCAGTTCCGAGAAAGTCTAAACATAATCCTCACTTTTCCCTCCTGGCACTTTCCCTGTAGGAGATACCGCAAGACGTTTCTGTATATTGGGCACAGCGCTCTGCAGGGTGTTAGCAGAGAGTTTCCCGGGACAGTGAAACCCTATGTCAGAGACACTGAGAAGAAGCCCCAATGTTCCCTCCAGGCACTTTCAGTGTGGGTGCCTTCTCCACGTGGTTCCTGGTTTCACTGCAGCTCTGAAGAGAATGTTAGCAAAGAGGTAATCGGGACAGTGCAAACAGTACTCAAAGACAGGGAGAGCAAGCTCTCTCTTGGCACTTTGGATGTGGGACATACAGCGAGATGTTTGCTGCTTTTACATTTGGCTGTTGGGAGATTTACAGCACAAAGATATCTAGTTGATTTGAAGCAGTTCCGAGAAAGTCTAAACATAATCCTCACTTTTCCCTCCTGGCACTTTCCCTGTAGGAGATACCGCAAGACGTTTCTGTATATTGGGCACAGCGCTCTGCAGGGTGTTAGCAGAGAGTTTCCCGGGACAGTGAAACCCTATATCAGAGACACTGAGAAGAAGCCCCAACGTTCCTTCCAGGCACTTTCAGTGTGGGTGCCTTCTCCACGTGGTTCCTGGTTTCACTGCAGCTCTGAAGAGAATGTTAGCAAAGAGGTAATCGGGACAGTGCAAACAGTACTCAAAGACAGGGAGAGCAAGCTCTCTCTTGGCACTTTGGATGTGGGACATACAGCGAGATGTTTGCTGCTTTTACATTTGGCTGTTGGGAGATTTACAGCACAAAGATATCTAGTTGATTTGAAGCAGTTCCGAGAAAGTCTAAACATAATCCTCACTTTTCCCTCCTGGCACTTTCCCTGTAGGAGATACCGCAAGACGTTTCTGTATATTGGGCACAGCGCTCTGCAGGGTGTTAGCAGAGAGTTTCCCGGGACAGTGAAACCCTATATCAGAGACACTGAGAAGAAGCCCCAACGTTCCTTCCAGGCACTTTCAGTGTGGGTGCCTTCTCCACGTGGTTCCTGGTTTCACTGCAGCTCTGAAGAGAATGTTAGCAAAGAGGTAATCGGGACAGTGCAAACAGTACTCAAAGACAGGGAGAGCAAGCTCTCTCTTGGCACTTTGGATGTGGGACATACAGCGAGATGTTTGCTGCTTTTACATTTGGCTGTTGGGAGATTTACAGCACAAAGATATCTAGTTGATTTGAAGCAGTTCCGAGAAAGTCTAAACATAATCCTCACTTTTCCCTCCTGGCACTTTCCCTGTAGGAGATACCGCAAGACGTTTCTGTATATTGGGCACAGCGCTCTGCAGGGTGTTAGCAGAGAGTTTCCCGGGACAGTGAAACCCTATATCAGAGACACTGAGAAGAAGCCCCAACGTTCCTTCCAGGCACTTTCAGTGTGGGTGCCTTCTCCACATGGTTCCTGGTTTCACTGCAGCTCTGAAGAGAATGTTAGCAAAGAGGTAATCGGGACAGTGCAAACAGTACTCAAAGACAGGGAGAGCAAGCTCTCTCTTGGCACTTTGGATGTGGGACATACAGCGAGATGTTTGCTGCTTTTGCGTTTGGCTGTTGGGAGATTTACAGCACAAAGATATCTAGTTGATTTGAAGCAGTTCCGAGAAAGTCTAAACATAATCCTCACTTTTCCCTCCTGGCACTTTCCCTGTAGGAGATACCGCAAGACGTTTCTGTATATTGGGCACAGCGCTCTGCAGGGTGTTAGCAGAGAGTTTCCCGGGACAGTGAAACCCTATATCAGAGACACTGAGAAGAAGCCCCAATGTTCCCTCCAGGCACTTTCAGTGTGGGTGCCTTCTCCACGTGGTTCCTGGTTTCACTGCAGCTCTGAAGAGAATGTTAGCAAAGAGGTAATCGGGACAGTGCAAACAGTACTCAAAGACAGGGAGAGCAAGCTCTCTCTTGGCACTTTGGATGTGGGACATACAGCGAGATGTTTGCTGCTTTTACATTTGGCTGTTGGGAGATTTACAGCACAAAGATATCTAGTTGATTTGAAGCAGTTCCGAGAAAGTCTAAACATAATCCTCACTTTTCCCTCCTGGCACTTTCCCTGTAGGAGATACCGCAAGACGTTTCTGTATATTGGGCACAGCGCTCTGCAGGGTGTTAGCAGAGAGTTTCCCGGGACAGTGAAACCCTATATCAGAGACACTGAGAAGAAGCCCCAACGTTCCTTCCAGGCACTTTCAGTGTGGGTGCCTTCTCCACGTGGTTCCTGGTTTCACTGCAGCTCTGAAGAGAATGTTAGCAAAGAGGTAATCGGGACAGTGCAAACAGTACTCAAAGACAGGGAGAGCAAGCTCTCTCTTGGCACTTTGGATGTGGGACATACAGCGAGATGTTTGCTGCTTTTACATTTGGCTGTTGGGAGATTTACAGCACAAAGATATCTAGTTGATTTGAAGCAGTTCCGAGAAAGTCTAAACATAATCCTCACTTTTCCCTCCTGGCACTTTCCCTGTAGGAGATACCGCAAGACGTTTCTGTATATTGGGCACAGCGCTCTGCAGGGTGTTAGCAGAGAGTTTCCCGGGACAGTGAAACCCTATATCAGAGACACTGAGAAGAAGCCCCAACGTTTCCTCCAGCCACTTTCAGTGTGGGTGCCTTCTCCACGTGGTTCCTGGTTTCACTGCAGCTCTGAAGAGAATGTTAGCAAAGAGGTAATCGGGACAGTGCAAACAGTACTCAAAGACAGGGAGAGCAAGCTCTCTCTTGGCACTTTGGATGTGGGACATACAGCGAGATGTTTGCTGCTTTTGCGTTTGGCTGTTGGGAGATTTACAGCACAAAGATATGTAGTTGATTTGAAGCAGTTCCGAGAAAGTCTAAGCATAATCCTCACTTTTCCCTCCTGGCACTTTCCCTGTAGGGGATACCGTAAAACATTTCTGTATATTGGGCACAGCGCTCTGCAGGGTGTTAGCAGAGAGTTTCCCGGGACAGTGAAACCCTATATCAGAGACACTGAGAAGAAGCCCCAATGTTCCCTCCAGGCACTTTCAGTGTGGGTGCCTTCTCCACGTGGTTCCTGGTTTCACTGCAGCTTTGAAGAGAATGTTAGCAAAGAGGTAATCGGGACAGTGCAAACAGTACTCAAAGACAGGGAGAGCAAGCTCTACATTACTCTCTTGGCACTTTGGATGTGGGACATACAGCGAGATGTTTGCTGCTTTTGCGTTTGGCTGTTGGGAGATTTACAGCACAAAGATATATAGCTGATTTGAAGCAGTTCCGAGAAAGTCTAAGCATAATCCTCACTTTTCCCTCCTGGCACTTTCCCTGTAGGGGATACCGCAAGACATTTCTGTATATTGGGCACAGCGCTGTGCAGGGTGTTAGCAGAGACTTTCCCGGGACAGTGAAACCCTATGTCAGAGACACTGAGAAGAAGCCCCAATGTTCCCTCCAGGCACTTTCAGTGTGGGTGCCTTCTCCACGTGGTTCCTGGTTTCACTGCAGCTCTGAAGAGAATGTTAGCAAAGAGGTAATCGGGACAGTGCAAACAGTACTCAAAGACAGGGAGAGCAAGCTCTCTCTTGGCACTTTGGATGTGGGACATACAGCGAGATGTTTGCTGCTTTTACATTTGGCTGTTGGGAGATTTACAGCACAAAGATATCTAGTTGATTTGAAGCAGTTCCGAGAAAGTCTAAACATAATCCTCACTTTTCCCTCCTGGCACTTTCCCTGTAGGAGATACCGCAAGACGTTTCTGTATATTGGGCACAGCGCTCTGCAGGGTGTTAGCAGAGAGTTTCCCGGGACAGTGAAACCCTATATCAGAGACACTGAGAAGAAGCCCCAACGTTCCTTCCAGGCACTTTCAGTGTGGGTGCCTTCTCCACGTGGTTCCTGGTTTCACTGCAGCTCTGAAGAGAATGTTAGCAAAGAGGTAATCGGGACAGTGCAAACAGTACTCAAAGACAGGGAGAGCAAGCTCTCTCTTGGCACTTTGGATGTGGGACATACAGCGAGATGTTTGCTGCTTTTGCGTTTGGCTGTTGGGAGATTTACAGCACAAAGATATCTAGTTGATTTGAAGCAGTTCTGAGAAAGTCTAAGCATAATCCTCACTTTTCCCTCCTGGCACTTTCCCTGTAGGGGATACCGTAAAACATTTCTGTATATTGGGCACAGCGCTGTGCAGGGTGTTAGCAGAGACTTTCCCGGGACAGTGAAACCCTATGTCAGAGACACTGAGAAGAAGCCCCAATGTTCCCTCCAGGCACTTTCAGTGTGGGTGCCTTCTCCACGTGGTTCCTGGTTTCACTGCAGCTCTGAAGAGAATGTTAGCAAAGAGGTAATCGGGACAGTGCAAACAGTACTCAAAGACAGGGAGAGCAAGCTCTCTCTTGGCACTTTGGATGTGGGACATACAGCGAGATGTTTGCTGCTTTTGCGTTTGGCTGTTGGGAGATTTACAGCACAAAGATATCTAGTTGATTTGAAGCAGTTCCGAGAAAGTCTAAACATAATCCTCACTTTTCCCTCCTGGCACTTTCCCTGTAGGAGATACCGCAAGACGTTTCTGTATATTGGGCACAGCGCTCTGCAGGGTGTTAGCAGAGAGTTTCCCGGGACAGTGAAACCCTATATCAGAGACACTGAGAAGAAGCCCCAACGTTCCTTCCAGGCACTTTCAGTGTGGGTGCCTTCTCCACGTGGTTCCTGGTTTCACTGCAGCTCTGAAGAGAATGTTAGCAAAGAGGTAATCGGGACAGTGCAAACAGTACTCAAAGACAGGGAGAGCAAGCTCTACATTACTCTCTTGGCACTTTGGATGTGGGACATACAGCGAGATGTTTGCTGCTTTTGCGTTTGGCTGTTGGGAGATTTACAGCACAAAGATATATAGTTCATTTGAAGCAGTTCCGAGAAAGTCTAAGCATAATCCTCACTTTTCACTCCTGGCACTTTCCCTGTAGGGTATACCGCAAGACATTTCTGTATATTGGGCACAGCGCTGTGCAGGGTGTTAGCAGAGACTTTCCCGGGACAGTGAAACCCTATGTCAGAGACACTGAGAAGAAGCCCCAATGTTCCCTCCAGGCACTTTCAGTGTGGGTGCCTTCTCCACGTGGTTCCTGGTTTCACTGCAGCTCTGAAGAGAATGTTAGCAAAGAGGTAATCGGGACGACAGTGCAAACAGTACTCAAAGACAGGGAGAGCAAGCTCTCTCTTGGCACTTTGGATGTGGGACATACAGCGAGATGTTTGCTGCTTTTACATTTGGCTGTTGGGAGATTTACAGCACAAAGATATCTAGTTGATTTGAAGCAGTTCCGAGAAAGTCTAAACATAATCCTCACTTTTCCCTCCTGGCACTTTCCCTGTAGGAGATACCGCAAGACGTTTCTGTATATTGGGCACAGCGCTCTGCAGGGTGTTAGCAGAGAGTTTCCCGGGACAGTGAAACCCTATATCAGAGACATTGAGAAGAAGCCCCAACGTTCCTTCCAGGCACTTTCAGTGTGGGTGCCTTCTCCACGTGGTTCCTGGTTTCACAGCAGCTCTGAAGAGAATGTTAGCAAAGAGGTAATCGGGACAGTGCAAACAGTACTCAAAGACAGGGAGAGCAAGCTCTCTCTTGGCACTTTGGATGTGGGACATACAGCGAGATGTTTGCTGCTTTTGCGTTTGGCTGTTGGGAGATTTACAGCACAAAGATATCTAGTTGATTTGAAGCAGTTCCGAGAAAGTCTAAACATAATCCTCACTTTTCCCTCCTGGCACTTTCCCTGTAGGAGATACCGCAAGACGTTTCTGTATATTGGGCACAGCGCTCTGCAGGGTGTTAGCAGAGAGTTTCCCAGGACAGTGAAACCCTATATCAGAGACACTGAGAAGAAGCCCCAACGTTCCTTCCAGGCACTTTCAGTGTGGGTGCCTTCTCCACGTGGTTCCTGGTTTCACTGCAGCTCTGAAGAGAATGTTAGCAAAGAGGTAATCGGGACGACAGTGCAAACAGTACTCAAAGACAGGGAGAGCAAGCTCTCTCTTGGCACTTTGGATGTGGGACATACAGCGAGATGTTTGCTGCTTTTACATTTGGCTGTTGGGAGATTTACAGCACAAAGATATCTAGTTGATTTGAAGCAGTTCCGAGAAAGTCTAAACATAATCCTCACTTTTCCCTCCTGGCACTTTCCCTGTAGGAGATACCGCAAGACGTTTCTGTATATTGGGCACAGCGCTCTGCAGGGTGTTAGCAGAGAGTTTCCCGGCACAGTGAAACCCTATATCAGAGACACTGAGAAGAAGCCCCAATGTTCCCTCCAGGCACTTTCAGTGTGGGTGCCTTCTCCACGTGGTTCCTGGTTTCACTGCAGCTCTGAAGAGAATGTTAGCAAAGAGGTAATCGGGACAGCGCAAACAGTACTCAAAGACAGGGAGAGCAAGCTCTCTCTTGGCACTTTGGATGTGGGACATACAGCGAGATGTTTGCTGCTTTTACATTTGGCTGTTTGGAGATTTACAGCACAAAGATATCTAGTTGATTTGAAGCAGTTCCGAGAAAGTCTAAACATAATCCTCACTTTTCCCTCCTGGCACTTTCCCTGTAGGAGATACCGCAAGACGTTTCTGTATATTGGGCACAGCGCTCTGCAGGGTGTTAGCAGAGAGTTTCCCAGGACAGTGAAACCCTATATCAGAGACACTGAGAAGAAGCCCCAACGTTCCTTCCAGGCACTTTCAGTGTGGGTGCCTTCTCCACGTGGTTCCTGGTTTCACTGCAGCTCTGAAGAGAATGTTAGCAAAGAGGTAATCGGGACAGTGCAAACAGTACTCAAAGACAGGGAGAGCAAGCTCTCTCTTGGCACTTTGGATGTGGGACATACAGCGAGATGTTTGCTGCTTTTACATTTGGCTGTTGGGAGATTTACAGCACAAAGATATCTAGTTGATTTGAAGCAGTTCCGAGAAAGTCTAAACATAATCCTCACTTTTCCCTCCTGGCACTTTCCCTGTAGGAGATACCGCAAGACGTTTCTGTATATTGGGCACAGCGCTCTGCAGGGTGTTAGCAGAGAGTTTCCCGGGACAGTGAAACCCTATATCAGAGACACTGAGAAGAAGCCCCAACGTTCCTTCCAGGCACTTTCAGTGTGGGTGCCTTCTCCACGTGGTTCCTGGTTTCACAGCAGCTCTGAAGAGAATGTTAGCAAAGAGGTAATCGGGACAGTGCAAACAGTACTCAAAGACAGGGAGAGCAAGCTCTCTCTTGGCACTTTGGATGTGGGACATACAGCGAGATGTTTGCTGCTTTTGCGTTTGGCTGTTGGGAGATTTACAGCACAAAGATATCTAGTTGATTTGAAGCAGTTCCGAGAAAGTCTAAACATAATCCTCACTTTTCCCTCCTGGCACTTTCCCTGTAGGAGATACCGCAAGACGTTTCTGTATATTGGGCACAGCGCTCTGCAGGGTGTTAGCAGAGAGTTTCCCGGGACAGTGAAACCCTATATCAGAGACACTGAGAAGAAGCCCCAACGTTCCTTCCAGGCACTTTCAGTGTGGGTGCCTTCTCGACGTGGTTCCTGGTTTCACAGCAGCTCTGAAGAGAATGTTAGCAAAGAGGTAATCGGGACAGTGCAAACAGTACTCAAAGACAGGGACAGCAAGCTCTACATTACTCTCTTGGCACTTTGGATGTGGGACATACAGCGAGATGTTTGCTGCTTTTGCGTTTGGCTGTTGGGAGATTTACAGCACAAAGATATATAGCTGATTTGAAGCAGTTCCGAGAAAGTCTAAGCATAATCCTCACTTTTCCCTCCTGGCACTTTCCCTGTAGGGGATACCGCAAGACATTTCTGTATATTGGGCACAGCGCTGTGCAGGGTGTTAGCAGAGACTTTCCCGGGACAGTGAAACCCTATGTCAGAGACACTGAGAAGAAGCCCCAATGTTCCCTCCAGGCACTTTCAGTGTGGGTGCCTTCTCCACGTGGTTCCTGGTTTCACTGCAGCTCTGAAGAGAATGTTAGCAAAGAGGTAATCGGGACAGTGCAAACAGTACTCAAAGACAGGGAGAGCAAGCTCTCTCTTGGCACTTTGGATGTGGGACATACAGCGAGATGTTTGCTGCTTTTGCGTTTGGCTGTTGGGAGATTTACAGCACAAAGATATCTAGTTGATTTGAAGCAGTTCTGAGAAAGTCTAAGCATAATCCTCCCTTTTCCCTCCTGGCACTTTCCCTGTAGGGGATACCGTAAAACATTTCTGTATATTGGGCACAGCGCTGTGCAGGGTGTTAGCAGAGACTTTCCCGGGACAGTGAAACCCTATGTCAGAGACACTGAGAAGAAGCCCCAATGTTCCCTCCAGGCACTTTCAGTGTGGGTGCCTTCTCCACGTGGTTCCTGGTTTCACTGCAGCTCTGAAGAGAATGTTAGCAAAGAGGTAATCGGGACAGTGCAAACAGTACTCAAAGACAGGGAGAGCAAGCTCTCTCTTGGCACTTTGGATGTGGGACATACAGCGAGATGTTTGCTGCTTTTGCGTTTGGCTGTTGGGAGATTTACAGCACAAAGATATCTAGTTGATTTGAAGCAGTTCCGAGAAAGTCTAAACATAATCCTCACTTTTCCCTCCTGGCACTTTCCCTGTAGGAGATACCGCAAGACGTTTCTGTATATTGGGCACAGCGCTCTGCAGGGTGTTAGCAGAGAGTTTCCCGGGACAGTGAAACCCTATATCAGAGACACTGAGAAGAAGCCCCAACGTTCCTTCCAGGCACTTTCAGTGTGGGTGCCTTCTCCACGTGGTTCCTGGTTTCACTGCAGCTCTGAAGAGAATGTTAGCAAAGAGGTAATCGGGACAGTGCAAACAGTACTCAAAGACAGGGAGAGCAAGCTCTCTCTTGGCACTTTGGATGTGGGACATACAGCGAGATGTTTGCTGCTTTTGCGTTTGGCTGTTGGGAGATTTACAGCACAAAGATATCTAGTTGATTTGAAGCAGTTCCGAGAAAGTCTAAACATAATCCTCACTTTTCCCTCCTGGCACTTTCCCTGTAGGAGATACCGCAAGACGTTTCTGTATATTGGGCACAGCGCTCTGCAGGGTGTTAGCAGAGAGTTTCCCGGGACAGTGAAACCCTATATCAGAGACACTGAGAAGAAGCCCCAACGTTCCTTCCAGGCACTTTCAGTGTGGGTGCCTTCTCCACGTGGTTCCTGGTTTCACTGCAGCTCTGAAGAGAATGTTAGCAAAGAGGTAATCGGGACGACAGTGCAAACAGTACTCAAAGACAGGGAGAGCAAGCTCTCTCTTGGCACTTTGGATGTGGGACATACAGCGAGATGTTTGCTGCTTTTACATTTGGCTGTTGGGAGATTTACAGCACAAAGATATCTAGTTGATTTGAAGCAGTTCCGAGAAAGTCTAAACATAATCCTCACTTTTCCCTCCTGGCACTTTCCCTGTAGGAGATACCGCAAGACGTTTCTGTATATTGGGCACAGCGCTCTGCAGGGTGTTAGCAGAGAGTTTCCCGGCACAGTGAAACCCTATATCAGAGACACTGAGAAGAAGCCCCAATGTTCCCTCCAGGCACTTTCAGTGTGGGTGCCTTCTCCACGTGGTTCCTGGTTTCACTGCAGCTCTGAAGAGAATGTTAGCAAAGAGGTAATCGGGACAGCGCAAACAGTACTCAAAGACAGGGAGAGCAAGCTCTCTCTTGGCACTTTGGATGTGGGACATACAGCGAGATGTTTGCTGCTTTTACATTTGGCTGTTGGGAGATTTACAGCACAAAGATATCTAGTTGATTTGAAGCAGTTCCGAGAAAGTCTAAACATAATCCTCACTTTTCCCTCCTGGCACTTTCCCTGTAGGAGATACCGCAAGACGTTTCTGTATATTGGGCACAGCGCTCTGCAGGGTGTTAGCAGAGAGTTTCCCGGGACAGTGAAACCCTATATCAGAGACACTGAGAAGAAGCCCCAACGTTCCTTCCAGGCACTTTCAGTGTGGGTGCCTTCTCCACGTGGTTCCTGGTTTCACTGCAGCTCTGAAGAGAATGTTAGCAAAGAGGTAATCGGGACAGTGCAAACAGTACTCAAAGACAGGGAGAGCAAGCTCTCTCTTGGCACTTTGGATGTGGGACATACAGCGAGATGTTTGCTGCTTTTGCGTTTGGCTGTTGGGAGATTTACAGCACAAAGATATCTAGTTGATTTGAAGCAGTTCTGAGAAAGTCTAAGCATAATCCTCACTTTTCCCTCCTGGCACTTTCCCTGTAGGGGATACCGTAAAACATTTCTGTATATTGGGCACAGCGCTGTGCAGGGTGTTAGCAGAGACTTTCCCGGGACAGTGAAACCCTATGTCAGAGACACTGAGAAGAAGCCCCAATGTTCCCTCCAGGCACTTTCAGTGTGGGTGCCTTCTCCACGTGGTTCCTGGTTTCACTGCAGCTCTGAAGAGAATGTTAGCAAAGAGGTAATCGGGACAGTGCAAACAGTACTCAAAGACAGGGAGAGCAAGCTCTCTCTTGGCACTTTGGATGTGGGACATACAGCGAGATGTTTGCTGCTTTTGCGTTTGGCTGTTGGGAGATTTACAGCACAAAGATATCTAGTTGATTTGAAGCAGTTCCGAGAAAGTCTAAACATAATCCTCACTTTTCCCTCCTGGCACTTTCCCTGTAGGAGATACCGCAAGACGTTTCTGTATATTGGGCACAGCGCTCTGCAGGGTGTTAGCAGAGAGTTTCCCGGGACAGTGAAACCCTATATCAGAGACACTGAGAAGAAGCCCCAACGTTCCTTCCAGGCACTTTCAGTGTGGGTGCCTTCTCCACGTGGTTCCTGGTTTCACTGCAGCTCTGAAGAGAATGTTAGCAAAGAGGTAATCGGGACAGTGCAAACAGTACTCAAAGACAGGGAGAGCAAGCTCTACATTACTCTCTTGGCACTTTGGATGTGGGACATACAGCGAGATGTTTGCTGCTTTTGCGTTTGGCTGTTGGGAGATTTACAGCACAAAGATATATAGTTCATTTGAAGCAGTTCCGAGAAAGTCTAAGCATAATCCTCACTTTTCACTCCTGGCACTTTCCCTGTAGGGTATACCGCAAGACATTTCTGTATATTGGGCACAGCGCTGTGCAGGGTGTTAGCAGAGACTTTCCCGGGACAGTGAAACCCTATGTCAGAGACACTGAGAAGAAGCCCCAATGTTCCCTCCAGGCACTTTCAGTGTGGGTGCCTTCTCCACGTGGTTCCTGGTTTCACTGCAGCTCTGAAGAGAATGTTAGCAAAGAGGTAATCGGGACGACAGTGCAAACAGTACTCAAAGACAGGGAGAGCAAGCTCTCTCTTGGCACTTTGGATGTGGGACATACAGCGAGATGTTTGCTGCTTTTACATTTGGCTGTTGGGAGATTTACAGCACAAAGATATCTAGTTGATTTGAAGCAGTTCCGAGAAAGTCTAAACATAATCCTCACTTTTCCCTCCTGGCACTTTCCCTGTAGGAGATACCGCAAGACGTTTCTGTATATTGGGCACAGCGCTCTGCAGGGTGTTAGCAGAGAGTTTCCCGGGACAGTGAAACCCTATATCAGAGACATTGAGAAGAAGCCCCAACGTTCCTTCCAGGCACTTTCAGTGTGGGTGCCTTCTCCACGTGGTTCCTGGTTTCACAGCAGCTCTGAAGAGAATGTTAGCAAAGAGGTAATCGGGACAGTGCAAACAGTACTCAAAGACAGGGAGAGCAAGCTCTCTCTTGGCACTTTGGATGTGGGACATACAGCGAGATGTTTGCTGCTTTTGCGTTTGGCTGTTGGGAGATTTACAGCACAAAGATATCTAGTTGATTTGAAGCAGTTCCGAGAAAGTCTAAACATAATCCTCACTTTTCCCTCCTGGCACTTTCCCTGTAGGAGATACCGCAAGACGTTTCTGTATATTGGGCACAGCGCTCTGCAGGGTGTTAGCAGAGAGTTTCCCAGGACAGTGAAACCCTATATCAGAGACACTGAGAAGAAGCCCCAACGTTCCTTCCAGGCACTTTCAGTGTGGGTGCCTTCTCCACGTGGTTCCTGGTTTCACTGCAGCTCTGAAGAGAATGTTAGCAAAGAGGTAATCGGGACGACAGTGCAAACAGTACTCAAAGACAGGGAGAGCAAGCTCTCTCTTGGCACTTTGGATGTGGGACATACAGCGAGATGTTTGCTGCTTTTACATTTGGCTGTTGGGAGATTTACAGCACAAAGATATCTAGTTGATTTGAAGCAGTTCCGAGAAAGTCTAAACATAATCCTCACTTTTCCCTCCTGGCACTTTCCCTGTAGGAGATACCGCAAGACGTTTCTGTATATTGGGCACAGCGCTCTGCAGGGTGTTAGCAGAGAGTTTCCCAGGACAGTGAAACCCTATATCAGAGACACTGAGAAGAAGCCCCAACGTTCCTTCCAGGCACTTTCAGTGTGGGTGCCTTCTCCACGTGGTTCCTGGTTTCACTGCAGCTCTGAAGAGAATGTTAGCAAAGAGGTAATCGGGACAGTGCAAACAGTACTCAAAGACAGGGAGAGCAAGCTCTCTCTTGGCACTTTGGATGTGGGACATACAGCGAGATGTTTGCTGCTTTTACATTTGGCTGTTGGGAGATTTACAGCACAAAGATATCTAGTTGATTTGAAGCAGTTCCGAGAAAGTCTAAACATAATCCTCACTTTTCCCTCCTGGCACTTTCCCTGTAGGAGATACCGCAAGACGTTTCTGTATATTGGGCACAGCGCTCTGCAGGGTGTTAGCAGAGAGTTTCCCGGGACAGTGAAACCCTATATCAGAGACACTGAGAAGAAGCCCCAACGTTCCTTCCAGGCACTTTCAGTGTGGGTGCCTTCTCCACGTGGTTCCTGGTTTCACAGCAGCTCTGAAGAGAATGTTAGCAAAGAGGTAATCGGGACAGTGCAAACAGTACTCAAAGACAGGGAGAGCAAGCTCTCTCTTGGCACTTTGGATGTGGGACATACAGCGAGATGTTTGCTGCTTTTGCGTTTGGCTGTTGGGAGATTTACAGCACAAAGATATCTAGTTGATTTGAAGCAGTTCCGAGAAAGTCTAAACATAATCCTCACTTTTCCCTCCTGGCACTTTCCCTGTAGGAGATACCGCAAGACGTTTCTGTATATTGGGCACAGCGCTCTGCAGGGTGTTAGCAGAGAGTTTCCCGGGACAGTGAAACCCTATATCAGAGACACTGAGAAGAAGCCCCAACGTTCCTTCCAGGCACTTTCAGTGTGGGTGCCTTCTCGACGTGGTTCCTGGTTTCACAGCAGCTCTGAAGAGAATGTTAGCAAAGAGGTAATCGGGACAGTGCAAACAGTACTCAAAGACAGGGACAGCAAGCTCTACATTACTCTCTTGGCACTTTGGATGTGGGACATACAGCGAGATGTTTGCTGCTTTTGCGTTTGGCTGTTGGGAGATTTACAGCACAAAGATATGTAGTTGATTTGAAGCAGTTCCGAGAAAGTCTAAGCATAATCCTCACTTTTCCCTCCTGGCACTTTCCCTGTAGGAGATACCGTAAAACATTTCTGTATATTGGGCACAGCGCTCTGCAGGGTGTTAGCAGAGAGTTTCCCGGGACAGTGAAACCCTATATCAGAGACACTGAGAAGAAGCCCCAATGTTCCCTCCAGGCACTTTCAGTGTGGGTGCCTTCTCCACGTGGTTCCTGGTTTCACTGCAGCTTTGAAGAGAATGTTAGCAAAGAGGTAATCGGGACAGTGCAAACAGTACTCAAAGACAGGGAGAGCAAGCTCTACATTACTCTCTTGGCACTTTGGATGTGGGACATACAGCGAGATGTTTGCTGCTTTTGCGTTTGGCTGTTGGGAGATTTACAGCACAAAGATATATAGCTGATTTGAAGCAGTTCCGAGAAAGTCTAAGCATAATCCTCACTTTTCCCTCCTGGCACTTTCCCTGTAGGGGATACCGCAAGACATTTCTGTATATTGGGTACAGCGCTGTGCAGGGTGTTAGCAGAGACTTTCCCGGGACAGTGAAACCCTATGTCAGAGACACTGAGAAGAAGCCCCAATGTTCCCTCCAGGCACTTTCAGTGTGGGTGCCTTCTCCACGTGGTTCCTGGTTTCACTGCAGCTCTGAAGAGAATGTTAGCAAAGAGGTAATCGGGACAGTGCAAACAGTACTCAAAGACAGGGAGAGCAAGCTCTCTCTTGGCACTTTGGATGTGGGACATACAGCGAGATGTTTGCTGCTTTTGCGTTTGGCTGTTGGGAGATTTACAGCACAAAGATATCTAGTTGATTTGAAGCAGTTCTGAGAAAGTCTAAGCATAATCCTCCCTTTTCCCTCCTGGCACTTTCCCTGTAGGGGATACCGTAAAACATTTCTGTATATTGGGCACAGCGCTGTGCAGGGTGTTAGCAGAGACTTTCCCGGGACAGTGAAACCCTATGTCAGAGACACTGAGAAGAAGCCCCAATGTTCCCTCCAGGCACTTTCAGTGTGGGTGCCTTCTCCACGTGGTTCCTGGTTTCACTGCAGCTCTGAAGAGAATGTTAGCAAAGAGGTAATCGGGACAGTGCAAACAGTACTCAAAGACAGGGAGAGCAAGCTCTCTCTTGGCACTTTGGATGTGGGACATACAGCGAGATGTTTGCTGCTTTTGCGTTTGGCTGTTGGGAGATTTACAGCACAAAGATATCTAGTTGATTTGAAGCAGTTCCGAGAAAGTCTAAACATAATCCTCACTTTTCCCTCCTGGCACTTTCCCTGTAGGAGATACCGCAAGACGTTTCTGTATATTGGGCACAGCGCTCTGCAGGGTGTTAGCAGAGAGTTTCCCGGGACAGTGAAACCCTATATCAGAGACACTGAGAAGAAGCCCCAACGTTCCTTCCAGGCACTTTCAGTGTGGGTGCCTTCTCCACGTGGTTCCTGGTTTCACTGCAGCTCTGAAGAGAATGTTAGCAAAGAGGTAATCGGGACAGTGCAAACAGTACTCAAAGACAGGGAGAGCAAGCTCTCTCTTGGCACTTTGGATGTGGGACATACAGCGAGATGTTTGCTGCTTTTGCGTTTGGCTGTTGGGAGATTTACAGCACAAAGATATCTAGTTGATTTGAAGCAGTTCCGAGAAAGTCTAAACATAATCCTCACTTTTCCCTCCTGGCACTTTCCCTGTAGGAGATACCGCAAGACGTTTCTGTATATTGGGCACAGCGCTCTGCAGGGTGTTAGCAGAGAGTTTCCCGGGACAGTGAAACCCTATATCAGAGACACTGAGAAGAAGCCCCAACGTTCCTTCCAGGCACTTTCAGTGTGGGTGCCTTCTCCACGTGGTTCCTGGTTTCACTGCAGCTCTGAAGAGAATGTTAGCAAAGAGGTAATCGGGACGACAGTGCAAACAGTACTCAAAGACAGGGAGAGCAAGCTCTCTCTTGGCACTTTGGATGTGGGACATACAGCGAGATGTTTGCTGCTTTTACATTTGGCTGTTGGGAGATTTACAGCACAAAGATATCTAGTTGATTTGAAGCAGTTCCGAGAAAGTCTAAACATAATCCTCACTTTTCCCTCCTGGCACTTTCCCTGTAGGAGATACCGCAAGACGTTTCTGTATATTGGGCACAGCGCTCTGCAGGGTGTTAGCAGAGAGTTTCCCGGCACAGTGAAACCCTATATCAGAGACACTGAGAAGAAGCCCCAATGTTCCCTCCAGGCACTTTCAGTGTGGGTGCCTTCTCCACGTGGTTCCTGGTTTCACTGCAGCTCTGAAGAGAATGTTAGCAAAGAGGTAATCGGGACAGCGCAAACAGTACTCAAAGACAGGGAGAGCAAGCTCTCTCTTGGCACTTTGGATGTGGGACATACAGCGAGATGTTTGCTGCTTTTACATTTGGCTGTTGGGAGATTTACAGCACAAAGATATCTAGTTGATTTGAAGCAGTTCCGAGAAAGTCTAAACATAATCCTCACTTTTCCCTCCTGGCACTTTCCCTGTAGGAGATACCGCAAGACGTTTCTGTATATTGGGCACAGCGCTCTGCAGGGTGTTAGCAGAGAGTTTCCCGGGACAGTGAAACCCTATATCAGAGACACTGAGAAGAAGCCCCAACGTTCCTTCCAGGCACTTTCAGTGTGGGTGCCTTCTCCACGTGGTTCCTGGTTTCACTGCAGCTCTGAAGAGAATGTTAGCAAAGAGGTAATCGGGACAGTGCAAACAGTACTCAAAGACAGGGAGAGCAAGCTCTCTCTTGGCACTTTGGATGTGGGACATACAGCGAGATGTTTGCTGCTTTTGCGTTTGGCTGTTGGGAGATTTACAGCACAAAGATATCTAGTTGATTTGAAGCAGTTCTGAGAAAGTCTAAGCATAATCCTCACTTTTCCCTCCTGGCACTTTCCCTGTAGGGGATACCGTAAAACATTTCTGTATATTGGGCACAGCGCTGTGCAGGGTGTTAGCAGAGACTTTCCCGGGACAGTGAAACCCTATGTCAGAGACACTGAGAAGAAGCCCCAATGTTCCCTCCAGGCACTTTCAGTGTGGGTGCCTTCTCCACGTGGTTCCTGGTTTCACTGCAGCTCTGAAGAGAATGTTAGCAAAGAGGTAATCGGGACAGTGCAAACAGTACTCAAAGACAGGGAGAGCAAGCTCTCTCTTGGCACTTTGGATGTGGGACATACAGCGAGATGTTTGCTGCTTTTGCGTTTGGCTGTTGGGAGATTTACAGCACAAAGATATCTAGTTGATTTGAAGCAGTTCCGAGAAAGTCTAAACATAATCCTCACTTTTCCCTCCTGGCACTTTCCCTGTAGGAGATACCGCAAGACGTTTCTGTATATTGGGCACAGCGCTCTGCAGGGTGTTAGCAGAGAGTTTCCCGGGACAGTGAAACCCTATATCAGAGACACTGAGAAGAAGCCCCAACGTTCCTTCCAGGCACTTTCAGTGTGGGTGCCTTCTCCACGTGGTTCCTGGTTTCACTGCAGCTCTGAAGAGAATGTTAGCAAAGAGGTAATCGGGACAGTGCAAACAGTACTCAAAGACAGGGAGAGCAAGCTCTACATTACTCTCTTGGCACTTTGGATGTGGGACATACAGCGAGATGTTTGCTGCTTTTGCGTTTGGCTGTTGGGAGATTTACAGCACAAAGATATATAGTTCATTTGAAGCAGTTCCGAGAAAGTCTAAGCATAATCCTCACTTTTCACTCCTGGCACTTTCCCTGTAGGGGATACCGCAAGACATTTCTGTATATTGGGCACAGCGCTGTGCAGGGTGTTAGCAGAGACTTTCCCGGGACAGTGAAACCCTATGTCAGAGACACTGAGAAGAAGCCCCAATGTTCCCTCCAGGCACTTTCAGTGTGGGTGCCTTCTCCACGTGGTTCCTGGTTTCACTGCAGCTCTGAAGAGAATGTTAGCAAAGAGGTAATCGGGACGACAGTGCAAACAGTACTCAAAGACAGGGAGAGCAAGCTCTCTCTTGGCACTTTGGATGTGGGACATACAGCGAGATGTTTGCTGCTTTTACATTTGGCTGTTGGGAGATTTACAGCACAAAGATATCTAGTTGATTTGAAGCAGTTCCGAGAAAGTCTAAACATAATCCTCACTTTTCCCTCCTGGCACTTTCCCTGTAGGAGATACCGCAAGACGTTTCTGTATATTGGGCACAGCGCTCTGCAGGGTGTTAGCAGAGAGTTTCCCGGCACAGTGAAACCCTATATCAGAGACACTGAGAAGAAGCCCCAATGTTCCCTCCAGGCACTTTCAGTGTGGGTGCCTTCTCCACGTGGTTCCTGGTTTCACTGCAGCTCTGAAGAGAATGTTAGCAAAGAGGTAATCGGGACAGCGCAAACAGTACTCAAAGACAGGGAGAGCAAGCTCTCTCTTGGCACTTTGGATGTGGGACATACAGCGAGATGTTTGCTGCTTTTACATTTGGCTGTTGGGAGATTTACAGCACAAAGATATCTAGTTGATTTGAAGCAGTTCCGAGAAAGTCTAAACATAATCCTCACTTTTCCCTCCTGGCACTTTCCCTGTAGGAGATACCGCAAGACGTTTCTGTATATTGGGCACAGCGCTCTGCAGGGTGTTAGCAGAGAGTTTCCCGGGACAGTGAAACCCTATATCAGAGACACTGAGAAGAAGCCCCAACGTTCCTTCCAGGCACTTTCAGTGTGGGTGCCTTCTCCACGTGGTTCCTGGTTTCACTGCAGCTCTGAAGAGAATGTTAGCAAAGAGGTAATCGGGACAGTGCAAACAGTACTCAAAGACAGGGAGAGCAAGCTCTCTCTTGGCACTTTGGATGTGGGACATACAGCGAGATGTTTGCTGCTTTTGCGTTTGGCTGTTGGGAGATTTACAGCACAAAGATATCTAGTTGATTTGAAGCAGTTCTGAGAAAGTCTAAGCATAATCCTCACTTTTCCCTCCTGGCACTTTCCCTGTAGGGGATACCGTAAAACATTTCTGTATATTGGGCACAGCGCTGTGCAGGGTGTTAGCAGAGACTTTCCCGGGACAGTGAAACCCTATGTCAGAGACACTGAGAAGAAGCCCCAATGTTCCCTCCAGGCACTTTCAGTGTGGGTGCCTTCTCCACGTGGTTCCTGGTTTCACTGCAGCTCTGAAGAGAATGTTAGCAAAGAGGTAATCGGGACAGTGCAAACAGTACTCAAAGACAGGGAGAGCAAGCTCTCTCTTGGCACTTTGGATGTGGGACATACAGCGAGATGTTTGCTGCTTTTGCGTTTGGCTGTTGGGAGATTTACAGCACAAAGATATCTAGTTGATTTGAAGCAGTTCCGAGAAAGTCTAAACATAATCCTCACTTTTCCCTCCTGGCACTTTCCCTGTAGGAGATACCGCAAGACGTTTCTGTATATTGGGCACAGCGCTCTGCAGGGTGTTAGCAGAGAGTTTCCCGGGACAGTGAAACCCTATATCAGAGACACTGAGAAGAAGCCCCAACGTTCCTTCCAGGCACTTTCAGTGTGGGTGCCTTCTCCACGTGGTTCCTGGTTTCACTGCAGCTCTGAAGAGAATGTTAGCAAAGAGGTAATCGGGACAGTGCAAACAGTACTCAAAGACAGGGAGAGCAAGCTCTACATTACTCTCTTGGCACTTTGGATGTGGGACATACAGCGAGATGTTTGCTGCTTTTGCGTTTGGCTGTTGGGAGATTTACAGCACAAAGATATATAGTTCATTTGAAGCAGTTCCGAGAAAGTCTAAGCATAATCCTCACTTTTCACTCCTGGCACTTTCCCTGTAGGGGATACCGCAAGACATTTCTGTATATTGGGCACAGCGCTGTGCAGGGTGTTAGCAGAGACTTTCCCGGGACAGTGAAACCCTATGTCAGAGACACTGAGAAGAAGCCCCAATGTTCCCTCCAGGCACTTTCAGTGTGGGTGCCTTCTCCACGTGGTTCCTGGTTTCACTGCAGCTCTGAAGAGAATGTTAGCAAAGAGGTAATCGGGACGACAGTGCAAACAGTACTCAAAGACAGGGAGAGCAAGCTCTCTCTTGGCACTTTGGATGTGGGACATACAGCGAGATGTTTGCTGCTTTTACATTTGGCTGTTGGGAGATTTACAGCACAAAGATATCTAGTTGATTTGAAGCAGTTCCGAGAAAGTCTAAACATAATCCTCACTTTTCCCTCCTGGCACTTTCCCTGTAGGAGATACCGCAAGACGTTTCTGTATATTGGGCACAGCGCTCTGCAGGGTGTTAGCAGAGAGTTTCCCGGGACAGTGAAACCCTATATCAGAGACATTGAGAAGAAGCCCCAACGTTCCTTCCAGGCACTTTCAGTGTGGGTGCCTTCTCCACGTGGTTCCTGGTTTCACAGCAGCTCTGAAGAGAATGTTAGCAAAGAGGTAATCGGGACAGTGCAAACAGTACTCAAAGACAGGGAGAGCAAGCTCTCTCTTGGCACTTTGGATGTGGGACATACAGCGAGATGTTTGCTGCTTTTGCGTTTGGCTGTTGGGAGATTTACAGCACAAAGATATCTAGTTGATTTGAAGCAGTTCCGAGAAAGTCTAAACATAATCCTCACTTTTCCCTCCTGGCACTTTCCCTGTAGGAGATACCGCAAGACGTTTCTGTATATTGGGCACAGCGCTCTGCAGGGTGTTAGCAGAGAGTTTCCCAGGACAGTGAAACCCTATATCAGAGACACTGAGAAGAAGCCCCAACGTTCCTTCCAGGCACTTTCAGTGTGGGTGCCTTCTCCACGTGGTTCCTGGTTTCACTGCAGCTCTGAAGAGAATGTTAGCAAAGAGGTAATCGGGACGACAGTGCAAACAGTACTCAAAGACAGGGAGAGCAAGCTCTCTCTTGGCACTTTGGATGTGGGACATACAGCGAGATGTTTGCTGCTTTTACATTTGGCTGTTGGGAGATTTACAGCACAAAGATATCTAGTTGATTTGAAGCAGTTCCGAGAAAGTCTAAACATAATCCTCACTTTTCCCTCCTGGCACTTTCCCTGTAGGAGATACCGCAAGACGTTTCTGTATATTGGGCACAGCGCTCTGCAGGGTGTTAGCAGAGAGTTTCCCGGCACAGTGAAACCCTATATCAGAGACACTGAGAAGAAGCCCCAATGTTCCCTCCAGGCACTTTCAGTGTGGGTGCCTTCTCCACGTGGTTCCTGGTTTCACTGCAGCTCTGAAGAGAATGTTAGCAAAGAGGTAATCGGGACGACAGTGCAAACAGTACTCAAAGACAGGGAGAGCAAGCTCTCTCTTGGCACTTTGGATGTGGGACATACAGCGAGATGTTTGCTGCTTTTACATTTGGCTGTTGGGAGATTTACAGCACAAAGATATCTAGTTGATTTGAAGCAGTTCCGAGAAAGTCTAAACATAATCCTCACTTTTCCCTCCTGGCACTTTCCCTGTAGGAGATACCGCAAGACGTTTCTGTATATTGGGCACAGCGCTCTGCAGGGTGTTAGCAGAGAGTTTCCCGGGACAGTGAAACCCTATATCAGAGACATTGAGAAGAAGCCCCAACGTTCCTTCCAGGCACTTTCAGTGTGGGTGCCTTCTCCACGTGGTTCCTGGTTTCACAGCAGCTCTGAAGAGAATGTTAGCAAAGAGGTAATCGGGACAGTGCAAACAGTACTCAAAGACAGGGAGAGCAAGCTCTCTCTTGGCACTTTGGATGTGGGACATACAGCGAGATGTTTGCTGCTTTTGCGTTTGGCTGTTGGGAGATTTACAGCACAAAGATATCTAGTTGATTTGAAGCAGTTCCGAGAAAGTCTAAACATAATCCTCACTTTTCCCTCCTGGCACTTTCCCTGTAGGAGATACCGCAAGACGTTTCTGTATATTGGGCACAGCGCTCTGCAGGGTGTTAGCAGAGAGTTTCCCAGGACAGTGAAACCCTATATCAGAGACACTGAGAAGAAGCCCCAACGTTCCTTCCAGGCACTTTCAGTGTGGGTGCCTTCTCCACGTGGTTCCTGGTTTCACTGCAGCTCTGAAGAGAATGTTAGCAAAGAGGTAATCGGGACGACAGTGCAAACAGTACTCAAAGACAGGGAGAGCAAGCTCTCTCTTGGCACTTTGGATGTGGGACATACAGCGAGATGTTTGCTGCTTTTACATTTGGCTGTTGGGAGATTTACAGCACAAAGATATCTAGTTGATTTGAAGCAGTTCCGAGAAAGTCTAAACATAATCCTCACTTTTCCCTCCTGGCACTTTCCCTGTAGGAGATACCGCAAGACGTTTCTGTATATTGGGCACAGCGCTCTGCAGGGTGTTAGCAGAGAGTTTCCCGGCACAGTGAAACCCTATATCAGAGACACTGAGAAGAAGCCCCAATGTTCCCTCCAGGCACTTTCAGTGTGGGTGCCTTCTCCACGTGGTTCCTGGTTTCACTGCAGCTCTGAAGAGAATGTTAGCAAAGAGGTAATCGGGACAGCGCAAACAGTACTCAAAGACAGGGAGAGCAAGCTCTCTCTTGGCACTTTGGATGTGGGACATACAGCGAGATGTTTGCTGCTTTTACATTTGGCTGTTGGGAGATTTACAGCACAAAGATATCTAGTTGATTTGAAGCAGTTCCGAGAAAGTCTAAACATAATCCTCACTTTTCCCTCCTGGCACTTTCCCTGTAGGAGATACCGCAAGACGTTTCTGTATATTGGGCACAGCGCTCTGCAGGGTGTTAGCAGAGAGTTTCCCAGGACAGTGAAACCCTATATCAGAGACACTGAGAAGAAGCCCCAACGTTCCTTCCAGGCACTTTCAGTGTGGGTGCCTTCTCCACGTGGTTCCTGGTTTCACTGCAGCTCTGAAGAGAATGTTAGCAAAGAGGTAATCGGGACAGTGCAAACAGTACTCAAAGACAGGGAGAGCAAGCTCTCTCTTGGCACTTTGGATGTGGGACATACAGCGAGATGTTTGCTGCTTTTACATTTGGCTGTTGGGAGATTTACAGCACAAAGATATCTAGTTGATTTGAAGCAGTTCCGAGAAAGTCTAAACATAATCCTCACTTTTCCCTCCTGGCACTTTCCCTGTAGGAGATACCGCAAGACGTTTCTGTATATTGGGCACAGCGCTCTGCAGGGTGTTAGCAGAGAGTTTCCCGGGACAGTGAAACCCTATATCAGAGACACTGAGAAGAAGCCCCAACGTTCCTTCCAGGCACTTTCAGTGTGGGTGCCTTCTCCACGTGGTTCCTGGTTTCACTGCAGCTCTGAAGAGAATGTTAGCAAAGAGGTAATCGGGACGACAGTGCAAACAGTACTCAAAGACAGGGAGAGCAAGCTCTCTCTTGGCACTTTGGATGTGGGACATACAGCGAGATGTTTGCTGCTTTTACATTTGGCTGTTGGGAGATTTACAGCACAAAGATATCTAGTTGATTTGAAGCAGTTCCGAGAAAGTCTAAACATAATCCTCACTTTTCCCTCCTGGCACTTTCCCTGTAGGAGATACCGCAAGACGTTTCTGTATATTGGGCACAGCGCTCTGCAGGGTGTTAGCAGAGAGTTTCCCGGCACAGTGAAACCCTATATCAGAGACACTGAGAAGAAGCCCCAATGTTCCCTCCAGGCACTTTCAGTGTGGGTGCCTTCTCCACGTGGTTCCTGGTTTCACTGCAGCTCTGAAGAGAATGTTAGCAAAGAGGTAATCGGGACAGCGCAAACAGTACTCAAAGACAGGGAGAGCAAGCTCTCTCTTGGCACTTTGGATGTGGGACATACAGCGAGATGTTTGCTGCTTTTACATTTGGCTGTTGGGAGATTTACAGCACAAAGATATCTAGTTGATTTGAAGCAGTTCCGAGAAAGTCTAAACATAATCCTCACTTTTCCCTCCTGGCACTTTCCCTGTAGGAGATACCGCAAGACGTTTCTGTATATTGGGCACAGCGCTCTGCAGGGTGTTAGCAGAGAGTTTCCCGGGACAGTGAAACCCTATATCAGAGACACTGAGAAGAAGCCCCAACGTTCCTTCCAGGCACTTTCAGTGTGGGTGCCTTCTCCACGTGGTTCCTGGTTTCACTGCAGCTCTGAAGAGAATGTTAGCAAAGAGGTAATCGGGACAGTGCAAACAGTACTCAAAGACAGGGAGAGCAAGCTCTCTCTTGGCACTTTGGATGTGGGACATACAGCGAGATGTTTGCTGCTTTTGCGTTTGGCTGTTGGGAGATTTACAGCACAAAGATATCTAGTTGATTTGAAGCAGTTCTGAGAAAGTCTAAGCATAATCCTCACTTTTCCCACCTGGCACTTTCCCTGTAGGGGATACCGTAAAACATTTCTGTATATTGGGCACAGCGCTGTGCAGGGTGTTAGCAGAGACTTTCCCGGGACAGTGAAACCCTATGTCAGAGACACTGAGAAGAAGCCCCAATGTTCCCTCCAGGCACTTTCAGTGTGGGTGCCTTCTCCACGTGGTTCCTGGTTTCACTGCAGCTCTGAAGAGAATGTTAGCAAAGAGGTAATCGGGACAGTGCAAACAGTACTCAAAGACAGGGAGAGCAAGCTCTCTCTTGGCACTTTGGATGTGGGACATACAGCGAGATGTTTGCTGCTTTTGCGTTTGGCTGTTGGGAGATTTACAGCACAAAGATATCTAGTTGATTTGAAGCAGTTCCGAGAAAGTCTAAACATAATCCTCACTTTTCCCTCCTGGCACTTTCCCTGTAGGAGATACCGCAAGACGTTTCTGTATATTGGGCACAGCGCTCTGCAGGGTGTTAGCAGAGAGTTTCCCGGGACAGTGAAACCCTATATCAGAGACACTGAGAAGAAGCCCCAACGTTCCTTCCAGGCACTTTCAGTGTGGGTGCCTTCTCCACGTGGTTCCTGGTTTCACTGCAGCTCTGAAGAGAATGTTAGCAAAGAGGTAATCGGGACAGTGCAAACAGTACTCAAAGACAGGGAGAGCAAGCTCTACATTACTCTCTTGGCACTTTGGATGTGGGACATACAGCGAGATGTTTGCTGCTTTTGCGTTTGGCTGTTGGGAGATTTACAGCACAAAGATATATAGTTCATTTGAAGCAGTTCCGAGAAAGTCTAAGCATAATCCTCACTTTTCACTCCTGGCACTTTCCCTGTAGGGGATACCGCAAGACATTTCTGTATATTGGGCACAGCGCTGTGCAGGGTGTTAGCAGAGACTTTCCCGGGACAGTGAAACCCTATGTCAGAGACACTGAGAAGAAGCCCCAATGTTCCCTCCAGGCACTTTCAGTGTGGGTGCCTTCTCCACGTGGTTCCTGGTTTCACTGCAGCTCTGAAGAGAATGTTAGCAAAGAGGTAATCGGGACGACAGTGCAAACAGTACTCAAAGACAGGGAGAGCAAGCTCTCTCTTGGCACTTTGGATGTGGGACATACAGCGAGATGTTTGCTGCTTTTACATTTGGCTGTTGGGAGATTTACAGCACAAAGATATCTAGTTGATTTGAAGCAGTTCCGAGAAAGTCTAAACATAATCCTCACTTTTCCCTCCTGGCACTTTCCCTGTAGGAGATACCGCAAGACGTTTCTGTATATTGGGCACAGCGCTCTGCAGGGTGTTAGCAGAGAGTTTCCCGGGACAGTGAAACCCTATATCAGAGACATTGAGAAGAAGCCCCAACGTTCCTTCCAGGCACTTTCAGTGTGGGTGCCTTCTCCACGTGGTTCCTGGTTTCACAGCAGCTCTGAAGAGAATGTTAGCAAAGAGGTAATCGGGACAGTGCAAACAGTACTCAAAGACAGGGAGAGCAAGCTCTCTCTTGGCACTTTGGATGTGGGACATACAGCGAGATGTTTGCTGCTTTTGCGTTTGGCTGTTGGGAGATTTACAGCACAAAGATATCTAGTTGATTTGAAGCAGTTCCGAGAAAGTCTAAACATAATCCTCACTTTTCCCTCCTGGCACTTTCCCTGTAGGAGATACCGCAAGACGTTTCTGTATATTGGGCACAGCGCTCTGCAGGGTGTTAGCAGAGAGTTTCCCAGGACAGTGAAACCCTATATCAGAGACACTGAGAAGAAGCCCCAACGTTCCTTCCAGGCACTTTCAGTGTGGGTGCCTTCTCCACGTGGTTCCTGGTTTCACTGCAGCTCTGAAGAGAATGTTAGCAAAGAGGTAATCGGGACGACAGTGCAAACAGTACTCAAAGACAGGGAGAGCAAGCTCTCTCTTGGCACTTTGGATGTGGGACATACAGCGAGATGTTTGCTGCTTTTACATTTGGCTGTTGGGAGATTTACAGCACAAAGATATCTAGTTGATTTGAAGCAGTTCCGAGAAAGTCTAAACATAATCCTCACTTTTCCCTCCTGGCACTTTCCCTGTAGGAGATACCGCAAGACGTTTCTGTATATTGGGCACAGCGCTCTGCAGGGTGTTAGCAGAGAGTTTCCCGGCACAGTGAAACCCTATATCAGAGACACTGAGAAGAAGCCCCAATGTTCCCTCCAGGCACTTTCAGTGTGGGTGCCTTCTCCACGTGGTTCCTGGTTTCACTGCAGCTCTGAAGAGAATGTTAGCAAAGAGGTAATCGGGACAGCGCAAACAGTACTCAAAGACAGGGAGAGCAAGCTCTCTCTTGGCACTTTGGATGTGGGACATACAGCGAGATGTTTGCTGCTTTTACATTTGGCTGTTGGGAGATTTACAGCACAAAGATATCTAGTTGATTTGAAGCAGTTCCGAGAAAGTCTAAACATAATCCTCACTTTTCCCTCCTGGCACTTTCCCTGTAGGAGATACCGCAAGACGTTTCTGTATATTGGGCACAGCGCTCTGCAGGGTGTTAGCAGAGAGTTTCCCAGGACAGTGAAACCCTATATCAGAGACACTGAGAAGAAGCCCCAACGTTCCTTCCAGGCACTTTCAGTGTGGGTGCCTTCTCCACGTGGTTCCTGGTTTCACTGCAGCTCTGAAGAGAATGTTAGCAAAGAGGTAATCGGGACAGTGCAAACAGTACTCAAAGACAGGGAGAGCAAGCTCTCTCTTGGCACTTTGGATGTGGGACATACAGCGAGATGTTTGCTGCTTTTACATTTGGCTGTTGGGAGATTTACAGCACAAAGATATCTAGTTGATTTGAAGCAGTTCCGAGAAAGTCTAAACATAATCCTCACTTTTCCCTCCTGGCACTTTCCCTGTAGGAGATACCGCAAGACGTTTCTGTATATTGGGCACAGCGCTCTGCAGGGTGTTAGCAGAGAGTTTCCCGGGACAGTGAAACCCTATATCAGAGACACTGAGAAGAAGCCCCAACGTTCCTTCCAGGCACTTTCAGTGTGGGTGCCTTCTCCACGTGGTTCCTGGTTTCACTGCAGCTCTGAAGAGAATGTTAGCAAAGAGGTAATCGGGACAGTGCAAACAGTACTCAAAGACAGGGAGAGCAAGCTCTACATTACTCTCTTGGCACTTTGGATGTGGGACATACAGCGAGATGTTTGCTGCTTTTGCGTTTGGCTGTTGGGAGATTTACAGCACAAAGATATATAGTTCATTTGAAGCAGTTCCGAGAAAGTCTAAGCATAATCCTCACTTTTCACTCCTGGCACTTTCCCTGTAGGGGATACCGCAAGACATTTCTGTATATTGGGCACAGCGCTGTGCAGGGTGTTAGCAGAGACTTTCCCGGGACAGTGAAACCCTATGTCAGAGACACTGAGAAGAAGCCCCAATGTTCCCTCCAGGCACTTTCAGTGTGGGTGCCTTCTCGACGTGGTTCCTGGTTTCACTGCAGCTCTGAAGAGAATGTTAGCAAAGAGGTAATCGGGACGACAGTGCAAACAGTACTCAAAGACAGGGAGAGCAAGCTCTCTCTTGGCACTTTGGATGTGGGACATACAGCGAGATGTTTGCTGCTTTTACATTTGGCTGTTGGGAGATTTACAGCACAAAGATATCTAGTTGATTTGAAGCAGTTCCGAGAAAGTCTAAACATAATCCTCACTTTTCCCTCCTGGCACTTTCCCTGTAGGAGATACCGCAAGACGTTTCTGTATATTGGGCACAGCGCTCTGCAGGGTGTTAGCAGAGAGTTTCCCGGGACAGTGAAACCCTATATCAGAGACATTGAGAAGAAGCCCCAACGTTCCTTCCAGGCACTTTCAGTGTGGGTGCCTTCTCCACGTGGTTCCTGGTTTCACAGCAGCTCTGAAGAGAATGTTAGCAAAGAGGTAATCGGGACGACAGTGCAAACAGTACTCAAAGACAGGGAGAGCAAGCTCTCTCTTGGCACTTTGGATGTGGGACATACAGCGAGATGTTTGCTGCTTTTACATTTGGCTGTTGGGAGATTTACAGCACAAAGATATCTAGTTGATTTGAAGCAGTTCCGAGAAAGTCTAAACATAATCCTCACTTTTCCCTCCTGGCACTTTCCCTGTAGGAGATACCGCAAGACGTTTCTGTATATTGGGCACAGCGCTCTGCAGGGTGTTAGCAGAGAGTTTCCCGGGACAGTGAAACCCTATATCAGAGACACTGAGAAGAAGCCCCAACGTTCCTTCCAGGCACTTTCAGTGTGGGTGCCTTCTCCACGTGGTTCCTGGTTTCACAGCAGCTCTGAAGAGAATGTTAGCAAAGAGGTAATCGGGACAGTGCAAACAGTACTCAAAGACAGGGAGAGCAAGCTCTCTCTTGGCACTTTGGATGTGGGACATACAGCGAGATGTTTGCTGCTTTTGCGTTTGGCTGTTGGGAGATTTACAGCACAAAGATATCTAGTTGATTTGAAGCAGTTCCGAGAAAGTCTAAACATAATCCTCACTTTTCCCTCCTGGCACTTTCCCTGTAGGAGATACCGCAAGACGTTTCTGTATATTGGGCACAGCGCTCTGCAGGGTGTTAGCAGAGAGTTTCCCGGGACAGTGAAACCCTATATCAGAGACACTGAGAAGAAGCCCCAATGTTCCCTCCAGGCACTTTCAGTGTGGGTGCCTTCTCCACGTGGTTCCTGGTTTCACTGCAGCTCTGAAGAGAATGTTAGCAAAGAGGATATCGGGACAGCGCAAACAGTACTCAAAGACAGGGAGAGCAAGCTCTCTCTTGGCACTTTGGATGTGGGACATACAGCGAGATGTTTGCTGCTTTTACATTTGGCTGTTGGGAGATTTACAGCACAAAGATATCTAGTTGATTTGAAGCAGTTCCGAGAAAGTCTAAACATAATCCTCACTTTTCCCTCCTGGCACTTTCCCTGTAGGAGATACCGCAAGACGTTTCTGTATATTGGGCACAGCGCTCTGCAGGGTGTTAGCAGAGAGTTTCCCAGGACAGTGAAACCCTATATCAGAGACACTGAGAAGAAGCCCCAACGTTCCTTCCAGGCACTTTCAGTGTGGGTGCCTTCTCCACGTGGTTCCTGGTTTCACTGCAGCTCTGAAGAGAATGTTAGCAAAGAGGTAATCGGGACAGTGCAAACAGTACTCAAAGACAGGGAGAGCAAGCTCTCTCTTGGCACTTTGGATGTGGGACATACAGCGAGATGTTTGCTGCTTTTACATTTGGCTGTTGGGAGATTTACAGCACAAAGATATCTAGTTGATTTGAAGCAGTTCCGAGAAAGTCTAAACATAATCCTCACTTTTCCCTCCTGGCACTTTCCCTGTAGGAGATACCGCAAGACGTTTCTGTATATTGGGCACAGCGCTCTGCAGGGTGTTAGCAGAGAGTTTCCCGGGACAGTGAAACCCTATATCAGAGACACTGAGAAGAAGCCCCAACGTTCCTTCCAGGCACTTTCAGTGTGGGTGCCTTCTCCACGTGGTTCCTGGTTTCACAGCAGCTCTGAAGAGAATGTTAGCAAAGAGGTAATCGGGACAGTGCAAACAGTACTCAAAGACAGGGAGAGCAAGCTCTCTCTTGGCACTTTGGATGTGGGACATACAGCGAGATGTTTGCTGCTTTTGCGTTTGGCTGTTGGGAGATTTACAGCACAAAGATATCTAGTTGATTTGAAGCAGTTCCGAGAAAGTCTAAACATAATCCTCACTTTTCCCTCCTGGCACTTTCCCTGTAGGAGATACCGCAAGACGTTTCTGTATATTGGGCACAGCGCTCTGCAGGGTGTTAGCAGAGAGTTTCCCGGGACAGTGAAACCCTATATCAGAGACACTGAGAAGAAGCCCCAACGTTCCTTCCAGGCACTTTCAGTGTGGGTGCCTTCTCGACGTGGTTCCTGGTTTCACAGCAGCTCTGAAGAGAATGTTAGCAAAGAGGTAATCGGGACGACAGTGCAAACAGTACTCAAAGACAGGGAGAGCAAGCTCTCTCTTGGCACTTTGGATGTGGGACATACAGCGAGATGTTTGCTGCTTTTACATTTGGCTGTTGGGAGATTTACAGCACAAAGATATCTAGTTGATTTGAAGCAGTTCCGAGAAAGTCTAAACATAATCCTCACTTTTCCCTCCTGGCACTTTCCCTGTAGGAGATACCGCAAGACGTTTCTGTATATTGGGCACAGCGCTCTGCAGGGTGTTAGCAGAGAGTTTCCCGGGACAGTGAAACCCTATATCAGAGACACTGAGAAGAAGCCCCAATGTTCCCTCCAGGCACTTTCAGTGTGGGTGCCTTCTCCACGTGGTTCCTGGTTTCACTGCAGCTCTGAAGAGAATGTTAGCAAAGAGGTAATCGGGACAGTGCAAACAGTACTCAAAGACAGGGAGAGCAAGCTCTACATTACTCTCTTGGCACTTTGGATGTGGGACATACAGCGAGATATTTGCTGCTTCTGCGTTTGGCTGTTGGGAGATTTACAGCACAAAGATATCTAGTTGATTTGAAGCAGTTCCGAGAAAGTCTAAACATAATCCTCACTTTTCCTTCCTGGCACTTTCCCTGTAGGGGATACCGCAAGACATTTCTGTATATTGGGCACAGCGCTCTGCAGGGTGTTAGCAGAGACTTTCCCGGGACAGTGAAACCCTATGTCAGAGACACTGAGAAGAAGCCCCAACGTTCCCTCCAGGCACTTTCAGTGTGGGTGCCTTCTCCACGTGGTTCCTGGTTTCACTGCAGCTCTGAAGAGAATGTTAGCAAAGAGGTAATCGGGACAGTGCAAACAGTACTCAAAGACAGGGAGAGCAAGCTCTCTCTTGGCACTTTGGATGTGGGACATACAGCGAGATGTTTGCTGCTTTTACATTTGGCTGTTGGGAGATTTACAGCACAAAGATATCTAGTTGATTTGAAGCAGTTCCGAGAAAGTCTAAACATAATCCTCACTTTTCCCTCCTGGCACTTTCCCTGTAGGAGATACCGCAAGACTTTTCTGTATATTGGGCACAGCGCTGTGCAGGGTGTTAGCAGAGAGTTTCCCGGGACAGTGAAACCCTATATCAGAGACACTGAGAAGAAGCCCCAACGTTCCTTCCAGGCACTTTCAGTGTGGGTGCCTTCTCCACGTGGTTCCTGGTTTCACTGCAGCTCTGAAGAGAATGTTAGCAAAGAGGTAATCGGGACAGTGCAAACAGTACTCAAAGACAGGGAGAGCAAGCTCTCTCTTGGCACTTTGGATGTGGGACATACAGCGAGATGTTTGCTGCTTTTACATTTGGCTGTTGGGAGATTTACAGCACAAAGATATCTAGTTGATTTGAAGCAGTTCCGAGAAAGTCTAAACATAATCCTCACTTTTCCCTCCTGGCACTTTCCCTGTAGGAGATACCGCAAGACGTTTCTGTATATTGGGCACAGCGCTCTGCAGGGTGTTAGCAGAGAGTTTCCTGGGACAGTGAAACCCTATATCAGAGACACTGAGAAGAAGCCCCAATGTTCCCTCCAGGCACTTTCAGTGTGGGTGCCTTCTCCACGTGGTTCCTGGTTTCACTGCAGCTCTGAAGAGAATGTTAGCAAAGAGGTAATCGGGACAGTGCAAACAGTACTCAAAGACAGGGAGAGCAAGCTCTACATTACTCTCTTGGCACTTTGGATGTGGGACATACAGCGAGATATTTGCTGCTTCTGCGTTTGGCTGTTGGGAGATTTACAGCACAAAGATATCTAGTTGATTTGAAGCAGTTCCGAGAAAGTCTAAACATAATCCTCACTTTTCCTTCCTGGCACTTTCCCTGTAGGGGATACCGCAAGACATTTCTGTATATTGGGCACAGCGCTCTGCAGGGTGTTAGCAGAGACTTTCCCGGGACAGTGAAACCCTATGTCAGAGACACTGAGAAGAAGCCCCAACGTTCCCTCCAGGCACTTTCAGTGTGGGTGCCTTCTCCACGTGGTTCCTGGTTTCACTGCAGCTCTGAAGAGAATGTTAGCAAAGAGGTAATCGGGACAGTGCAAACAGTACTCAAAGACAGGGAGAGCAAGCTCTCTCTTGGCACTTTGGATGTGGGACATACAGCGAGATGTTTGCTGCTTTTACATTTGGCTGTTGGGAGATTTACAGCACAAAGATATCTAGTTGATTTGAAGCAGTTCCGAGAAAGTCTAAACATAATCCTCACTTTTCCCTCCTGGCACTTTCCCTGTAGGAGATACCGCAAGACTTTTCTGTATATTGGGCACAGCGCTGTGCAGGGTGTTAGCAGAGAGTTTCCCGGGACAGTGAAACCCTATATCAGAGACACTGAGAAGAAGCCCCAACGTTCCTTCCAGGCACTTTCAGTGTGGGTGCCTTCTCCACGTGGTTCCTGGTTTCACTGCAGCTCTGAAGAGAATGTTAGCAAAGAGGTAATCGGGACAGTGCAAACAGTACTCAAAGACAGGGAGAGCAAGCTCTCTCTTGGCACTTTGGATGTGGGACATACAGCGAGATGTTTGCTGCTTTTACATTTGGCTGTTGGGAGATTTACAGCACAAAGATATCTAGTTGATTTGAAGCAGTTCCGAGAAAGTCTAAACATAATCCTCACTTTTCCCTCCTGGCACTTTCCCTGTAGGAGATACCGCAAGACGTTTCTGTATATTGGGCACAGCGCTCTGCAGGGTGTTAGCAGAGAGTTTCCTGGGACAGTGAAACCCTATATCAGAGACACTGAGAAGAAGCCCCAATGTTCCCTCCAGGCACTTTCAGTGTGGGTGCCTTCTCCACGTGGTTCCTGGTTTCACTGCAGCTCTGAAGAGAATGTTAGCAAAGAGGTAATCGGGACAGTGCAAACAGTACTCAAAGACAGGGACAGCAAGCTCTACATTACTCTCTTGGCACTTTGGATGTGGGACATACAGCGAGATGTTTGCTGCTTTTGCGTTTGGCTGTTGGGAGATTTACAGCACAAAGATATCTAGTTGATTTGAAGCAGTTCCTAGAAAGTCTAAGCATAATCCTCACTTTTCCCTCCTGGCACTTTCCCTGTAGGGGATACCGTAAAACATTTCTGTATATTGGGCACAGCGCTCTGCAGGGTGTTAGCAGAGAGTTTCCCGGGACAGTGAAACCCTATATCAGAGACACTGAGAAGAAGCCCCAATGTTCCCTCCAGGCACTTTCAGTGTGGGTGCCTTCTCCACGTGGTTCCTGGTTTCACTGCAGCTTTGAAGAGAATGTTAGCAAAGAGGTAATCGGGACAGTGCAAACAGTACTCAAAGACAGGGAGAGCAAGCTCTACATTACTCTCTTGGCACTTTGGATGTGGGACATACAGCGAGATGTTTGCTGCTTTTGCGTTTGGCTGTTGGGAGATTTACAGCACAAAGATATCTAGTTGATTTGAAGCAGTTCCGAGAAAGTCTAAACATAATCCTCACTTTTCCCTCCTGGCACTTTCCCTGTAGGAGATACCGCAAGACGTTTCTGTATATTGGGCACAGCGCTCTGCAGGGTGTTAGCAGAGAGTTTCCCGGGACAGTGAAACCCTATATCAGAGACACTGAGAAGAAGCCCCAACGTTCCTTCCAGGCACTTTCAGTGTGGGTGCCTTCTCCACGTGGTTCCTGGTTTCACTGCAGCTCTGAAGAGAATGTTAGCAAAGAGGTAATCGGGACAGTGCAAACAGTACTCAAAGACAGGGAGAGCAAGCTCTCTCTTGGCACTTTGGATGTGGGACATACAGCGAGATGTTTGCTGCTTTTACATTTGGCTGTTGGGAGATTTACAGCACAAAGATATCTAGTTGATTTGAAGCAGTTCCGAGAAAGTCTAAACATAATCCTCACTTTTCCCTCCTAGCACTTTCCCTGTAGGAGATACTGCAAGACGTTTCTGTATATTGGGCACAGCGCTCTGCAGGGTGTTAGCAGAGAGTTTCCCGGGACAGTGAAACCCTATATCAGAGACACTGAGAAGAAGCCCCAACGTTCCTTCCAGGCACTTTCAGTGTGGGTGCCTTCTCCACGTGGTTCCTGGTTTCACTGCAGCTCTGAAGAGAATGTTAGCAAAGAGGTAATCGGGACAGTGCAAACAGTACTCAAAGACAGGGAGAGCAAGCTCTCTCTTGGCACTTTGGATGTGGGACATACAGCGAGATGTTTGCTGCTTTTGCGTTTGGCTGTTGGGAGATTTACAGCACAAAGATATCTAGTTGATTTGAAGCAGTTCCGAGAAAGTCTAAGCATAATCCTCACTTTTCCCTCCTGGCACTTTCCCTGTAGGGGATACCGTAAAACATTTCTGTATATTGGGCACAGCGCTGTGCAGGGTGTTAGCAGAGACTTTCCCGGGACAGTGAAACCCTATGTCAGAGACACTGAGAAGAAGCCCCAATGTTCCCTCCAGGCACTTTCAGTGTGGGTGCCTTCTCCACGTGGTTCCTGGTTTCACTGCAGCTCTGAAGAGAATGTTAGCAAAGAGGTAATCGGGACAGTGCAAACAGTACTCAAAGACAGGGAGAGCAAGCTCTCTCTTGGCACTTTGGATGTGGGACATACAGCGAGATGTTTGCTGCTTTTGCGTTTGGCTGTTGGGAGATTTACAGCACAAAGATATCTAGTTGATTTGAAGCAGTTCCGAGAAAGTCTAAACATAATCCTCACTTTTCCCTCCTGGCACTTTCCCTGTAGGAGATACCGCAAGACGTTTCTGTATATTGGGCACAGCGCTCTGCAGGGTGTTAGCAGAGACTTTCCCGGGACAGTGAAACCCTATATCAGAGACACTGAGAAGAAGCCCCAACGTTCCTTCCAGGCACTTTCAGTGTGGGTGCCTTCTCCACGTGGTTCCTGGTTTCACTGCAGCTCTGAAGAGAATGTTAGCAAAGAGGTAATTGGGACAGTGCAAACAGTACTCAAAGACAGGGAGAGCAAGCTCTACATTACTCTCTTGGCACTTTGGATGTGGGACATACAGCGAGATGTTTGCTGCTTTTGCGTTTGGCTGTTGGGAGATTTACAGCACAAAGATATATAGTTCATTTGAAGCAGTTCCGAGAAAGTCTAAGCATAATCCTCACTTTTCACTCCTGGCACTTTCCCTGTAGGAGATACCGCAAGACGTTTCTGTATATTGGGCACAGCGCTCTGCAGGGTGTTAGCAGAGAGTTTCCCGGGACAGTGAAACCCTATATCAGAGACACTGAGAAGAAGCCCCAACGTTCCTTCCAGGCACTTTCAGTGTGGGTGCCTTCTCCACGTGGTTCCTGGTTTCACAGCAGCTCTGAAGAGAATGTTAGCAAAGAGGTAATCGGGACGACAGTGCAAACAGTACTCAAAGACAGGGAGAGCAAGCTCTCTCTTGGCACTTTGGATGTGGGACATACAGCGAGATGTTTGCTGCTTTTATATTTGGCTGTTGGGAGATTTACAGCACAAAGATATCTAGTTGATTTGAAGCAGTTCCGAGAAAGTCTAAACATAATCCTCACTTTTCCCTCCTGGCACTTTCCCTGTAGGAGATACCACAAGACGTTTCTGTATATTGGGCACAGCGCTCTGCAGGGTGTTAGCAGAGAGTTTCCCAGGACAGTGAAACCCTATATCAGAGACATTGAGAAGAAGCCCCAACGTTCCTTCCAGGCACTTTCAGTGTGGGTGCCTTCTCCACGTGGTTCCTGGTTTCACTGCAGCTCTGAAGAGAATGTTAGCAAAGAGGTAATCGGGACAGTGCAAACAGTACTCAAAGACAGGGAGAGCAAGCTCTCTCTTGGCACTTTGGATGTGGGACATACAGCGAGATGTTTGCTGCTTTTGCGTTTGGCTGTTGGGAGATTTACAGCACAAAGATATCTAGTTGATTTGAAGCAGTTCCGAGAAAGTCTAAACATAATCCTCACTTTTCCCTCCTGGCACTTTCCCTGTAGGAGATACCGCAAGATGTTTCTGTATATTGGGCACAGCGCTCTGCAGGGTGTTAGCAGAGAGTTTCCCGGGACAGTGAAACCCTATATCAGAGACACTGAGAAGAAGCCCCAATGTTCCCTCCAGGCACTTTCAGTGTGGGTGCCTTCTCCACGTGGTTCCTGGTTTCACTGCAGCTCTGAAGAGAATGTTAGCAAAGAGGTAATAGGGACAGCGCAAACAGTACTCAAAGACAGGGAGAGCAAGCTCTCTCTTGGCACTTTGGATGTGGGACATACAGCGAGATGTTTGCTGCTTTTACATTTGGCTGTTGGGAGATTTACAGCACAAAGATATCTAGTTGATTTGAAGCAGTTCCGAGAAAGTCTAAACATAATCCTCACTTTTCCCTCCTGGCACTTTCCCTGTAGGAGATACCGCAAGACGTTTCTGTATATTGGGCACAGCGCTCTGCAGGGTGTTAGCAGAGACTTTCCCGGGACAGTGAAACCCTATATCAGAGACACTGAGAAGAAGCCCCAACGTTCCTTCCAGGCACTTTCAGTGTGGGTGCCTTCTCCACGTGGTTCCTGGTTTCACTGCAGCTCTGAAGAGAATGTTAGCAAAGAGGTAATTGGGACAGTGCAAACAGTACTCAAAGACAGGGAGAGCAAGCTCTACATTACTCTCTTGGCACTTTGGATGTGGGACATACAGCGAGATGTTTGCTGCTTTTGCGTTTGGCTGTTGGGAGATTTACAGCACAAAGATATATAGTTCATTTGAAGCAGTTCCGAGAAAGTCTAAGCATAATCCTCACTTTTCCCTCCTGGCACTTTCCCTGTAGGAGATACCGCAAGACATTTCTGTATATTGGGCACAGCGCTGTGCAGGGTGTTAGCAGAGACTTTCCCGGGACAGTGAAACCCTATGTCAGAGACACTGAGAAGAAGCCCCAATGTTCCCTCCAGGCACTTTCAGTGTGGGTGCCTTCTCCACGTGGTTCCTGGTTTCACTGCAGCTCTGAAGAGAATGTTAGCAAAGAGGTAATCGGGACAGTGCAAACAGTACTCAAAGACAGGGAGAGCAAGCTCTCTCTTGGCACTTTGGATGTGGGACATACAGCGAGATGTTTGCTGCTTTTACATTTGGCTGTTGGGAGATTTACAGCACAAAGATATCTAGTTGATTTGAAGCAGTTCCGAGAAAGTCTAAACATAATCCTCACTTTTCCCTCCTGGCACTTTCCCTGTAGGAGATACCGCAAGACGTTTCTGTATATTGGGCACAGCGCTCTGCAGGGTGTTAGCAGAGAGTTTCCCGGGACAGTGAAACCCTATATCAGAGACACTGAGAAGAAGCCCCAACGTTCCTTCCAGGCACTTTCAGTGTGGGTGCCTTCTCCACGTGGTTCCTGGTTTCACTGCAGCTCTGAAGAGAATGTTAGCAAAGAGGTAATCGGGACAGTGCAAACAGTACTCAAAGACAGGGAGAGCAAGCTCTCTCTTGGCACTTTGGATGTGGGACATACAGCGAGATGTTTGCTGCTTTTGCGTTTGGCTGTTGGGAGATTTACAGCACAAAGATATCTAGTTGATTTGAAGCAGTTCCGAGAAAGTCTAAACATAATCCTCACTTTTCCCTCCTGGCACTTTCCCTGTAGGAGATACCGCAAGACGTTTCTGTATATTGGGCACAGCGCTCTGCAGGGTGTTAGCAGAGAGTTTCCCGGGACAGTGAAACCCTATATCAGAGGCACTGAGAAGAAGCCCCAACGTTCCTTCCAGGCACTTTCAGTGTGGGTGCCTTCTCCACGTGGTTCCTGGTTTCACAGCAGCTCTGAAGAGAATGTTAGCAAAGAGGTAATCGGGACGACAGTGCAAACAGTACTCAAAGACAGGGAGAGCAAGCTCTCTCTTGGCACTTTGGATGTGGGACATACAGCGAGATGTTTGCTGCTTTTATATTTGGCTGTTGGGAGATTTACAGCACAAAGATATCTAGTTGATTTGAAGCAGTTCCGAGAAAGTCTAAACATAATCCTCACTTTTCCCTCCTGGCACTTTCCCTGTAGGAGATACCACAAGACGTTTCTGTATATTGGGCACAGCGCTCTGCAGGGTGTTAGCAGAGAGTTTCCCAGGACAGTGAAACCCTATATCAGAGACATTGAGAAGAAGCCCCAACGTTCCTTCCAGGCACTTTCAGTGTGGGTGCCTTCTCCACGTGGTTCCTGGTTTCACTGCAGCTCTGAAGAGAATGTTAGCAAAGAGGTAATCGGGACAGTGCAAACAGTACTCAAAGACAGGGAGAGCAAGCTCTCTCTTGGCACTTTGGATGTGGGACATACAGCGAGATGTTTGCTGCTTTTGCGTTTGGCTGTTGGGAGATTTACAGCACAAAGATATCTAGTTGATTTGAAGCAGTTCCGAGAAAGTCTAAACATAATCCTCACTTTTCCCTCCTGGCACTTTCCCTGTAGGAGATACCGCAAGATGTTTCTGTATATTGGGCACAGCGCTCTGCAGGGTGTTAGCAGAGAGTTTCCCGGGACAGTGAAACCCTATATCAGAGACACTGAGAAGAAGCCCCAATGTTCCCTCCAGGCACTTTCAGTGTGGGTGCCTTCTCCACGTGGTTCCTGGTTTCACTGCAGCTCTGAAGAGAATGTTAGCAAAGAGGTAATAGGGACAGCGCAAACAGTACTCAAAGACAGGGAGAGCAAGCTCTCTCTTGGCACTTTGGATGTGGGACATACAGCGAGATGTTTGCTGCTTTTACATTTGGCTGTTGGGAGATTTACAGCACAAAGATATCTAGTTGATTTGAAGCAGTTCCGAGAAAGTCTAAACATAATCCTCACTTTTCCCTCCTGGCACTTTCCCTGTAGGAGATACCGCAAGACGTTTCTGTATATTGGGCACAGCGCTCTGCAGGGTGTTAGCAGAGAGTTTCCCGGGACAGTGAAACCCTATATCAGAGACACTGAGAAGAAGCCCCAATGTTCCCTCCAGGCACTTTCAGTGTGGGTGCCTTCTCCACGTAATTCCTGGTTTCACTGCAGCTCTGAAGAGAATGTTAGCAAAGAGGTAATCGGGACAGTGCAAACAGTACTCAAAGACAGGGAGAGCAAGCTCTCTCTTGGCACTTTGGATGTGGGACATACAGCGAGATGTTTGCTGCTTTTACATTTGGCTGTTGGGAGATTTACAGCACAAAGATATCTAGTTGATTTGAAGCAGTTCCGAGAAAGTCTAAACATAATCCTCACTTTTCCCTCCTGGCACTTTCCCTGTAGGAGATACCGCAAGACGTTTCTGTATATTGGGCACAGCGCTCTGCAGGGTGTTAGCAGAGAGTTTCCCGGGACAGTGAAACCCTATATCAGAGACATTGAGAAGAAGCCCCAACGTTCCTTCCAGGCACTTTCAGTGTGGGTGCCTTCTCCACGTGGTTCCTGGTTTCACTGCAGCTCTGAAGAGAATGTTAGCAAAGAGGTAATCGGGACAGTGCAAACAGTACTCAAAGACAGGGAGAGCAAGCTCTCTCTTGGCACTTTGGATGTGGGACATACAGCGAGATGTTTGCTGCTTTTGCGTTTGGCTGTTGGGAGATTTACAGCACAAAGATATCTAGTTGATTTGAAGCAGTTCCGAGAAAGTCTAAACATAATCCTCACTTTTCCCTCCTGGCACTTTCCCTGTAGGAGATACCGCAAGATGTTTCTGTATATTGGGCACAGCGCTCTGCAGGGTGTTAGCAGAGAGTTTCCCGGGACAGTGAAACCCTATATCAGAGACACTGAGAAGAAGCCCCAATGTTCCCTCCAGGCACTTTCAGTGTGGGTGCCTTCTCCACGTGGTTCCTGGTTTCACTGCAGCTCTGAAGAGAATGTTAGCAAAGAGGTAATAGGGACAGCGCAAACAGTACTCAAAGACAGGGAGAGCAAGCTCTCTCTTGGCACTTTGGATGTGGGACATACAGCGAGATGTTTGCTGCTTTTACATTTGGCTGTTGGGAGATTTACAGCACAAAGATATCTAGTTGATTTGAAGCAGTTCCGAGAAAGTCTAAACATAATCCTCACTTTTCCCTCCTGGCACTTTCCCTGTAGGAGATACCGCAAGACGTTTCTGTATATTGGGCACAGCGCTGTGCAGGGTGTTAGCAGAGAGTTTCCCGGGACAGTGAAACCCTATATCAGAGACACTGAGAAGAAGCCCCAATGTTCCCTCCAGGCACTTTCAGTGTGGGTGCCTTCTCCACGTGGTTCCTGGTTTCACTGCAGCTCTGAAGAGAATGTTAGCAAAGAGGTAATCGGGACAGCGCAAACAGTACTCAAAGACAGGGAGAGCAAGCTCTCTCTTGGCACTTTGGATGTGGGACATACAGCGAGATGTTTGCTGCTTTTACATTTGGCTGTTGGGAGATTTACAGCACAAAGATATCTAGTTGATTTGAAGCAGTTCCGAGAAAGTCTAAACATAATCCTCACTTTTCCCTCCTGGCACTTTCCCTGTAGGAGATACCGCAAGACGTTTCTGTATATTGGGCACAGCGCTCTGCAGGGTGTTAGCAGAGAGTTTCCCGGGACAGTGAAACCCTATATCAGAGACATTGAGAAGAAGCCCCAACGTTCCTTCCAGGCACTTTCAGTGTGGGTGCCTTCTCCACGTGGTTCCTGGTTTCACTGCAGCTCTGAAGAGAATGTTAGCAAAGAGGTAATCGGGACAGTGCAAACAGTACTCAAAGACAGGGAGAGCAAGCTCTCTCTTGGCACTTTGGATGTGGGACATACAGCGAGATGTTTGCTGCTTTTGCGTTTGGCTGTTGGGAGATTTACAGCACAAAGATATCTAGTTGATTTGAAGCAGTTCCGAGAAAGTCTAAACATAATCCTCACTTTTCCCTCCTGGCACTTTCCCTGTAGGAGATACCGCAAGACGTTTCTGTATATTGGGCACAGCGCTCTGCAGGGTGTTAGCAGAGAGTTTCCCGGGACAGTGAAACCCTATATCAGAGGCACTGAGAAGAAGCCCCAACGTTCCTTCCAGGCACTTTCAGTGTGGGTGCCTTCTCCACGTGGTTCCTGGTTTCACAGCAGCTCTGAAGAGAATGTTAGCAAAGAGGTAATCGGGACGACAGTGCAAACAGTACTCAAAGACAGGGAGAGCAAGCTCTCTCTTGGCACTTTGGATGTGGGACATACAGCGAGATGTTTGCTGCTTTTATATTTGGCTGTTGGGAGATTTACAGCACAAAGATATCTAGTTGATTTGAAGCAGTTCCGAGAAAGTCTAAACATAATCCTCACTTTTCCCTCCTGGCACTTTCCCTGTAGGAGATACCGCAAGACGTTTCTGTATATTGGGCACAGCGCTCTGCAGGGTGTTAGCAGAGAGTTTCCCGGGACAGTGAAACCCTATATCAGAGACATTGAGAAGAAGCCCCAACGTTCCTTCCAGGCACTTTCAGTGTGGGTGCCTTCTCCACGTGGTTCCTGGTTTCACTGCAGCTCTGAAGAGAATGTTAGCAAAGAGGTAATCGGGACAGTGCAAACAGTACTCAAAGACAGGGAGAGCAAGCTCTCTCTTGGCACTTTGGATGTGGGACATACAGCGAGATGTTTGCTGCTTTTGCGTTTGGCTGTTGGGAGATTTACAGCACAAAGATATCTAGTTGATTTGAAGCAGTTCCGAGAAAGTCTAAACATAATCCTCACTTTTCCCTCCTGGCACTTTCCCTGTAGGAGATACCGCAAGATGTTTCTGTATATTGGGCACAGCGCTCTGCAGGGTGTTAGCAGAGAGTTTCCCGGGACAGTGAAACCCTATATCAGAGACACTGAGAAGAAGCCCCAATGTTCCCTCCAGGCACTTTCAGTGTGGGTGCCTTCTCCACGTGGTTCCTGGTTTCACTGCAGCTCTGAAGAGAATGTTAGCAAAGAGGTAATAGGGACAGCGCAAACAGTACTCAAAGACAGGGAGAGCAAGCTCTCTCTTGGCACTTTGGATGTGGGACATACAGCGAGATGTTTGCTGCTTTTACATTTGGCTGTTGGGAGATTTACAGCACAAAGATATCTAGTTGATTTGAAGCAGTTCCGAGAAAGTCTAAACATAATCCTCACTTTTCCCTCCTGGCACTTTCCCTGTAGGAGATACCGCAAGACGTTTCTGTATATTGGGCACAGCGCTCTGCAGGGTGTTAGCAGAGAGTTTCCCGGGACAGTGAAACCCTATATCAGAGACACTGAGAAGAAGCCCCAATGTTCCCTCCAGGCACTTTCAGTGTGGGTGCCTTCTCCACGTAATTCCTGGTTTCACTGCAGCTCTGAAGAGAATGTTAGCAAAGAGGTAATCGGGACAGTGCAAACAGTACTCAAAGACAGGGAGAGCAAGCTCTCTCTTGGCACTTTGGATGTGGGACATACAGCGAGATGTTTGCTGCTTTTACATTTGGCTGTTGGGAGATTTACAGCACAAAGATATCTAGTTGATTTGAAGCAGTTCCGAGAAAGTCTAAACATAATCCTCACTTTTCCCTCCTGGCACTTTCCCTGTAGGAGATACCGCAAGACGTTTCTGTATATTGGGCACAGCGCTCTGCAGGGTGTTAGCAGAGAGTTTCCCGGGACAGTGAAACCCTATATCAGAGACATTGAGAAGAAGCCCCAACGTTCCTTCCAGGCACTTTCAGTGTGGGTGCCTTCTCCACGTGGTTCCTGGTTTCACTGCAGCTCTGAAGAGAATGTTAGCAAAGAGGTAATCGGGACAGTGCAAACAGTACTCAAAGACAGGGAGAGCAAGCTCTCTCTTGGCACTTTGGATGTGGGACATACAGCGAGATGTTTGCTGCTTTTGCGTTTGGCTGTTGGGAGATTTACAGCACAAAGATATCTAGTTGATTTGAAGCAGTTCCGAGAAAGTCTAAACATAATCCTCACTTTTCCCTCCTGGCACTTTCCCTGTAGGAGATACCGCAAGATGTTTCTGTATATTGGGCACAGCGCTCTGCAGGGTGTTAGCAGAGAGTTTCCCGGGACAGTGAAACCCTATATCAGAGACACTGAGAAGAAGCCCCAATGTTCCCTCCAGGCACTTTCAGTGTGGGTGCCTTCTCCACGTGGTTCCTGGTTTCACTGCAGCTCTGAAGAGAATGTTAGCAAAGAGGTAATAGGGACAGCGCAAACAGTACTCAAAGACAGGGAGAGCAAGCTCTCTCTTGGCACTTTGGATGTGGGACATACAGCGAGATGTTTGCTGCTTTTACATTTGGCTGTTGGGAGATTTACAGCACAAAGATATCTAGTTGATTTGAAGCAGTTCCGAGAAAGTCTAAACATAATCCTCACTTTTCCCTCCTGGCACTTTCCCTGTAGGAGATACCGCAAGACGTTTCTGTATATTGGGCACAGCGCTCTGCAGGGTGTTAGCAGAGAGTTTCCCGGGACAGTGAAACCCTATATCAGAGACACTGAGAAGAAGCCCCAATGTTCCCTCCAGGCACTTTCAGTGTGGGTGCCTTCTCCACGTGGTTCCTGGTTTCACTGCAGCTCTGAAGAGAATGTTAGCAAAGAGGTAATCGGGACAGCGCAAACAGTACTCAAAGACAGGGAGAGCAAGCTCTCTCTTGGCACTTTGGATGTGGGACATACAGCGAGATGTTTGCTGCTTTTACATTTGGCTGTTGGGAGATTTACAGCACAAAGATATCTAGTTGATTTGAAGCAGTTCCGAGAAAGTCTAAACATAATCCTCACTTTTCCCTCCTGGCACTTTCCCTGTAGGAGATACCGCAAGACGTTTCTGTATATTGGGCACAGCGCTCTGCAGGGTGTTAGCAGAGAGTTTCCCGGGACAGTGAAACCCTATATCAGAGACATTGAGAAGAAGCCCCAACGTTCCTTCCAGGCACTTTCAGTGTGGGTGCCTTCTCCACGTGGTTCCTGGTTTCACTGCAGCTCTGAAGAGAATGTTAGCAAAGAGGTAATCGGGACAGTGCAAACAGTACTCAAAGACAGGGAGAGCAAGCTCTCTCTTGGCACTTTGGATGTGGGACATACAGCGAGATGTTTGCTGCTTTTGCGTTTGGCTGTTGGGAGATTTACAGCACAAAGATATCTAGTTGATTTGAAGCAGTTCCGAGAAAGTCTAAACATAATCCTCACTTTTCCCTCCTGGCACTTTCCCTGTAGGAGATACCGCAAGACGTTTCTGTATATTGGGCACAGCGCTCTGCAGGGTGTTAGCAGAGAGTTTCCCGGGACAGTGAAACCCTATATCAGAGACATTGAGAAGAAGCCCCAACGTTCCTTCCAGGCACTTTCAGTGTGAGTGCCTTCTCCACGTGGTTCCTGGTTTCACTGCAGCTCTGAAGAGAATGTTAGCAAAGAGGTAATCGGGACAGTGCAAACAGTACTCAAAGACAGGGAGAGCAAGCTCTCTCTTGGCACTTTGGATGTGGGACATACAGCGAGATGTTTGCTGCTTTTGCGTTTGGCTGTTGGGAGATTTACAGCACAAAGATATCTAGTTGATTTGAAGCAGTTCCGAGAAAGTCTAAACATAATCCTCACTTTTCCCTCCTGGCACTTTCCCTGTAGGAGATACCGCAAGACGTTTCTGTATATTGGGCACAGCGCTCTGCAGGGTGTTAGCAGAGAGTTTCCCGGGACAGTGAAACCCTATGTCAGAGACACTGAGAAGAAGCCCCAACGTTCCTTCCAGGCACTTTCAGTGTGGGTGCCTTCTCCACGTGGTTCCTGGTTTCACAGCAGCTCTGAAGAGAATGTTAGCAAAGAGGTAATCGGGACGACAGTGCAAACAGTACTCAAAGACAGGGAGAGCAAGCTCTCTCTTGGCACTTTGGATGTGGGACATACAGCGAGATGTTTGCTGCTTTTACATTTGGCTGTTGGGAGATTTACAGCACAAAGATATCTAGTTGATTTGAAGCAGTTCCGAGAAAGTCTAAACATAATCCTCACTTTTCCCTCCTGGCACTTTCCCTGTAGGAGATACCGCAAGACGTTTCTGTATATTGGGCACAGCGCTCTGCAGGGTGTTAGCAGAGAGTTTCCCGGGACAGTGAAACCCTATATCAGAGACACTGAGAAGAAGCCCCAATGTTCCCTCCAGGCACTTTCAGTGTGGGTGCCTTCTCCACGTGGTTCCTGGTTTCACTGCAGCTCTGAAGAGAATGTTAGCAAAGAGGTAATCGGGACAGCGCAAACAGTACTCAAAGACAGGGAGAGCAAGCTCTCTCTTGGCACTTTGGATGTGGGACATACAGCGAGATGTTTGCTGCTTTTACATTTGGCTGTTGGGAGATTTACAGCACAAAGATATCTAGTTGATTTGAAGCAGTTCCGAGAAAGTCTAAACATAATCCTCACTTTTCCCTCCTGGCACTTTCCCTGTAGGAGATACCGCAAGACGTTTCTGTATATTGGGCACAGCGCTCTGCAGGGTGTTAGCAGAGAGTTTCCCGGGACAGTGAAACCCTATATGAGAGACACTGAGAAGAAGCCCCAACGTTCCTTCCAGGCACTTTCAGTGTGGGTGCCTTCTCCACGTGGTTCCTGGTTTCACTGCAGCTCTGAAGAGAATGTTAGCAAAGAGGTAATCGGGACAGTGCAAACAGTACTCAAAGACAGGGAGAGCAAGCTCTCTCTTGGCACTTTGGATGTGGGACATACAGCGAGATGTTTGCTGCTTTTACATTTGGCTGTTGGGAGATTTACAGCACAAAGATATCTAGTTGATTTGAAGCAGTTCCGAGAAAGTCTAAACATAATCCTCACTTTTCCCTCCTGGCACTTTCCCTGTAGGAGATACCGCAAGACGTTTCTGTATATTGGGCACAGCGCTCTGCAGGGTGTTAGCAGAGAGTTTCCCGGGACAGTGAAACCCTATATGAGAGACACTGAGAAGAAGCCCCAACGTTCCTTCCAGGCACTTTCAGTGTGGGTGCCTTCTCCACGTGGTTCCTGGTTTCACTGCAGCTCTGAAGAGAATGTTAGCAAAGAGGTAATCGGGACAGTGCAAACAGTACTCAAAGACAGGGAGAGCAAGCTCTCTCTTGGCACTTTGGATGTGGGACATACAGCGAGATGTTTGCTGCTTTTACATTTGGCTGTTGGGAGATTTACAGCACAAAGATATCTAGTTGATTTGAAGCAGTTCCGAGAAAGTCTAAACATAATCCTCACTTTTCCCTCCTGGCACTTTCCCTGTAGGAGATACCGCAAGACGTTTCTGTATATTGGGCACAGCGCTCTGCAGGGTGTTAGCAGAGAGTTTCCCGGGACAGTGAAACCCTATATGAGAGACACTGAGAAGAAGCCCCAACGTTCCTTCCAGGCACTTTCAGTGTGGGTGCCTTCTCCACGTGGTTCCTGGTTTCACTGCAGCTCTGAAGAGAATGTTAGCAAAGAGGTAATCGGGACAGTGCAAACAGTACTCAAAGACAGGGAGAGCAAGCTCTCTCTTGGCTCTTTGGATATGGGACATACAGCGAGATGTTTGCTGCTTTTGCGTTTGGCTGTTGGGAGATTTACAGCACAAAGATATCTAGTTGATTTGAAGCAGTTCCGAGAAAGTCTAAACATAATCCTCACTTTTCCCTCCTGGCACTTTCCCTGTAGGAGATACCGCAAGACGTTTCTGTATATTGGGCACAGCGCTCTGCAGGGTGTTAGCAGAGAGTTTCCCGGGACAGTGAAACCCTATATGAGAGACACTGAGAAGAAGCCCCAACGTTCCTTCCAGGCACTTTCAGTGTGGGTGCCTTCTCCACGTGGTTCCTGGTTTCACTGCAGCTCTGAAGAGAATGTTAGCAAAGAGGTAATCGGGACAGTGCAAACAGTACTCAAAGACAGGGAGAGCAAGCTCTCTCTTGGCACTTTGGATGTGGGACATACAGCGAGATGTTTGCTGCTTTTGCGTTTGGCTGTTGGGAGATTTACAGCACAAAGATATCTAGTTGATTTGAAGCAGTTCCGAGAAAGTCTAAACATAATCCTCACTTTTCCCTCCTGGCACTTTCCCTGTAGGAGATACCGCAAGACGTTTCTGTATATTGGGCACAGCGCTCTGCAGGGTGTTAGCAGAGAGTTTCCCGGGACAGTGAAACCCTATATGAGAGACACTGAGAAGAAGCCCCAACGTTCCTTCCAGGCACTTTCAGTGTGGGTGCCTTCTCCACGTGGTTCCTGGTTTCACTGCAGCTCTGAAGAGAATGTTAGCAAAGAGGTAATCGGGACAGTGCAAACAGTACTCAAAGACAGGGAGAGCAAGCTCTCTCTTGGCACTTTGGATGTGGGACATACAGCGAGATGTTTGCTGCTTTTACATTTGGCTGTTGGGAGATTTACAGCACAAAGATATCTAGTTGATTTGAAGCAGTTCCGAGAAAGTCTAAACATAATCCTCACTTTTCCCTCCTGGCACTTTCCCTGTAGGAGATACCGCAAGACGTTTCTGTATATTGGGCACAGCGCTCTGCAGGGTGTTAGCAGAGAGTTTCCCGGGACAGTGAAACCCTATATCAGAGACACTGAGAAGAAGCCCCAACGTTCCTTCCAGGCACTTTCAGTGTGGGTGCCTTCTCCACGTGGTTCCTGGTTTCACTGCAGCTCTGAAGAGAATGTTAGCAAAGAGGTAATCGGGACAGTGCAAACAGTACTCAAAGACAGGGAGAGCAAGCTCTCTCTTGGCTCTTTGGATATGGGACATACAGCGAGATGTTTGCTGCTTTTGCGTTTGGCTGTTGGGAGATTTACAGCACAAAGATATCTAGTTGATTTGAAGCAGTTCCGAGAAAGTCTAAACATAATCCTCACTTTTCCCTCCTGGCACTTTCCCTGTAGGAGATACCGCAAGACGTTTCTGTATATTGGGCACAGCGCTCTGCAGGGTGTTAGCAGAGAGTTTCCCGGGACAGTGAAACCCTATATCAGAGACACTGAGAAGAAGCCCCAACGTTCCTTCCAGGCACTTTCAGTGTGGGTGCCTTCTCCACGTGGTTCCTGGTTTCACTGCAGCTCTGAAGAGAATGTTAGCAAAGAGGTAATCGGGACGACAGTGCAAACAGTACTCAAAGACAGGGAGAGCAAGCTCTCTCTTGGCACTTTGGATGTGGGACATACAGCGAGATGTTTGCTGCTTTTGCGTTTGGCTGTTGGGAGATTTACAGCACAAAGATATCTAGTTGATTTGAAGCAGTTCTGAGAAAGTCTAAACATAATCCTCACTTTTCCCTCCTGGCACTTTCCCTGTAGGAGATACCGCAAGACGTTTCTGTATATTGGGCACAGCGCTCTGCAGGGTGTTAGCAGAGAGTTTCCCGGGACAGTGAAACCCTATATCAGAGACACTGAGAAGAAGCCCCAACGTTCCTTCCAGACACTTTCAGTGTGGGTGCCTTCTCCACGTGGTTCCTGGTTTCACTGCAGCTCTGAAGAGAATGTTAGCAAAGAGGTAATCGGGACAGTGCAAACAGTACTCAAAGACAGGGAGAGCAAGCTCTCTCTTGGCACTTTGGATGTGGGACATACAGCGAGATGTTTGCTGCTTTTGCGTTTGGCTGTTGGGAGATTTACAGCACAAAGATATCTAGTTGATTTGAAGCAGTTCCGAGAAAGTCTAAACATAATCCTCACTTTTCCCTCCTGGCACTTTCCCTGTAGGAGATACCGCAAGACGTTTCTGTATATTGGGCACAGCGCTCTGCAGGGTGTTAGCAGAGAGTTTCCCAGGACAGTGAAACCCTATATCAGAGACACTGAGAAGAAGCCCCAACGTTCCTTCCAGGCACTTTCAGTGTGGGTGCCTTCTCCACGTGGTTCCTGGTTTCACAGCAGCTCTGAAGAGAATGTTAGCAAAGAGGTAATCGGGACGACAGTGCAAACAGTACTCAAAGACAGGGAGAGCAAGCTCTCTCTTGGCACTTTGGATGTGGGACATACAGCGAGATGTTTGCTGCTTTTACATTTGGCTGTTGGGAGATTTACAGCACAAAGATATCTAGTTGATTTGAAGCAGTTCCGAGAAAGTCTAAACATAATCCTCACTTTTCCCTACTGGCACTTTCCCTGTAGAAAATACCGCAAGACGTTTCTGTATATTGGGCACAGCGCTCTGCAGGGTGTTAGCAGAGAGTTTCCCGGGACAGTGAAACCCTATATCAGAGACATTGAGAAGAAGCCCCAACGTTCCTTCCAGGCACTTTCAGTGTGGGTGCCTTCTCCACGTGGTTCCTGGTTTCACTGCAGCTCTGAAGAGAATGTTAGCAAAGAGGTAATCGGGACAGCGCAAACAGTACTCAAAGACAGGGAGAGCAAGCTCTCTCTTGGCACTTTGGATGTGGGACATACAGCGAGATGTTTGCTGCTTTTGCGTTTGGCTGTTGGGAGATTTACAGCACAAAGATATCTAGTTGATTTGAAGCAGTTCCGAGAAAGTCTAAACATAATCCTCACTTTTCCCTCCTGGCACTTTCCCTGTAGGAGATACCGCAAGACGTTTCTGTATATTGGGCACAGCGCTCTGCAGGGTGTTAGCAGAGAGTTTCCCGGGACAGTGAAACCCTATATCAGAGACACTGAGAAGAAGCCCCAACGTTCCTTCCAGGCACTTTCAGTGTGGGTGCCTTCTCCACGTGGTTCCTGGTTTCACTGCAGCTCTGAAGAGAATGTTAGCAAAGAGGTAATCGGGACAGTGCAAACAGTACTCAAAGACAGGGAGAGCAAGCTCTCTCTTGGCACTTTGGATGTGGGACATACAGCGAGATGTTTGCTGCTTTTGCGTTTGGCTGTTGGGAGATTTACAGCACAAAGATATCTAGTTGATTTGAAGCAGTTCCGAGAAAGTCTAAACATAATCCTCACTTTTCCCTCCTGGCACTTTCCCTGTAGGAGATACCGCAAGACGTTTCTGTATATTGGGCACAGCGCTCTGCAGGGTGTTAGCAGAGAGTTTCCCGGGACAGTGAAACCCTATATCAGAGACACTGAGAAGAAGCCCCAACGTTCCTTCCAGGCACTTTCAGTGTGGGTGCCTTCTCGACGTGGTTCCTGGTTTCACAGCAGCTCTGAAGAGAATGTTAGCAAAGAGGTAATCGGGACGACAGTGCAAACAGTACTCAAAGACAGGGAGAGCAAGCTCTCTCTTGGCACTTTGGATGTGGGACATACAGCGAGATGTTTGCTGCTTTTACATTTGGCTGTTGGGAGATTTACAGCACAAAGATATCTAGTTGATTTGAAGCAGTTCCGAGAAAGTCTAAACATAATCCTCACTTTTCCCTCCTGGCACTTTCCCTGTAGGAGATACCGCAAGACGTTTCTGTATATTGGGCACAGCGCTCTGCAGGGTGTTAGCAGAGAGTTTCCCGGGACAGTGAAACCCTATATCAGAGACACTGAGAAGAAGCCCCAACGTTCCTTCCAGGCACTTTCAGTGTGGGTGCCTTCTCCACGTGGTTCCTGGTTTCACTGCAGCTCTGAAGAGAATGTTAGCAAAGAGGTAATCGGGACGACAGTGCAAACAGTACTCAAAGACAGGGAGAGCAAGCTCTCTCTTGGCACTTTGGATGTGGGACATACAGCGAGATGTTTGCTGCTTTTGCGTTTGGCTGTTGGGAGATTTACAGCACAAAGATATCTAGTTGATTTGAAGCAGTTCCGAGAAAGTCTAAACATAATCCTCACTTTTCCCTCCTGGCACTTTCCCTGTAGGAGATACCGCAAGACGTTTCTGTATATTGGGCACAGCGCTCTGCAGGGTGTTAGCAGAGAGTTTCCCGGGACAGTGAAACCCTATATCAGAGACACTGAGAAGAAGCCCCAACGTTCCTTCCAGACACTTTCAGTGTGGGTGCCTTCTCCACGTGGTTCCTGGTTTCACTGCAGCTCTGAAGAGAATGTTAGCAAAGAGGTAATCGGGACAGTGCAAACAGTACTCAAAGACAGGGAGAGCAAGCTCTCTCTTGGCACTTTGGATGTGGGACATACAGCGAGATGTTTGCTGCTTTTGCGTTTGGCTGTTGGGAGATTTACAGCACAAAGATATCTAGTTGATTTGAAGCAGTTCCGAGAAAGTCTAAACATAATCCTCACTTTTCCCTCCTGGCACTTTCCCTGTAGGAGATACCGCAAGACGTTTCTGTATATTGGGCACAGCGCTCTGCAGGGTGTTAGCAGAGAGTTTCCCAGGACAGTGAAACCCTATATCAGAGACACTGAGAAGAAGCCCCAACGTTCCTTCCAGGCACTTTCAGTGTGGGTGCCTTCTCGACGTGGTTCCTGGTTTCACAGCAGCTCTGAAGAGAATGTTAGCAAAGAGGTAATCGGGACGACAGTGCAAACAGTACTCAAAGACAGGGAGAGCAAGCTCTCTCTTGGCACTTTGGATGTGGGACATACAGCGAGATGTTTGCTGCTTTTACATTTGGCTGTTGGGAGATTTACAGCACAAAGATATCTAGTTGATTTGAAGCAGTTCCGAGAAAGTCTAAACATAATCCTCACTTTTCCCTACTGGCACTTTCCCTGTAGAAAATACCGCAAGACGTTTCTGTATATTGGGCACAGCGCTCTGCAGGGTGTTAGCAGAGAGTTTCCCGGGACAGTGAAACCCTATATCAGAGACATTGAGAAGAAGCCCCAACGTTCCTTCCAGGCACTTTCAGTGTGGGTGCCTTCTCCACGTGGTTCCTGGTTTCACTGCAGCTCTGAAGAGAATGTTAGCAAAGAGGTAATCGGGACAGCGCAAACAGTACTCAAAGACAGGGAGAGCAAGCTCTCTCTTGGCACTTTGGATGTGGGACATACAGCGAGATGTTTGCTGCTTTTGCGTTTGGCTGTTGGGAGATTTACAGCACAAAGATATCTAGTTGATTTGAAGCAGTTCCGAGAAAGTCTAAACATAATCCTCACTTTTCCCTCCTGGCACTTTCCCTGTAGGAGATACCGCAAGACGTTTCTGTATATTGGGCACAGCGCTCTGCAGGGTGTTAGCAGAGAGTTTCCCGGGACAGTGAAACCCTATATCAGAGACACTGAGAAGAAGCCCCAACGTTCCTTCCAGGCACTTTCAGTGTGGGTGCCTTCTCCACGTGGTTCCTGGTTTCACTGCAGCTCTGAAGAGAATGTTAGCAAAGAGGTAATCGGGACGACAGTGCAAACAGTACTCAAAGACAGGGAGAGCAAGCTCTCTCTTGGCACTTTGGATGTGGGACATACAGCGAGATGTTTGCTGCTTTTGCGTTTGGCTGTTGGGAGATTTACAGCACAAAGATATCTAGTTGATTTGAAGCAGTTCCGAGAAAGTCTAAACATAATCCTCACTTTTCCCTCCTGGCACTTTCCCTGTAGGAGATACCGCAAGACGTTTCTGTATATTGGGCACAGCGCTCTGCAGGGTGTTAGCAGAGAGTTTCCCGGGACAGTGAAACCCTATATCAGAGACACTGAGAAGAAGCCCCAACGTTCCTTCCAGGCACTTTCAGTGTGGGTGCCTTCTCGACGTGGTTCCTGGTTTCACAGCAGCTCTGAAGAGAATGTTAGCAAAGAGGTAATCGGGACGACAGTGCAAACAGTACTCAAAGACAGGGAGAGCAAGCTCTCTCTTGGCACTTTGGATGTGGGACATACAGCGAGATGTTTGCTGCTTTTACATTTGGCTGTTGGGAGATTTACAGCACAAAGATATCTAGTTGATTTGAAGCAGTTCCGAGAAAGTCTAAACATAATCCTCACTTTTCCCTCCTGGCACTTTCCCTGTAGGAGATACCGCAAGACGTTTCTGTATATTGGGCACAGCGCTCTGCAGGGTGTTAGCAGAGAGTTTCCCGGGACAGTGAAACCCTATATCAGAGACATTGAGAAGAAGCCCCAACGTTCCTTCCAGGCACTTTCAGTGTGGGTGCCTTCTCCACGTGGTTCCTGGTTTCACTGCAGCTCTGAAGAGAATGTTAGCAAAGAGGTAATCGGGACAGTGCAAACAGTACTCAAAGACAGGGAGAGCAAGCTCTCTCTTGGCACTTTGGATGTGGGACATACAGCGAGATGTTTGCTGCTTTTGCGTTTGGCTGTTCGGAGATTTACAGCACAAAGATATCTAGTTGATTTGAAGCAGTTCCGAGAAAGTCTAAACATAATCCTCACTTTTCCCTCCTGGCACTTTCCCTGTAGGAGATACCGCAAGACGTTTCTGTATATTGGGCACAGCGCTCTGCAGGGTGTTAGCAGAGAGTTTCCCAGGACAGTGAAACCCTATATCAGAGACACTGAGAAGAAGCCCCAACGTTCCTTCCAGGCACTTTCAGTGTGGGTGCCTTCTCGACGTGGTTCCTGGTTTCACAGCAGCTCTGAAGAGAATGTTAGCAAAGAGGTAATCGGGACGACAGTGCAAACAGTACTCAAAGACAGGGAGAGCAAGCTCTCTCTTGGCACTTTGGATGTGGGACATATAGCGAGATGTTTGCTGCTTTTACATTTGGCTGTTGGGAGATTTACAGCACAAAGATATCTAGTTGATTTGAAGCAGTTCCGAGAAAGTCTAAACATAATCCTCACTTTTCCCTCCTGGCACTTTCCCTGTAGGAGATACCGCAAGACGTTTCTGTATATTGGGCACAGCGCTCTGCAGGGTGTTAGCAGAGAGTTTCCCGGGACAGTGAAACCCTATATCAGAGACACTGAGAAGAAGCCCCAACGTTCCTTCCAGGCACTTTCAGTGTGGGTGCCTTCTCCACGTGGTTCCTGGTTTCACTGCAGCTCTGAAGAGAATGTTAGCAAAGAGGTAATCGGGACAGTGCAAACAGTACTCAAAGACAGGGAGAGCAAGCTCTCTCTTGGCACTTTGGATGTGGGACATACAGCGAGATGTTTGCTGCTTTTGCGTTTGGCTGTTGGGAGATTTACAGCACAAAGATATCTAGTTGATTTGAAGCAGTTCCGAGAAAGTCTAAACATAATCCTCACTTTTCCCTCCTGGCACTTTCCCTGTAGGAGATACCGCAAGACGTTTCTGTATATTGGGCACAGCGCTCTGCAGGGTGTTAGCAGAGAGTTTCCCAGGACAGTGAAACCCTATATCAGAGACACTGAGAAGAAGCCCCAACGTTCCTTCCAGGCACTTTCAGTGTGGGTGCCTTCTCCACGTGGTTCCTGGTTTCACAGCAGCTCTGAAGAGAATGTTAGCAAAGAGGTAATCGGGACGACAGTGCAAACAGTACTCAAAGACAGGGAGAGCAAGCTCTCTCTTGGCACTTTGGATGTGGGACATACAGCGAGATGTTTGCTGCTTTTACATTTGGCTGTTGGGAGATTTACAGCACAAAGATATCTAGTTGATTTGAAGCAGTTCCGAGAAAGTCTAAACATAATCCTCACTTTTCCCTCCTGGCACTTTCCCTGTAGGAGATACCGCAAGACGTTTCTGTATATTGGGCACAGCGCTCTGCAGGGTGTTAGCAGAGAGTTTCCCGGGACAGTGAAACCCTATATCAGAGACACTGAGAAGAAGCCCCAATGTTCCCTCCAGGCACTTTCAGTGTGGGTGCCTTCTCCACGTGGTTCCTGGTTTCACTGCAGCTCTGAAGAGAATGTTAGCAAAGAGGTAATCGGGACAGTGCAAACAGTACTCAAAGACAGGGAGAGCAAGCTCTCTCTTGGCACTTTGGATGTGGGACATACAGCGAGATGTTTGCTGCTTTTGCGTTTGGCTGTTGGGAGATTTACAGCACAAAGATATCTAGTTGATTTGAAGCAGTTCCGAGAAAGTCTAAACATAATCCTCACTTTTCCCTCCTGGCACTTTCCCTGTAGGAGATACCGCAAGACGTTTCTGTATATTGGGCACAGCGCTCTGCAGGGTGTTAGCAGAGAGTTTCCCGGGACAGTGAAACCCTATATCAGAGACACTGAGAAGAAGCCCCAACGTTCCTTCCAGGCACTTTCAGTGTGGGTGCCTTCTCCACATGGTTCCTGGTTTCACTGCAGCTCTGAAGAGAATGTTAGCAAAGAGGTAATCGGGACAGTGCAAACAGTACTCAAAGACAGGGAGAGCAAGCTCTCTCTTGGCACTTTGGATGTGGGACATACAGCGAGATGTTTGCTGCTTTTGCGTTTGGCTGTTGGGAGATTTACAGCACAAAGATATCTAGTTGATTTGAAGCAGTTCCGAGAAAGTCTAAACATAATCCTCACTTTTCCCTCCTGGCACTTTCCCTGTAGGACATACCGCAAGACGTTTCTGTATATTGGGCACAGCGCTGTGCAGGGTGTTAGCAGAGAGTTTCCCGGGACAGTGAAACCCTATATCAGAGACACTGAGAAGAAGCCCCAATGTTCCCTCCAGGCACTTTCAGTGTGGGTGCCTTCTCCACGTGGTTCCTGGTTTCACTGCAGCTCTGAAGAGAATGTTAGCAAAGAGGTAATCGGGACAGCGCAAACAGTACTCAAAGACAGGGAGAGCAAGCTCTCTCTTGGCACTTTGGATGTGGGACATACAGCGAGATGTTTGCTGCTTTTACATTTGGCTGTTGGGAGATTTACAGCACAAAGATATCTAGTTGATTTGAAGCAGTTCCGAGAAAGTCTAAACATAATCCTCACTTTTCCCTCCTGGCACTTTCCCTGTAGGAGATACCGCAAGACGTTTCTGTATATTGGGCACAGCGCTCTGCAGGGTGTTAGCAGAGAGTTTCCCGGGACAGTGAAACCCTATATCAGAGACATTGAGAAGAAGCCCCAACTTTCCTTCCAGGCACTTTCAGTGTGGGTGCCTTCTCCACGTGGTTCCTGGTTTCACTGCAGCTCTGAAGAGAATGTTAGCAAAGAGGTAATCGGGACAGCGCAAACAGTACTCAAAGACAGGGAGAGCAAGCTCTCTCTTGGCACTTTGGATGTGGGACATACAGCGAGATGTTTGCTGCTTTTGCGTTTGGCTGTTGGGAGATTTACAGCACAAAGATATCTAGTTGATTTGAAGCAGTTCCGAGAAAGTCTAAACATAATCCTCACTTTTCCCTCCTGGCACTTTCCCTGTAGGAGATACCGCAAGACGTTTCTGTATATTGGGCACAGCGCTCTGCAGGGTGTTAGCAGAGAGTTTCCCGGGACAGTGAAACCCTATATCAGAGACACTGAGAAGAAGCCCCAACGTTCCTTCCAGGCACTTTCAGTGTGGGTGCCTTCTCCACGTGGTTCCTGGTTTCACAGCAGCTCTGAAGAGAATGTTAGCAAAGAGGTAATCGGGACGACAGTGCAAACAGTACTCAAAGACAGGGAGAGCAAGCTCTCTCTTGGCACTTTGGATGTGGGACATACAGCGAGATGTTTGCTGCTTTTGCGTTTGGCTGTTGGGAGATTTACAGCACAAAGATATCTAGTTGATTTGAAGCAGTTCCGAGAAAGTCTAAACATAATCCTCACTTTTCCCTCCTGGCACTTTCCCTGTAGGAGATACCGCAAGACGTTTCTGTATATTGGGCACAGCGCTCTGCAGGGTGTTAGCAGAGAGTTTCCCGGGACAGTGAAACCCTATATCAGAGACACTGAGAAGAAGCCCCAACGTTCCTTCCAGGCACTTTCAGTGTGGGTGCCTTCTCCACATGGTTCCTGGTTTCACTGCAGCTCTGAAGAGAATGTTAGCAAAGAGGTAATCGGGACAGTGCAAACAGTACTCAAAGACAGGGAGAGCAAGCTCTCTCTTGGCACTTTGGATGTGGGACATACAGCGAGATGTTTGCTGCTTTTGCGTTTGGCTGTTGGGAGATTTACAGCACAAAGATATCTAGTTGATTTGAAGCAGTTCCGAGAAAGTCTAAACATAATCCTCACTTTTCCCTCCTGGCACTTTCCCTGTAGGAGATACCGCAAGACGTTTCTGTATATTGGGCACAGCGCTCTGCAGGGTGTTAGCAGAGAGTTTCCCGGGACAGTGAAACCCTATATCAGAGACACTGAGAAGAAGCCCCAATGTTCCCTCCAGGCACTTTCAGTGTGGGTGCCTTCTCCACGTGGTTCCTGGTTTCACTGCAGCTCTGAAGAGAATGTTAGCAAAGAGGTAATCGGGACAGCGCAAACAGTACTCAAAGACAGGGAGAGCAAGCTCTCTCTTGGCACTTTGGATGTGGGACATACAGCGAGATGTTTGCTGCTTTTACATTTGGCTGTTGGGAGATTTACAGCACAAAGATATCTAGTTGATTTGAAGCAGTTCCGAGAAAGTCTAAACATAATCCTCACTTTTCCCTCCTGGCACTTTCCCTGTAGGAGATACCGCAAGACGTTTCTGTATATTGGGCACAGCGCTCTGCAGGGTGTTAGCAGAGAGTTTCCCGGGACAGTGAAACCCTATATCAGAGACATTGAGAAGAAGCCCCAACGTTCCTTCCAGGCACTTTCAGTGTGGGTGCCTTCTCCACGTGGTTCCTGGTTTCACTGCAGCTCTGAAGAGAATGTTAGCAAAGAGGTAATCGGGACAGTGCAAACAGTACTCAAAGACAGGGAGAGCAAGCTCTCTCTTGGCACTTTGGATGTGGGACATACAGCGAGATGTTTGCTGCTTTTGCGTTTGGCTGTTGGGAGATTTACAGCACAAAGATATCTAGTTGATTTGAAGCAGTTCCGAGAAAGTCTAAACATAATCCTCACTTTTCCCTCCTGGCACTTTCCCTGTAGGAGATACCGCAAGACGTTTCTGTATATTGGGCACAGCGCTCTGCAGGGTGTTAGCAGAGAGTTTCCCGGGACAGTGAAACCCTATATCAGAGACACTGAGAAGAAGCCCCAATGTTCCCTCCAGGCACTTTCAGTGTGGGTGCCTTCTCCACGTGGTTCCTGGTTTCACTGCAGCTCTGAAGAGAATGTTAGCAAAGAGGTAATCGGGACGACAGTGCAAACAGTACTCAAAGACAGGGAGAGCAAGCTCTCTCTTGGCACTTTGGATGTGGGACATACAGCGAGATGTTTGCTGCTTTTACATTTGGCTGTTGGGAGATTTACAGCACAAAGATATCTAGTTGATTTGAAGCAGTTCCGAGAAAGTCTAAACATAATCCTCACTTTTCCCTCCTGGCACTTTCCCTGTAGGAGATACCGCAAGACGTTTCTGTATATTGGGCACAGCGCTCTGCAGGGTGTTAGCAGAGAGTTTCCCGGGACAGTGAAACCCTATATCAGAGACATTGAGAAGAAGCCCCAACGTTCCTTCCAGGCACTTTCAGTGTGGGTGCCTTCTCCACGTGGTTCCTGGTTTCACTGCAGCTCTGAAGAGAATGTTAGCAAAGAGGTAATCGGGACAGTGCAAACAGTACTCAAAGACAGGGAGAGCAAGCTCTCTCTTGGCACTTTGGATGTGGGACATACAGCGAGATGTTTGCTGCTTTTGCGTTTGGCTGTTGGGAGATTTACAGCACAAAGATATCTAGTTGATTTGAAGCAGTTCCGAGAAAGTCTAAACATAATCCTCACTTTTCCCTCCTGGCACTTTCCCTGTAGGAGATACCGCAAGACGTTTCTGTATATTGGGCACAGCGCTCTGCAGGGTGTTAGCAGAGAGTTTCCCGGGACAGTGAAACCCTATATCAGAGACACTGAGAAGAAGCCCCAATGTTCCCTCCAGGCACTTTCAGTGTGGGTGCCTTCTCCACGTGGTTCCTGGTTTCACTGCAGCTCTGAAGAGAATGTTAGCAAAGAGGTAATCGGGACAGCGCAAACAGTACTCAAAGACAGGGAGAGCAAGCTCTCTCTTGGCACTTTGGATGTGGGACATACAGCGAGATGTTTGCTGCTTTTACATTTGGCTGTTGGGAGATTTACAGCACAAAGATATCTAGTTGATTTGAAGCAGTTCCGAGAAAGTCTAAACATAATCCTCACTTTTCCCTCCTGGCACTTTCCCTGTAGGAGATACCGCAAGACGTTTCTGTATATTGGGCACAGCGCTCTGCAGGGTGTTAGCAGAGAGTTTCCCGGGACAGTGAAACCCTATATCAGAGACATTGAGAAGAAGCCCCAACGTTCCTTCCAGGCACTTTCAGTGTGGGTGCCTTCTCCACGTGGTTCCTGGTTTCACTGCAGCTCTGAAGAGAATGTTAGCAAAGAGGGAATCGGGACAGTGCAAACAGTACTCAAAGACAGGGAGAGCAAGCTCTCTCTTGGCACTTTGGATGTGGGACATACAGCGAGATGTTTGCTGCTTTTGCGTTTGGCTGTTGGGAGATTTACAGCACAAAGATATCTAGTTGATTTGAAGCAGTTCCGAGAAAGTCTAAACATAATCCTCACTTTTCCCTCCTGGCACTTTCCCTGTAGGAGATACCGCAAGACGTTTCTGTATATTGGGCACAGCGCTCTGCAGGGTGTTAGCAGAGAGTTTCCCGGGACAGTGAAACCCTATATCAGAGACACTGAGAAGAAGCCCCAATGTTCCCTCCAGGCACTTTCAGTGTGGGTGCCTTCTCCACGTGGTTCCTGGTTTCACTGCAGCTCTGAAGAGAATGTTAGCAAAGAGGTAATCGGGACAGCGCAAACAGTACTCAAAGACAGGGAGAGCAAGCTCTCTCTTGGCACTTTGGATGTGGGACATACAGCGAGATGTTTGCTGCTTTTGCGTTTGGCTGTTGGGAGATTTACAGCACAAAGATATCTAGTTGATTTGAAGCAGTTCCGAGAAAGTCTAAACATAATCCTCACTTTTCCCTCCTGGCACTTTCCCTGTAGGAGATACCGCAAGACGTTTCTGTATATTGGGCACAGCGCTCTGCAGGGTGTTAGCAGAGAGTTTCCCGGGACAGTGAAACCCTATATCAGAGACACTGAGAAGAAGCCCCAATGTTCCCTCCAGGCACTTTCAGTGTGGGTGCCTTCTCCACGTGGTTCCTGGTTTCACTGCAGCTCTGAAGAGAATGTTAGCAAAGAGGTAATCGGGACGACAGTGCAAACAGTACTCAAAGACAGGGAGAGCAAGCTCTCTCTTGGCACTTTGGATGTGGGACATACAGCGAGATGTTTGCTGCTTTTACATTTGGCTGTTGGGAGATTTACAGCACAAAGATATCTAGTTGATTTGAAGCAGTTCCGAGAAAGTCTAAACATAATCCTCACTTTTCCCTCCTGGCACTTTCCCTGTAGGAGATACCGCAAGCCGTTTCTGTATATTGGGCACAGCGCTCTGCAGGGTGTTAGCAGAGAGTTTCCCGGGACAGTGAAACCCTATATCAGAGACATTGAGAAGAAGCCCCAACGTTCCTTCCAGGCACTTTCAGTGTGGGTGCCTTCTCCACGTGGTTCCTGGTTTCACTGCAGCTCTGAAGAGAATGTTAGCAAAGAGGTAATCGGGACAGTGCAAACAGTACTCAAAGACAGGGAGAGCAAGCTCTCTCTTGGCACTTTGGATGTGGGACATACAGCGAGATGTTTGCTGCTTTTGCGTTTGGCTGTTGGGAGATTTACAGCACAAAGATATCTAGTTGATTTGAAGCAGTTCCGAGAAAGTCTAAACATAATCCTCACTTTTCCCTCCTGGCACTTTCCCTGTAGGAGATACCGCAAGACGTTTCTGTATATTGGGCACAGCGCTCTGCAGGGTGTTAGCAGAGAGTTTCCCGGGACAGTGAAACCCTATATCAGAGACACTGAGAAGAAGCCCCAATGTTCCCTCCAGGCACTTTCAGTGTGGGTGCCTTCTCCACGTGGTTCCTGGTTTCACTGCAGCTCTGAAGAGAATGTTAGCAAAGAGGTAATCGGGACAGCGCAAACAGTACTCAAAGACAGGGAGAGCAAGCTCTCTCTTGGCACTTTGGATGTGGGACATACAGCGAGATGTTTGCTGCTTTTACATTTGGCTGTTGGGAGATTTACAGCACAAAGATATCTAGTTGATTTGAAGCAGTTCCGAGAAAGTCTAAACATAATCCTCACTTTTCCCTCCTGGCACTTTCCCTGTAGGAGATACCGCAAGACGTTTCTGTATATTGGGCACAGCGCTCTGCAGGGTGTTAGCAGAGAGTTTCCCGGGACAGTGAAACCCTATATCAGAGACATTGAGAAGAAGCCCCAACGTTCCTTCCAGGCACTTTCAGTGTGGGTGCCTTCTCCACGTGGTTCCTGGTTTCACTGCAGCTCTGAAGAGAATGTTAGCAAAGAGGGAATCGGGACAGTGCAAACAGTACTCAAAGACAGGGAGAGCAAGCTCTCTCTTGGCACTTTGGATGTGGGACATACAGCGAGATGTTTGCTGCTTTTGCGTTTGGCTGTTGGGAGATTTACAGCACAAAGATATCTAGTTGATTTGAAGCAGTTCCGAGAAAGTCTAAACATAATCCTCACTTTTCCCTCCTGCCACTTTCCCTGTAGGAGACACCGCAAGACGTTTCTGTATATTGGGCACAGCGCTCTGCAGGGTGTTAGCAGAGAGTTTCCCGGGACAGTGAAACCCTATATCAGAGACACTGAGAAGAAGCCCCAATGTTCCCTCCAGGCACTTTCAGTGTGGGTGCCTTCTCCACGTGGTTCCTGGTTTCACTGCAGCTCTGAAGAGAATGTTAGCAAAGAGGTAATCGGGACGACAGTGCAAACAGTACTCAAAGACAGGGAGAGCAAGCTCTCTCTTGGCACTTTGGATGTGGGACATACAGCGAGATGTTTGCTGCTTTTACATTTGGCTGTTGGGAGATTTACAGCACAAAGATATCTAGTTGATTTGAAGCAGTTCCGAGAAAGTCTAAACATAATCCTCACTTTTCCCTCCTGGCACTTTCCCTGTAGGAGATACCGCAAGACGTTTCTGTATATTGGGCACAGCGCTCTGCAGGGTGTTAGCAGAGAGTTTCCCGGGACAGTGAAACCCTATATCAGAGACATTGAGAAGAAGCCCCAACGTTCCTTCCAGGCACTTTCAGTGTGGGTGCCTTCTCCACGTGGTTCCTGGTTTCACTGCAGCTCTGAAGAGAATGTTAGCAAAGAGGTAATCGGGACAGTGCAAACAGTACTCAAAGACAGGGAGAGCAAGCTCTCTCTTGGCACTTTGGATGTGGGACATACAGCGAGATATTTGCTGCTTTTGCGTTTGGCTGTTGGGAGATTTACAGCACAAAGATATCTAGTTGATTTGAAGCAGTTCCGAGAAAGTCTAAACATAATCCTCACTTTTCCCTCCTGGCACTTTCCCTGTAGGACATACCGCAAGACGTTTCTGTATATTGGGCACAGCGCTCTGCAGGGTGTTAGCAGAGAGTTTCCCGGGACAGTGAAACCCTATATCAGAGACACTGAGAAGAAGCCCCAACGTTCCTTCCAGGCACTTTCAGTGTGGGTGCCTTCTCCACGTGGTTCCTGGTTTCACTGCAGCTCTGAAGAGAATGTTAGCAAAGAGGTAATCGGGACAGTGCAAACAGTACTCAAAGACAGGGAGAGCAAGCTCTCTCTTGGCACTTTGGATGTGGGACATACAGCGAGATGTTTGCTGCTTTTGCGTTTGGCTGTTGGGAGATTTACAGCACAAAGATATCTAGTTGATTTGAAGCAGTTCCGAGAAAGTCTAAACATAATCCTCACTTTTCCCTCCTGGCACTTTCCCTGTAGGACATACCGCAAGACGTTTCTGTATATTGGGCACAGCGCTCTGCAGGGTGTTAGCAGAGAGTTTCCCGGGACAGTGAAACCCTATATCAGAGACACTGAGAAGAAGCCCCAATGTTCCCTCCAGGCACTTTCAGTGTGGGTGCCTTCTCCACGTGGTTCCTGGTTTCACTGCAGCTCTGAAGAGAATGTTAGCAAAGAGGTAATCGGGACGACAGTGCAAACAGTACTCAAAGACAGGGAGAGCAAGCTCTCTCTTGGCACTTTGGATGTGGGACATACAGCGAGATGTTTGCTGCTTTTACATTTGGCTGTTGGGAGATTTACAGCACAAAGATATCTAGTTGATTTGAAGCAGTTCCGAGAAAGTCTAAACATAATCCTCACTTTTCCCTCCTGGCACTTTCCCTGTAGGAGATACCGCAAGACGTTTCTGTATATTGGGCACAGCGCTCTGCAGGGTGTTAGCAGAGAGTTTCCCGGGACAGTGAAACCCTATATCAGAGACATTGAGAAGAAGCCCCAACGTTCCTTCCAGGCACTTTCAGTGTGGGTGCCTTCTCCACGTGGTTCCTGGTTTCACTGCAGCTCTGAAGAGAATGTTAGCAAAGAGGGAATCGGGACAGTGCAAACAGTACTCAAAGACAGGGAGAGCAAGCTCTCTCTTGGCACTTTGGATGTGGGACATACAGCGAGATGTTTGCTGCTTTTGCGTTTGGCTGTTGGGAGATTTACAGCACAAAGATATCTAGTTGATTTGAAGCAGTTCCGAGAAAGTCTAAACATAATCCTCACTTTTCCCTCCTGCCACTTTCCCTGTAGGAGACACCGCAAGACGTTTCTGTATATTGGGCACAGCGCTCTGCAGGGTGTTAGCAGAGAGTTTCCCGGGACAGTGAAACCCTATATCAGAGACACTGAGAAGAAGCCCCAATGTTCCCTCCAGGCACTTTCAGTGTGGGTGCCTTCTCCACGTGGTTCCTGGTTTCACTGCAGCTCTGAAGAGAATGTTAGCAAAGAGGTAATCGGGACGACAGTGCAAACAGTACTCAAAGACAGGGAGAGCAAGCTCTCTCTTGGCACTTTGGATGTGGGACATACAGCGAGATGTTTGCTGCTTTTACATTTGGCTGTTGGGAGATTTACAGCACAAAGATATCTAGTTGATTTGAAGCAGTTCCGAGAAAGTCTAAACATAATCCTCACTTTTCCCTCCTGGCACTTTCCCTGTAGGAGATACCGCAAGACGTTTCTGTATATTGGGCACAGCGCTCTGCAGGGTGTTAGCAGAGAGTTTCCCGGGACAGTGAAACCCTATATCAGAGACATTGAGAAGAAGCCCCAACGTTCCTTCCAGGCACTTTCAGTGTGGGTGCCTTCTCCACGTGGTTCCTGGTTTCACTGCAGCTCTGAAGAGAATGTTAGCAAAGAGGTAATCGGGACAGTGCAAACAGTACTCAAAGACAGGGAGAGCAAGCTCTCTCTTGGCACTTTGGATGTGGGACATACAGCGAGATATTTGCTGCTTTTGCGTTTGGCTGTTGGGAGATTTACAGCACAAAGATATCTAGTTGATTTGAAGCAGTTCCGAGAAAGTCTAAACATAATCCTCACTTTTCCCTCCTGGCACTTTCCCTGTAGGACATACCGCAAGACGTTTCTGTATATTGGGCACAGCGCTCTGCAGGGTGTTAGCAGAGAGTTTCCCGGGACAGTGAAACCCTATATCAGAGACACTGAGAAGAAGCCCCAACGTTCCTTCCAGGCACTTTCAGTGTGGGTGCCTTCTCCACGTGGTTCCTGGTTTCACTGCAGCTCTGAAGAGAATGTTAGCAAAGAGGTAATCGGGACAGTGCAAACAGTACTCAAAGACAGGGAGAGCAAGCTCTCTCTTGGCACTTTGGATGTGGGACATACAGCGAGATGTTTGCTGCTTTTGCGTTTGGCTGTTGGGAGATTTACAGCACAAAGATATCTAGTTGATTTGAAGCAGTTCCGAGAAAGTCTAAACATAATCCTCACTTTTCCCTCCTGGCACTTTCCCTGTAGGACATACCGCAAGACGTTTCTGTATATTGGGCACAGCGCTCTGCAGGGTGTTAGCAGAGAGTTTCCCGGGACAGTGAAACCCTATATCAGAGACACTGAGAAGAAGCCCCAATGTTCCCTCCAGGCACTTTCAGTGTGGGTGCCTTCTCCACGTGGTTCCTGGTTTCACTGCAGCTCTGAAGAGAATGTTAGCAAAGAGGTAATCGGGACGACAGTGCAAACAGTACTCAAAGACAGGGAGAGCAAGCTCTCTCTTGGCACTTTGGATGTGGGACATACAGCGAGATGTTTGCTGCTTTTACATTTGGCTGTTGGGAGATTTACAGCACAAAGATATCTAGTTGATTTGAAGCAGTTCCGAGAAAGTCTAAACATAATCCTCACTTTTCCCTCCTGGCACTTTCCCTGTAGGAGATACCGCAAGACGTTTCTGTATATTGGGCACAGCGCTCTGCAGGGTGTTAGCAGAGAGTTTCCCGGGACAGTGAAACCCTATATCAGAGACATTGAGAAGAAGCCCCAACGTTCCTTCCAGGCACTTTCAGTGTGGGTGCCTTCTCCACGTGGTTCCTGGTTTCACTGCAGCTCTGAAGAGAATGTTAGCAAAGAGGTAATCGGGACAGTGCAAACAGTACTCAAAGACAGGGAGAGCAAGCTCTCTCTTGGCACTTTGGATGTGGGACATACAGCGAGATATTTGCTGCTTTTGCGTTTGGCTGTTGGGAGATTTACAGCACAAAGATATCTAGTTGATTTGAAGCAGTTCCGAGAAAGTCTAAACATAATCCTCACTTTTCCCTCCTGGCACTTTCCCTGTAGGACATACCGCAAGACGTTTCTGTATATTGGGCACAGCGCTCTGCAGGGTGTTAGCAGAGAGTTTCCCGGGACAGTGAAACCCTATATCAGAGACACTGAGAAGAAGCCCCAACGTTCCTTCCAGGCACTTTCAGTGTGGGTGCCTTCTCCACGTGGTTCCTGGTTTCACTGCAGCTCTGAAGAGAATGTTAGCAAAGAGGTAATCGGGACAGTGCAAACAGTACTCAAAGACAGGGAGAGCAAGCTCTCTCTTGGCACTTTGGATGTGGGACATACAGCGAGATGTTTGCTGCTTTTGCGTTTGGCTGTTGGGAGATTTACAGCACAAAGATATCTAGTTGATTTGAAGCAGTTCCGAGAAAGTCTAAACATAATCCTCACTTTTCCCTCCTGGCACTTTCCCTGTAGGACATACCGCAAGACGTTTCTGTATATTGGGCACAGCGCTCTGCAGGGTGTTAGCAGAGAGTTTCCCGGGACAGTGAAACCCTATATCAGAGACACTGAGAAGAAGCCCCAACGTTCCTTCCAGGCACTTTCAGTGTGGGTGCCTTCTCCACGTGGTTCCTGGTTTCACTGCAGCTCTGAAGAGAATGTTAGCAAAGAGGTAATCGGGACAGTGCAAACAGTACTCAAAGACAGGGAGAGCAAGCTCTCTCTTGGCACTTTGGATGTGGGACATACAGCGAGATGTTTGCTGCTTTTGCGTTTGGCTGTTGGGAGATTTACAGCACAAAGATATCTAGTTGATTTGAAGCAGTTCCGAGAAAGTCTAAACATAATCCTCACTTTTCCCTCCTGGCACTTTCCCTGTAGGAGATACCGCAAGACGTTTCTGTATATTGGGCACAGCGCTCTGCAGGGTGTTAGCAGAGAGTTTCCCAGGACAGTGAAACCCTATATCAGAGACACTGAGAAGAAGCCCCAACGTTCCTTCCAGGCACTTTCAGTGTGGGTGCCTTCTCCACGTGGTTCCTGGTTTCACTGCAGCTCTGAAGAGAATGTTAGCAAAGAGGTAATCGGGACGACAGTGCAAACAGTACTCAAAGACAGGGAGAGCAAGCTCTCTCTTGGCACTTTGGATGTGGGACATACAGCGAGATGTTTGCTGCTTTTACGTTTGGCTGTTGGGAGATTTACAGCACAAAGATATCTAGTTGATTTGAAGCAGTTCCGAGAAAGTCTAAACATAATCCTCACTTTTCCCTCCTGGCACTTTCCCTGTAGGAAATACCGCAAGACGTTTCTGTATATTGGGCACAGCGCTCTGCAGGGTGTTAGCAGAGAGTTTCCCGGGACAGTGAAACCCTATATCAGAGACATTGAGAAGAAGCCCCAACGTTCCTTCCAGGCACTTTCAGTGTGGGTGCCTTCTCCACGTGGTTCCTGGTTTCACTGCAGCTCTGAAGAGAATGTTAGCAAAGAGGTAATCGGGACGACAGTGCAAACAGTACTCAAAGACAGGGAGAGCAAGCTCTCTCTTGGCACTTTGGATGTGGGACATACAGCGAGATGTTTGCTGCTTTTACATTTGGCTGTTGGGAGATTTACAGCACAAAGATATCTAGTTGATTTGAAGCAGTTCCGAGAAAGTCTAAACATAATCCTCACTTTTCCCTCCTGGCACTTTCCCTGTAGGAGATACCGCAAGACGTTTCTGTATATTGGGCACAGCGCTCTGCAGGGTGTTAGCAGAGAGTTTCCCGGGACAGTGAAACCCTATATCAGAGACACTGAGAAGAAGCCCCAACGTTCCTTCCAGGCACTTTCAGTGTGGGTGCCTTCTCCACGTGGTTCCTGGTTTCACTGCAGCTCTGAAGAGAATGTTAGCAAAGAGGTAATCGGGACAGCGCAAACAGTACTCAAAGACAGGGAGAGCAAGCTCTCTCTTGGCACTTTGGATGTGGGACATACAGCGAGATGTTTGCTGCTTTTGCGTTTGGCTGTTGGGAGATTTACAGCACAAAGATATCTAGTTGATTTGAAGCAGTTCCGAGAAAGTCTAAACATAATCCTCACTTTTCCCTCCTGGCACTTTCCCTGTAGGAGATACCGCAAGACGTTTCTGTATATTGGGCACAGCGCTCTGCAGGGTGTTAGCAGAGAGTTTCCCGGGACAGTGAAACCCTATATCAGAGACACTGAGAAGAAGCCCCAACGTTCCTTCCAGGCACTTTCAGTGTGGGTGCCTTCTCCACATGGTTCCTGGTTTCACTGCAGCTCTGAAGAGAATGTTAGCAAAGAGGTAATCGGGACAGTGCAAACAGTACTCAAAGACAGGGAGAGCAAGCTCTCTCTTGGCACTTTGGATGTGGGACATACAGCGAGATGTTTGCTGCTTTTGCGTTTGGCTGTTGGGAGATTTACAGCACAAAGATATCTAGTTGATTTGAAGCAGTTCCGAGAAAGTCTAAACATAATCCTCACTTTTCCCTCCTGGCACTTTCCCTGTAGGAGATACCGCAAGACGTTTCTGTATATTGGGCACAGCGCTCTGCAGGGTGTTAGCAGAGAGTTTCCCGGGACAGTGAAACCCTATATCAGAGACACTGAGAAGAAGCCCCAATGTTCCCTCCAGGCACTTTCAGTGTGGGTGCCTTCTCCACGTGGTTCCTGGTTTCACTGCAGCTCTGAAGAGAATGTTAGCAAAGAGGTAATCGGGACAGCGCAAACAGTACTCAAAGACAGGGAGAGCAAGCTCTCTCTTGGCACTTTGGATGTGGGACATACAGCGAGATGTTTGCTGCTTTTACATTTGGCTGTTGGGAGATTTACAGCACAAAGATATCTAGTTGATTTGAAGCAGTTCCGAGAAAGTCTAAACATAATCCTCACTTTTCCCTCCTGGCACTTTCCCTGTAGGACATACCGCAAGACGTTTCTGTATATTGGGCACAGCGCTCTGCAGGGTGTTAGCAGAGAGTTTCCCGGGACAGTGAAACCCTATATCAGAGACATTGAGAAGAAGCCCCAACTTTCCTTCCAGGCACTTTCAGTGTGGGTGCCTTCTCCACGTGGTTCCTGGTTTCACTGCAGCTCTGAAGAGAATGTTAGCAAAGAGGTAATCGGGACAGCGCAAACAGTACTCAAAGACAGGGAGAGCAAGCTCTCTCTTGGCACTTTGGATGTGGGACATACAGCGAGATGTTTGCTGCTTTTGCGTTTGGCTGTTGGGAGATTTACAGCACAAAGATATCTAGTTGATTTGAAGCAGTTCCGAGAAAGTCTAAACATAATCCTCACTTTTCCCTCCTGGCACTTTCCCTGTAGGAGATACCGCAAGACGTTTCTGTATATTGGGCACAGCGCTCTGCAGGGTGTTAGCAGAGAGTTTCCCGGGACAGTGAAACCCTATATCAGAGACACTGAGAAGAAGCCCCAACGTTCCTTCCAGGCACTTTCAGTGTGGGTGCCTTCTCCACGTGGTTCCTGGTTTCACAGCAGCTCTGAAGAGAATGTTAGCAAAGAGGTAATCGGGACGACAGTGCAAACAGTACTCAAAGACAGGGAGAGCAAGCTCTCTCTTGGCACTTTGGATGTGGGACATACAGCGAGATGTTTGCTGCTTTTGCGTTTGGCTGTTGGGAGATTTACAGCACAAAGATATCTAGTTGATTTGAAGCAGTTCCGAGAAAGTCTAAACATAATCCTCACTTTTCCCTCCTGGCACTTTCCCTGTAGGAGATACCGCAAGACGTTTCTGTATATTGGGCACAGCGCTCTGCAGGGTGTTAGCAGAGAGTTTCCCGGGACAGTGAAACCCTATATCAGAGACACTGAGAAGAAGCCCCAACGTTCCTTCCAGGCACTTTCAGTGTGGGTGCCTTCTCCACATGGTTCCTGGTTTCACTGCAGCTCTGAAGAGAATGTTAGCAAAGAGGTAATCGGGACAGTGCAAACAGTACTCAAAGACAGGGAGAGCAAGCTCTCTCTTGGCACTTTGGATGTGGGACATACAGCGAGATGTTTGCTGCTTTTGCGTTTGGCTGTTGGGAGATTTACAGCACAAAGATATCTAGTTGATTTGAAGCAGTTCCGAGAAAGTCTAAACATAATCCTCACTTTTCCCTCCTGGCACTTTCCCTGTAGGAGATACCGCAAGACGTTTCTGTATATTGGGCACAGCGCTCTGCAGGGTGTTAGCAGAGAGTTTCCCGGGACAGTGAAACCCTATATCAGAGACACTGAGAAGAAGCCCCAATGTTCCCTCCAGGCACTTTCAGTGTGGGTGCCTTCTCCACGTGGTTCCTGGTTTCACTGCAGCTCTGAAGAGAATGTTAGCAAAGAGGTAATCGGGACAGCGCAAACAGTACTCAAAGACAGGGAGAGCAAGCTCTCTCTTGGCACTTTGGATGTGGGACATACAGCGAGATGTTTGCTGCTTTTACATTTGGCTGTTGGGAGATTTACAGCACAAAGATATCTAGTTGATTTGAAGCAGTTCCGAGAAAGTCTAAACATAATCCTCACTTTTCCCTCCTGGCACTTTCCCTGTAGGAGATACCGCAAGACGTTTCTGTATATTGGGCACAGCGCTCTGCAGGGTGTTAGCAGAGAGTTTCCCGGGACAGTGAAACCCTATATCAGAGACATTGAGAAGAAGCCCCAACGTTCCTTCCAGGCACTTTCAGTGTGGGTGCCTTCTCCACGTGGTTCCTGGTTTCACTGCAGCTCTGAAGAGAATGTTAGCAAAGAGGGAATCGGGACAGTGCAAACAGTACTCAAAGACAGGGAGAGCAAGCTCTCTCTTGGCACTTTGGATGTGGGACATACAGCGAGATGTTTGCTGCTTTTGCGTTTGGCTGTTGGGAGATTTACAGCACAAAGATATCTAGTTGATTTGAAGCAGTTCCGAGAAAGTCTAAACATAATCCTCACTTTTCCCTCCTGGCACTTTCCCTGTAGGAGATACCGCAAGACGTTTCTGTATATTGGGCACAGCGCTCTGCAGGGTGTTAGCAGAGAGTTTCCCGGGACAGTGAAACCCTATATCAGAGACACTGAGAAGAAGCCCCAATGTTCCCTCCAGGCACTTTCAGTGTGGGTGCCTTCTCCACGTGGTTCCTGGTTTCACTGCAGCTCTGAAGAGAATGTTAGCAAAGAGGTAATCGGGACGACAGTGCAAACAGTACTCAAAGACAGGGAGAGCAAGCTCTCTCTTGGCACTTTGGATGTGGGACATACAGCGAGATGTTTGCTGCTTTTACATTTGGCTGTTGGGAGATTTACAGCACAAAGATATCTAGTTGATTTGAAGCAGTTCCGAGAAAGTCTAAACATAATCCTCACTTTTCCCTCCTGGCACTTTCCCTGTAGGAGATACCGCAAGACGTTTCTGTATATTGGGCACAGCGCTCTGCAGGGTGTTAGCAGAGAGTTTCCCGGGACAGTGAAACCCTATATCAGAGACATTGAGAAGAAGCCCCAACGTTCCTTCCAGGCACTTTCAGTGTGGGTGCCTTCTCCACGTGGTTCCTGGTTTCACTGCAGCTCTGAAGAGAATGTTAGCAAAGAGGTAATGGGGACAGTGCAAACAGTACTCAAAGACAGGGAGAGCAAGCTCTCTCTTGGCACTTTGGATGTGGGACATACAGCGAGATGTTTGCTGCTTTTGCGTTTGGCTGTTGGGAGATTTACAGCACAAAGATATCTAGTTGATTTGAAGCAGTTCCGAGAAAGTCTAAACATAATCCTCACTTTTCCCTCCTGGCACTTTCCCTGTAGGAGATACCGCAAGACGTTTCTGTATATTGGGCACAGCGCTCTGCAGGGTGTTAGCAGAGAGTTTCCCGGGACAGTGAAACCCTATATCAGAGACACTGAGAAGAAGCCCCAATGTTCCCTCCAGGCACTTTCAGTGTGGGTGCCTTCTCCACGTGGTTCCTGGTTTCACTGCAGCTCTGAAGAGAATGTTAGCAAAGAGGTAATCGGGACAGCGCAAACAGTACTCAAAGACAGGGAGAGCAAGCTCTCTCTTGGCACTTTGGATGTGGGACATACAGCGAGATGTTTGCTGCTTTTACATTTGGCTGTTGGGAGATTTACAGCACAAAGATATCTAGTTGATTTGAAGCAGTTCCGAGAAAGTCTAAACATAATCCTCACTTTTCCCTCCTGGCACTTTCCCTGTAGGAGATACCGCAAGACGTTTCTGTATATTGGGCACAGCGCTCTGCAGGGTGTTAGCAGAGAGTTTCCCGGGACAGTGAAACCCTATATCAGAGACATTGAGAAGAAGCCCCAACGTTCCTTCCAGGCACTTTCAGTGTGGGTGCCTTCTCCACGTGGTTCCTGGTTTCACTGCAGCTCTGAAGAGAATGTTAGCAAAGAGGTAATCGGGACAGTGCAAACAGTACTCAAAGACAGGGAGAGCAAGCTCTCTCTTGGCACTTTGGATGTGGGACATACAGCGAGATGTTTGCTGCTTTTGCGTTTGGCTGTTGGGAGATTTACAGCACAAAGATATCTAGTTGATTTGAAGCAGTTCCGAGAAAGTCTAAACATAATCCTCACTTTTCCCTCCTGGCACTTTCCCTGTAGGAGATACCGCAAGACGTTTCTGTATATTGGGCACAGCGCTCTGCAGGGTGTTAGCAGAGAGTTTCCCGGGACAGTGAAACCCTATATCAGAGACACTGAGAAGAAGCCCCAATGTTCCCTCCAGGCACTTTCAGTGTGGGTGCCTTCTCCACGTGGTTCCTGGTTTCACTGCAGCTCTGAAGAGAATGTTAGCAAAGAGGTAATCGGGACAGCGCAAACAGTACTCAAAGACAGGGAGAGCAAGCTCTCTCTTGGCACTTTGGATGTGGGACATACAGCGAGATGTTTGCTGCTTTTACATTTGGCTGTTGGGAGATTTACAGCACAAAGATATCTAGTTGATTTGAAGCAGTTCCGAGAAAGTCTAAACATAATCCTCACTTTTCCCTCCTGGCACTTTCCCTGTAGGAGATACCGCAAGACGTTTCTGTATATTGGGCACAGCGCTCTGCAGGGTGTTAGCAGAGAGTTTCCCGGGACAGTGAAACCCTATATCAGAGACACTGAGAAGAAGCCCCAATGTTCCCTCCAGGCACTTTCAGTGTGGGTGCCTTCTCCACGTGGTTCCTGGTTTCACTGCAGCTCTGAAGAGAATGTTAGCAAAGAGGTAATCGGGACAGCGCAAACAGTACTCAAAGACAGGGAGAGCAAGCTCTCTCTTGGCACTTTGGATGTGGGACATACAGCGAGATGTTTGCTGCTTTTACATTTGGCTGTTGGGAGATTTACAGCACAAAGATATCTAGTTGATTTGAAGCAGTTCCGAGAAAGTCTAAACATAATCCTCACTTTTCCCTCCTGGCACTTTCCCTGTAGGAGATACCGCAAGACGTTTCTGTATATTGGGCACAGCGCTCTGCAGGGTGTTAGCAGAGAGTTTCCCGGGACAGTGAAACCCTATATCAGAGACATTGAGAAGAAGCCCCAACGTTCCTTCCAGGCACTTTCAGTGTGGGTGCCTTCTCCACGTGGTTCCTGGTTTCACTGCAGCTCTGAAGAGAATGTTAGCAAAGAGGTAATCGGGACAGTGCAAACAGTACTCAAAGACAGGGAGAGCAAGCTCTCTCTTGGCACTTTGGATGTGGGACATACAGCGAGATGTTTGCTGCTTTTGCGTTTGGCTGTTGGGAGATTTACAGCACAAAGATATCTAGTTGATTTGAAGCAGTTCCGAGAAAGTCTAAACATAATCCTCACTTTTCCCTCCTGGCACTTTCCCTGTAGGAGATACCGCAAGACGTTTCTGTATATTGGGCACAGCGCTCTGCAGGGTGTTAGCAGAGAGTTTCCCGGGACAGTGAAACCCTATATCAGAGACACTGAGAAGAAGCCCCAATGTTCCCTCCAGGCACTTTCAGTGTGGGTGCCTTCTCCACGTGGTTCCTGGTTTCACTGCAGCTCTGAAGAGAATGTTAGCAAAGAGGTAATCGGGACGACAGTGCAAACAGTACTCAAAGACAGGGAGAGCAAGCTCTCTCTTGGCACTTTGGATGTGGGACATACAGCGAGATGTTTGCTGCTTTTACATTTGGCTGTTGGGAGATTTACAGCACAAAGATATCTAGTTGATTTGAAGCAGTTCCGAGAAAGTCTAAACATAATCCTCACTTTTCCCTCCTGGCACTTTCCCTGTAGGAGATACCGCAAGACGTTTCTGTATATTGGGCACAGCGCTCTGCAGGGTGTTAGCAGAGAGTTTCCCGGGACAGTGAAACCCTATATCAGAGACATTGAGAAGAAGCCCCAACGTTCCTTCCAGGCACTTTCAGTGTGGGTGCCTTCTCCACGTGGTTCCTGGTTTCACTGCAGCTCTGAAGAGAATGTTAGCAAAGAGGTAATCGGGACAGTGCAAACAGTACTCAAAGACAGGGAGAGCAAGCTCTCTCTTGGCACTTTGGATGTGGGACATACAGCGAGATGTTTGCTGCTTTTGCGTTTGGCTGTTGGGAGATTTACAGCACAAAGATATCTAGTTGATTTGAAGCAGTTCCGAGAAAGTCTAAACATAATCCTCACTTTTCCCTCCTGGCACTTTCCCTGTAGGAGATACCGCAAGACGTTTCTGTATATTGGGCACAGCGCTCTGCAGGGTGTTAGCAGAGAGTTTCCCGGGACAGTGAAACCCTATATCAGAGACACTGAGAAGAAGCCCCAATGTTCCCTCCAGGCACTTTCAGTGTGGGTGCCTTCTCCACGTGGTTCCTGGTTTCACTGCAGCTCTGAAGAGAATGTTAGCAAAGAGGTAATCGGGACAGCGCAAACAGTACTCAAAGACAGGGAGAGCAAGCTCTCTCTTGGCACTTTGGATGTGGGACATACAGCGAGATGTTTGCTGCTTTTACATTTGGCTGTTGGGAGATTTACAGCACAAAGATATCTAGTTGATTTGAAGCAGTTCCGAGAAAGTCTAAACATAATCCTCACTTTTCCCTCCTGGCACTTTCCCTGTAGGAGATACCGCAAGACGTTTCTGTATATTGGGCACAGCGCTCTGCAGGGTGTTAGCAGAGAGTTTCCCGGGACAGTGAAACCCTATATCAGAGACATTGAGAAGAAGCCCCAACGTTCCTTCCAGGCACTTTCAGTGTGGGTGCCTTCTCCACGTGGTTCCTGGTTTCACTGCAGCTCTGAAGAGAATGTTAGCAAAGAGGGAATCGGGACAGTGCAAACAGTACTCAAAGACAGGGAGAGCAAGCTCTCTCTTGGCACTTTGGATGTGGGACATACAGCGAGATGTTTGCTGCTTTTGCGTTTGGCTGTTGGGAGATTTACAGCACAAAGATATCTAGTTGATTTGAAGCAGTTCCGAGAAAGTCTAAACATAATCCTCACTTTTCCCTCCTGCCACTTTCCCTGTAGGAGACACCGCAAGACGTTTCTGTATATTGGGCACAGCGCTCTGCAGGGTGTTAGCAGAGAGTTTCCCGGGACAGTGAAACCCTATATCAGAGACACTGAGAAGAAGCCCCAATGTTCCCTCCAGGCACTTTCAGTGTGGGTGCCTTCTCCACGTGGTTCCTGGTTTCACTGCAGCTCTGAAGAGAATGTTAGCAAAGAGGTAATCGGGACGACAGTGCAAACAGTACTCAAAGACAGGGAGAGCAAGCTCTCTCTTGGCACTTTGGATGTGGGACATACAGCGAGATGTTTGCTGCTTTTACATTTGGCTGTTGGGAGATTTACAGCACAAAGATATCTAGTTGATTTGAAGCAGTTCCGAGAAAGTCTAAACATAATCCTCACTTTTCCCTCCTGGCACTTTCCCTGTAGGAAATACCGCAAGACGTTTCTGTATATTGGGCACAGCGCTCTGCAGGGTGTTAGCAGAGAGTTTCCCGGGACAGTGAAACCCTATATCAGAGACATTGAGAAGAAGCCCCAACGTTCCTTCCAGGCACTTTCAGTGTGGGTGCCTTCTCCACGTGGTTCCTGGTTTCACTGCAGCTCTGAAGAGAATGTTAGCAAAGAGGTAATCGGGACGACAGTGCAAACAGTACTCAAAGACAGGGAGAGCAAGCTCTCTCTTGGCACTTTGGATGTGGGACATACAGCGAGATGTTTGCTGCTTTTACATTTGGCTGTTGGGAGATTTACAGCACAAAGATATCTAGTTGATTTGAAGCAGTTCCGAGAAAGTCTAAACATAATCCTCACTTTTCCCTCCTGGCACTTTCCCTGTAGGAGATACCGCAAGACGTTTCTGTATATTGGGCACAGCGCTCTGCAGGGTGTTAGCAGAGAGTTTCCCGGGACAGTGAAACCCTATATCAGAGACACTGAGAAGAAGCCCCAACGTTCCTTCCAGGCACTTTCAGTGTGGGTGCCTTCTCCACGTGGTTCCTGGTTTCACTGCAGCTCTGAAGAGAATGTTAGCAAAGAGGTAATCGGGACAGCGCAAACAGTACTCAAAGACAGGGAGAGCAAGCTCTCTCTTGGCACTTTGGATGTGGGACATACAGCGAGATGTTTGCTGCTTTTGCGTTTGGCTGTTGGGAGATTTACAGCACAAAGATATCTAGTTGATTTGAAGCAGTTCCGAGAAAGTCTAAACATAATCCTCACTTTTCCCTCCTGCCACTTTCCCTGTAGGAGATACCGCAAGACGTTTCTGTATATTGGGCACAGCGCTCTGCAGGGTGTTAGCAGAGAGTTTCCCGGGACAGTGAAACCCTATATCAGAGACACTGAGAAGAAGCCCCAACGTTCCTTCCAGGCACTTTCAGTGTGGGTGCCTTCTCCACATGGTTCCTGGTTTCACTGCAGCTCTGAAGAGAATGTTAGCAAAGAGGTAATCGGGACAGTGCAAACAGTACTCAAAGACAGGGAGAGCAAGCTCTCTCTTGGCACTTTGGATGTGGGACATACAGCGAGATGTTTGCTGCTTTTGCGTTTGGCTGTTGGGAGATTTACAGCACAAAGATATCTAGTTGATTTGAAGCAGTTCCGAGAAAGTCTAAACATAATCCTCACTTTTCCCTCCTGGCACTTTCCCTGTAGGAGATACCGCAAGACGTTTCTGTATATTGGGCACAGCGCTCTGCAGGGTGTTAGCAGAGAGTTTCCCGGGACAGTGAAACCCTATATCAGAGACACTGAGAAGAAGCCCCAATGTTCCCTCCAGGCACTTTCAGTGTGGGTGCCTTCTCCACGTGGTTCCTGGTTTCACTGCAGCTCTGAAGAGAATGTTAGCAAAGAGGTAATCGGGACAGCGCAAACAGTACTCAAAGACAGGGAGAGCAAGCTCTCTCTTGGCACTTTGGATGTGGGACATACAGCGAGATGTTTGCTGCTTTTACATTTGGCTGTTGGGAGATTTACAGCACAAAGATATCTAGTTGATTTGAAGCAGTTCCGAGAAAGTCTAAACATAATCCTCACTTTTCCCTCCTGGCACTTTCCCTGTAGGAGATACCGCAAGACGTTTCTGTATATTGGGCACAGCGCTCTGCAGGGTGTTAGCAGAGAGTTTCCCGGGACAGTGAAACCCTATATCAGAGACATTGAGAAGAAGCCCCAACTTTCCTTCCAGGCACTTTCAGTGTGGGTGCCTTCTCCACGTGGTTCCTGGTTTCACTGCAGCTCTGAAGAGAATGTTAGCAAAGAGGTAATCGGGACAGCGCAAACAGTACTCAAAGACAGGGAGAGCAAGCTCTCTCTTGGCACTTTGGATGTGGGACATACAGCGAGATGTTTGCTGCTTTTGCGTTTGGCTGTTGGGAGATTTACAGCACAAAGATATCTAGTTGATTTGAAGCAGTTCCGAGAAAGTCTAAACATAATCCTCACTTTTCCCTCCTGCCACTTTCCCTGTAGGAGACACCGCAAGACGTTTCTGTATATTGGGCACAGCGCTCTGCAGGGTGTTAGCAGAGAGTTTCCCGGGACAGTGAAACCCTATATCAGAGACACTGAGAAGAAGCCCCAATGTTCCCTCCAGGCACTTTCAGTGTGGGTGCCTTCTCCACGTGGTTCCTGGTTTCACTGCAGCTCTGAAGAGAATGTTAGCAAAGAGGTAATCGGGACGACAGTGCAAACAGTACTCAAAGACAGGGAGAGCAAGCTCTCTCTTGGCACTTTGGATGTGGGACATACAGCGAGATGTTTGCTGCTTTTACATTTGGCTGTTGGGAGATTTACAGCACAAAGATATCTAGTTGATTTGAAGCAGTTCCGAGAAAGTCTAAACATAATCCTCACTTTTCCCTCCTGGCACTTTCCCTGTAGGAGATACCGCAAGACGTTTCTGTATATTGGGCACAGCGCTCTGCAGGGTGTTAGCAGAGAGTTTCCCGGGACAGTGAAACCCTATATCAGAGACACTGAGAAGAAGCCCCAACGTTCCTTCCAGGCACTTTCAGTGTGGGTGCCTTCTCCACGTGGTTCCTGGTTTCACTGCAGCTCTGAAGAGAATGTTAGCAAAGAGGTAATCGGGACAGCGCAAACAGTACTCAAAGACAGGGAGAGCAAGCTCTCTCTTGGCACTTTGGATGTGGGACATACAGCGAGATGTTTGCTGCTTTTGCGTTTGGCTGTTGGGAGATTTACAGCACAAAGATATCTAGTTGATTTGAAGCAGTTCCGAGAAAGTCTAAACATAATCCTCACTTTTCCCTCCTGGCACTTTCCCTGTAGGAGATACCGCAAGACGTTTCTGTATATTGGGCACAGCGCTCTGCAGGGTGTTAGCAGAGAGTTTCCCGGGACAGTGAAACCCTATATCAGAGACACTGAGAAGAAGCCCCAACGTTCCTTCCAGGCACTTTCAGTGTGGGTGCCTTCTCCACATGGTTCCTGGTTTCACTGCAGCTCTGAAGAGAATGTTAGCAAAGAGGTAATCGGGACAGTGCAAACAGTACTCAAAGACAGGGAGAGCAAGCTCTCTCTTGGCACTTTGGATGTGGGACATACAGCGAGATGTTTGCTGCTTTTGCGTTTGGCTGTTGGGAGATTTACAGCACAAAGATATCTAGTTGATTTGAAGCAGTTCCGAGAAAGTCTAAACATAATCCTCACTTTTCCCTCCTGGCACTTTCCCTGTAGGAGATACCGCAAGACGTTTCTGTATATTGGGCACAGCGCTCTGCAGGGTGTTAGCAGAGAGTTTCCCGGGACAGTGAAACCCTATATGAGAGACACTGAGAAGAAGCCCCAATGTTCCCTCCAGGCACTTTCAGTGTGGGTGCCTTCTCCACGTGGTTCCTGGTTTCACTGCAGCTCTGAAGAGAATGTTAGCAAAGAGGTAATCGGGACAGCGCAAACAGTACTCAAAGACAGGGAGAGCAAGCTCTCTCTTGGCACTTTGGATGTGGGACATACAGCGAGATGTTTGCTGCTTTTACATTTGGCTGTTGGGAGATTTACAGCACAAAGATATCTAGTTGATTTGAAGCAGTTCCGAGAAAGTCTAAACATAATCCTCACTTTTCCCTCCTGGCACTTTCCCTGTAGGAGATACCGCAAGACGTTTCTGTATATTGGGCACAGCGCTCTGCAGGGTGTTAGCAGAGAGTTTCCCGGGACAGTGAAACCCTATATCAGAGACATTGAGAAGAAGCCCCAACTTTCCTTCCAGGCACTTTCAGTGTGGGTGCCTTCTCCACGTGGTTCCTGGTTTCACTGCAGCTCTGAAGAGAATGTTAGCAAAGAGGTAATCGGGACAGCGCAAATAGTACTCAAAGACAGGGAGAGCAAGCTCTCTCTTGGCACTTTGGATGTGGGACATACAGCGAGATGTTTGCTGCTTTTGCGTTTGGCTGTTGGGAGATTTACAGCACAAAGATATCTAGTTGATTTGAAGCAGTTCCGAGAAAGTCTAAACATAATCCTCACTTTTCCCTCCTGCCACTTTCCCTGTAGGAGACACCGCAAGACGTTTCTGTATATTGGGCACAGCGCTCTGCAGGGTGTTAGCAGAGAGTTTCCCGGGACAGTGAAACCCTATATCAGAGACACTGAGAAGAAGCCCCAATGTTCCCTCCAGGCACTTTCAGTGTGGGTGCCTTCTCCACGTGGTTCCTGGTTTCACTGCAGCTCTGAAGAGAATGTTAGCAAAGAGGTAATCGGGACGACAGTGCAAACAGTACTCAAAGACAGGGAGAGCAAGCTCTCTCTTGGCACTTTGGATGTGGGACATACAGCGAGATGTTTGCTGCTTTTACATTTGGCTGTTGGGAGATTTACAGCACAAAGATATCTAGTTGATTTGAAGCAGTTCCGAGAAAGTCTAAACATAATCCTCACTTTTCCCTCCTGGCACTTTCCCTGTAGGAGATACCGCAAGACGTTTCTGTATATTGGGCACAGCGCTCTGCAGGGTGTTAGCAGAGAGTTTCCCGGGACAGTGAAACCCTATATCAGAGACACTGAGAAGAAGCCCCAACGTTCCTTCCAGGCACTTTCAGTGTGGGTGCCTTCTCCACGTGGTTCCTGGTTTCACTGCAGCTCTGAAGAGAATGTTAGCAAAGAGGTAATCGGGACAGCGCAAACAGTACTCAAAGACAGGGAGAGCAAGCTCTCTCTTGGCACTTTGGATGTGGGACATACAGCGAGATGTTTGCTGCTTTTGCGTTTGGCTGTTGGGAGATTTACAGCACAAAGATATCTAGTTGATTTGAAGCAGTTCCGAGAAAGTCTAAACATAATCCTCACTTTTCCCTCCTGGCACTTTCCCTGTAGGAGATACCGCAAGACGTTTCTGTATATTGGGCACAGCGCTCTGCAGGGTGTTAGCAGAGAGTTTCCCGGGACAGTGAAACCCTATATCAGAGACACTGAGAAGAAGCCCCAACGTTCCTTCCAGGCACTTTCAGTGTGGGTGCCTTCTCCACATGGTTCCTGGTTTCACTGCAGCTCTGAAGAGAATGTTAGCAAAGAGGTAATCGGGACAGTGCAAACAGTACTCAAAGACAGGGAGAGCAAGCTCTCTCTTGGCACTTTGGATGTGGGACATACAGCGAGATGTTTGCTGCTTTTGCGTTTGGCTGTTGGGAGATTTACAGCACAAAGATATCTAGTTGATTTGAAGCAGTTCCGAGAAAGTCTAAACATAATCCTCACTTTTCCCTCCTGGCACTTTCCCTGTAGGAGATACCGCAAGACGTTTCTGTATATTGGGCACAGCGCTCTGCAGGGTGTTAGCAGAGAGTTTCCCGGGACAGTGAAACCCTATATCAGAGACACTGAGAAGAAGCCCCAATGTTCCCTCCAGGCACTTTCAGTGTGGGTGCCTTCTCCACGTGGTTCCTGGTTTCACTGCAGCTCTGAAGAGAATGTTAGCAAAGAGGTAATCGGGACAGCGCAAACAGTACTCAAAGACAGGGAGAGCAAGCTCTCTCTTGGCACTTTGGATGTGGGACATACAGCGAGATGTTTGCTGCTTTTACATTTGGCTGTTGGGAGATTTACAGCACAAAGATATCTAGTTGATTTGAAGCAGTTCCGAGAAAGTCTAAACATAATCCTCACTTTTCCCTCCTGGCACTTTCCCTGTAGGAGATACCGCAAGACGTTTCTGTATATTGGGCACAGCGCTCTGCAGGGTGTTAGCAGAGAGTTTCCCGGGACAGTGAAACCCTATATCAGAGACATTGAGAAGAAGCCCCAACGTTCCTTCCAGGCACTTTCAGTGTGGGTGCCTTCTCCACGTGGTTCCTGGTTTCACTGCAGCTCTGAAGAGAATGTTAGCAAAGAGGTAATCGGGACAGTGCAAACAGTACTCAAAGACAGGGAGAGCAAGCTCTCTCTTGGCACTTTGGATGTGGGACATACAGCGAGATGTTTGCTGCTTTTGCGTTTGGCTGTTGGGAGATTTACAGCACAAAGATATCTAGTTGATTTGAAGCAGTTCCGAGAAAGTCTAAACATAATCCTCACTTTTCCCTCCTGGCACTTTCCCTGTAGGAGATACCGCAAGACGTTTCTGTATATTGGGCACAGCGCTCTGCAGGGTGTTAGCAGAGAGTTTCCCGGGACAGTGAAACCCTATATCAGAGACACTGAGAAGAAGCCCCAATGTTCCCTCCAGGCACTTTCAGTGTGGGTGCCTTCTCCACGTGGTTCCTGGTTTCACTGCAGCTCTGAAGAGAATGTTAGCAAAGAGGTAATCGGGACGACAGTGCAAACAGTACTCAAAGACAGGGAGAGCAAGCTCTCTCTTGGCACTTTGGATGTGGGACATACAGCGAGATGTTTGCTGCTTTTACATTTGGCTGTTGGGAGATTTACAGCACAAAGATATCTAGTTGATTTGAAGCAGTTCCGAGAAAGTCTAAACATAATCCTCACTTTTCCCTCCTGGCACTTTCCCTGTAGGAGATACCGCAAGACGTTTCTGTATATTGGGCACAGCGCTCTGCAGGGTGTTAGCAGAGAGTTTCCCGGGACAGTGAAACCCTATATCAGAGACATTGAGAAGAAGCCCCAACGTTCCTTCCAGGCACTTTCAGTGTGGGTGCCTTCTCCACGTGGTTCCTGGTTTCACTGCAGCTCTGAAGAGAATGTTAGCAAAGAGGTAATCGGGACAGTGCAAACAGTACTCAAAGACAGGGAGAGCAAGCTCTCTCTTGGCACTTTGGATGTGGGACATACAGCGAGATGTTTGCTGCTTTTGCGTTTGGCTGTTGGGAGATTTACAGCACAAAGATATCTAGTTGATTTGAAGCAGTTCCGAGAAAGTCTAAACATAATCCTCACTTTTCCCTCCTGGCACTTTCCCTGTAGGAGATACCGCAAGACGTTTCTGTATATTGGGCACAGCGCTCTGCAGGGTGTTAGCAGAGAGTTTCCCGGGACAGTGAAACCCTATATCAGAGACACTGAGAAGAAGCCCCAATGTTCCCTCCAGGCACTTTCAGTGTGGGTGCCTTCTCCACGTGGTTCCTGGTTTCACTGCAGCTCTGAAGAGAATGTTAGCAAAGAGGTAATCGGGACAGCGCAAACAGTACTCAAAGACAGGGAGAGCAAGCTCTCTCTTGGCACTTTGGATGTGGGACATACAGCGAGATGTTTGCTGCTTTTACATTTGGCTGTTGGGAGATTTACAGCACAAAGATATCTAGTTGATTTGAAGCAGTTCCGAGAAAGTCTAAACATAATCCTCACTTTTCCCTCCTGGCACTTTCCCTGTAGGAGATACCGCAAGACGTTTCTGTATATTGGGCACAGCGCTCTGCAGGGTGTTAGCAGAGAGTTTCCCGGGACAGTGAAACCCTATATCAGAGACATTGAGAAGAAGCCCCAACGTTCCTTCCAGGCACTTTCAGTGTGGGTGCCTTCTCCACGTGGTTCCTGGTTTCACTGCAGCTCTGAAGAGAATGTTAGCAAAGAGGGAATCGGGACAGTGCAAACAGTACTCAAAGACAGGGAGAGCAAGCTCTCTCTTGGCACTTTGGATGTGGGACATACAGCGAGATGTTTGCTGCTTTTGCGTTTGGCTGTTGGGAGATTTACAGCACAAAGATATCTAGTTGATTTGAAGCAGTTCCGAGAAAGTCTAAACATAATCCTCACTTTTCCCTCCTGGCACTTTCCCTGTAGGAGATACCGCAAGACGTTTCTGTATATTGGGCACAGCGCTCTGCAGGGTGTTAGCAGAGAGTTTCCCGGGACAGTGAAACCCTATATCAGAGACACTGAGAAGAAGCCCCAATGTTCCCTCCAGGCACTTTCAGTGTGGGTGCCTTCTCCACGTGGTTCCTGGTTTCACTGCAGCTCTGAAGAGAATGTTAGCAAAGAGGTAATCGGGACAGCGCAAACAGTACTCAAAGACAGGGAGAGCAAGCTCTCTCTTGGCACTTTGGATGTGGGACATACAGCGAGATGTTTGCTGCTTTTACATTTGGCTGTTGGGAGATTTACAGCACAAAGATATCTAGTTGATTTGAAGCAGTTCCGAGAAAGTCTAAACATAATCCTCACTTTTCCCTCCTGGCACTTTCCCTGTAGGAGATACCGCAAGACGTTTCTGTATATTGGGCACAGCGCTCTGCAGGGTGTTAGCAGAGAGTTTCCCGGGACAGTGAAACCCTATATCAGAGACACTGAGAAGAAGCCCCAATGTTCCCTCCAGGCACTTTCAGTGTGGGTGCCTTCTCCACGTGGTTCCTGGTTTCACTGCAGCTCTGAAGAGAATGTTAGCAAAGAGGTAATCGGGACAGTGCAAACAGTACTCAAAGACAGGGAGAGCAAGCTCTCTCTTGGCACTTTGGATGTGGGACATACAGCGAGATGTTTGCTGCTTTTACATTTGGCTGTTGGGAGATTTACAGCACAAAGATATCTAGTTGATTTGAAGCAGTTCCGAGAAAGTCTAAACATAATCCTCACTTTTCCCTCCTGGCACTTTCCCTGTAGGAGATACCGCAAGACGTTTCTGTATATTGGGCACAGCGCTCTGCAGGGTGTTAGCAGAGAGTTTCCCGGGACAGTGAAACCCTATATCAGAGACATTGAGAAGAAGCCCCAACGTTCCTTCCAGGCACTTTCAGTGTGGGTGCCTTCTCCACGTGGTTCCTGGTTTCACTGCAGCTCTGAAGAGAATGTTAGCAAAGAGGTAATCGGGACAGTGCAAACAGTACTCAAAGACAGGGAGAGCAAGCTCTCTCTTGGCACTTTGGATGTGGGACATACAGCGAGATATTTGCTGCTTTTGCGTTTGGCTGTTGGGAGATTTACAGCACAAAGATATCTAGTTGATTTGAAGCAGTTCCGAGAAAGTCTAAACATAATCCTCACTTTTCCCTCCTGGCACTTTCCCTGTAGGACATACCGCAAGACGTTTCTGTATATTGGGCACAGCGCTCTGCAGGGTGTTAGCAGAGAGTTTCCCGGGACAGTGAAACCCTATATCAGAGACACTGAGAAGAAGCCCCAACGTTCCTTCCAGGCACTTTCAGTGTGGGTGCCTTCTCCACGTGGTTCCTGGTTTCACAGCAGCTCTGAAGAGAATGTTAGCAAAGAGGTAATCGGGACAGTGCAAACAGTACTCAAAGACAGGGAGAGCAAGCTCTCTCTTGGCACTTTGGATGTGGGACATACAGCGAGATGTTTGCTGCTTTTGCGTTTGGCTGTTGGGAGATTTACAGCACAAAGATATCTAGTTGATTTGAAGCAGTTCCGAGAAAGTCTAAACATAATCCTCACTTTTCCCTCCTGGCACTTTCCCTGTAGGAGATACCGCAAGACGTTTCTGTATATTGGGCACAGCGCTCTGCAGGGTGTTAGCAGAGAGTTTCCCAGGACAGTGAAACCCTATATCAGAGACACTGAGAAGAAGCCCCAACGTTCCTTCCAGGCACTTTCAGTGTGGGTGCCTTCTCCACGTGGTTCCTGGTTTCACTGCAGCTCTGAAGAGAATGTTAGCAAAGAGGTAATCGGGACGACAGTGCAAACAGTACTCAAAGACAGGGAGAGCAAGCTCTCTCTTGGCACTTTGGATGTGGGACATACAGCGAGATGTTTGCTGCTTTTACATTTGGCTGTTGGGAGATTTACAGCACAAAGATATCTAGTTGATTTGAAGCAGTTCCGAGAAAGTCTAAACATAATCCTCACTTTTCCCTCCTGGCACTTTCCCTGTAGGAAATACCGCAAGACGTTTCTGTATATTGGGCACAGCGCTCTGCAGGGTGTTAGCAGAGAGTTTCCCGGGACAGTGAAACCCTATATCAGAGACATTGAGAAGAAGCCCCAACGTTCCTTCCAGGCACTTTCAGTGTGGGTGCCTTCTCCACGTGGTTCCTGGTTTCACTGCAGCTCTGAAGAGAATGTTAGCAAAGAGGTAATCGGGACGACAGTGCAAACAGTACTCAAAGACAGGGAGAGCAAGCTCTCTCTTGGCACTTTGGATGTGGGACATACAGCGAGATGTTTGCTGCTTTTACATTTGGCTGTTGGGAGATTTACAGCACAAAGATATCTAGTTGATTTGAAGCAGTTCCGAGAAAGTCTAAACATAATCCTCACTTTTCCCTCCTGGCACTTTCCCTGTAGGAGATACCGCAAGACGTTTCTGTATATTGGGCACAGCGCTCTGCAGGGTGTTAGCAGAGAGTTTCCCGGGACAGTGAAACCCTATATCAGAGACACTGAGAAGAAGCCCCAACGTTCCTTCCAGGCACTTTCAGTGTGGGTGCCTTCTCCACGTGGTTCCTGGTTTCACTGCAGCTCTGAAGAGAATGTTAGCAAAGAGGTAATCGGGACAGCGCAAACAGTACTCAAAGACAGGGAGAGCAAGCTCTCTCTTGGCACTTTGGATGTGGGACATACAGCGAGATGTTTGCTGCTTTTGCGTTTGGCTGTTGGGAGATTTACAGCACAAAGATATCTAGTTGATTTGAAGCAGTTCCGAGAAAGTCTAAACATAATCCTCACTTTTCCCTCCTGGCACTTTCCCTGTAGGAGATACCGCAAGACGTTTCTGTATATTGGGCACAGCGCTCTGCAGGGTGTTAGCAGAGAGTTTCCCGGGACAGTGAAACCCTATATCAGAGACACTGAGAAGAAGCCCCAATGTTCCCTCCAGGCACTTTCAGTGTGGGTGCCTTCTCCACGTGGTTCCTGGTTTCACTGCAGCTCTGAAGAGAATGTTAGCAAAGAGGTAATCGGGACGACAGTGCAAACAGTACTCAAAGACAGGGAGAGCAAGCTCTCTCTTGGCACTTTGGATGTGGGACATACAGCGAGATGTTTGCTGCTTTTACATTTGGCTGTTGGGAGATTTACAGCACAAAGATATCTAGTTGATTTGAAGCAGTTCCGAGAAAGTCTAAACATAATCCTCACTTTTCCCTCCTGGCACTTTCCCTGTAGGAGATACCGCAAGACGTTTCTGTATATTGGGCACAGCGCTCTGCAGGGTGTTAGCAGAGAGTTTCCCGGGACAGTGAAACCCTATATCAGAGACACTGAGAAGAAGCCCCAATGTTCCCTCCAGGCACTTTCAGTGTGGGTGCCTTCTCCACGTGGTTCCTGGTTTCACTGCAGCTCTGAAGAGAATGTTAGCAAAGAGGTAATCGGGACAGCGCAAACAGTACTCAAAGACAGGGAGAGCAAGCTCTCTCTTGGCACTTTGGATGTGGGACATACAGCGAGATGTTTGCTGCTTTTACATTTGGCTGTTGGGAGATTTACAGCACAAAGATATCTAGTTGATTTGAAGCAGTTCCGAGAAAGTCTAAACATAATCCTCACTTTTCCCTCCTGGCACTTTCCCTGTAGGAGATACCGCAAGACGTTTCTGTATATTGGGCACAGCGCTCTGCAGGGTGTTAGCAGAGAGTTTCCCGGGACAGTGAAACCCTATATCAGAGACATTGAGAAGAAGCCCCAACGTTCCTTCCAGGCACTTTCAGTGTGGGTGCCTTCTCCACGTGGTTCCTGGTTTCACTGCAGCTCTGAAGAGAATGTTAGCAAAGAGGGAATCGGGACAGTGCAAACAGTACTCAAAGACAGGGAGAGCAAGCTCTCTCTTGGCACTTTGGATGTGGGACATACAGCGAGATGTTTGCTGCTTTTGCGTTTGGCTGTTGGGAGATTTACAGCACAAAGATATCTAGTTGATTTGAAGCAGTTCCGAGAAAGTCTAAACATAATCCTCACTTTTCCCTCCTGGCACTTTCCCTGTAGGAGATACCGCAAGACGTTTCTGTATATTGGGCACAGCGCTCTGCAGGGTGTTAGCAGAGAGTTTCCCGGGACAGTGAAACCCTATATCAGAGACACTGAGAAGAAGCCCCAATGTTCCCTCCAGGCACTTTCAGTGTGGGTGCCTTCTCCACGTGGTTCCTGGTTTCACTGCAGCTCTGAAGAGAATGTTAGCAAAGAGGTAATCGGGACAGCGCAAACAGTACTCAAAGACAGGGAGAGCAAGCTCTCTCTTGGCACTTTGGATGTGGGACATACAGCGAGATGTTTGCTGCTTTTACATTTGGCTGTTGGGAGATTTACAGCACAAAGATATCTAGTTGATTTGAAGCAGTTCCGAGAAAGTCTAAACATAATCCTCACTTTTCCCTCCTGGCACTTTCCCTGTAGGAGATACCGCAAGACGTTTCTGTATATTGGGCACAGCGCTCTGCAGGGTGTTAGCAGAGAGTTTCCCGGGACAGTGAAACCCTATATCAGAGACATTGAGAAGAAGCCCCAACGTTCCTTCCAGGCACTTTCAGTGTGGGTGCCTTCTCCACGTGGTTCCTGGTTTCACTGCAGCTCTGAAGAGAATGTTAGCAAAGAGGTAATCGGGACAGTGCAAACAGTACTCAAAGACAGGGAGAGCAAGCTCTCTCTTGGCACTTTGGATGTGGGACATACAGCGAGATGTTTGCTGCTTTTACATTTGGCTGTTGGGAGATTTACAGCACAAAGATATCTAGTTGATTTGAAGCAGTTCCGAGAAAGTCTAAACATAATCCTCACTTTTCCCTCCTGGCACTTTCCCTGTAGGAGATACCGCAAGACGTTTCTGTATATTGGGCACAGCGCTCTGCAGGGTGTTAGCAGAGAGTTTCCCGGGACAGTGAAACCCTATATCAGAGACATTGAGAAGAAGCCCCAACGCTCCTTCCAGGCACTTTCAGTGTGGGTGCCTTCTCCACGTGGTTCCTGGTTTCACTGCAGCTCTGAAGAGAATGTTAGCAAAGAGGTAATCGGGACAGCGCAAACAGTACTCAAAGACAGGGAGAGCAAGCTCTCTCTTGGCACTTTGGATGTGGGACATACAGCGAGATGTTTGCTGCTTTTACATTTGGCTGTTGGGAGATTTACAGCACAAAGATATCTAGTTGATTTGAAGCAGTTCCGAGAAAGTCTAAACATAATCCTCACTTTTCCCTCCTGGCACTTTCCCTGTAGGAGATACCGCAAGACGTTTCTGTATATTGGGCACAGCGCTCTGCAGGGTGTTAGCAGAGAGTTTCCCGGGACAGTGAAACCCTATATCAGAGACATTGAGAAGAAGCCCCAACGTTCCTTCCAGGCACTTTCAGTGTGGGTGCCTTCTCCACGTGGTTCCTGGTTTCACTGCAGCTCTGAAGAGAATGTTAGCAAAGAGGGAATCGGGACAGTGCAAACAGTACTCAAAGACAGGGAGAGCAAGCTCTCTCTTGGCACTTTGGATGTGGGACATACAGCGAGATGTTTGCTGCTTTTGCGTTTGGCTGTTGGGAGATTTACAGCACAAAGATATCTAGTTGATTTGAAGCAGTTCCGAGAAAGTCTAAACATAATCCTCACTTTTCCCTCCTGGCACTTTCCCTGTAGGAGATACCGCAAGACGTTTCTGTATATTGGGCACAGCGCTCTGCAGGGTGTTAGCAGAGAGTTTCCCGGGACAGTGAAACCCTATATCAGAGACACTGAGAAGAAGCCCCAATGTTCCCTCCAGGCACTTTCAGTGTGGGTGCCTTCTCCACGTGGTTCCTGGTTTCACTGCAGCTCTGAAGAGAATGTTAGCAAAGAGGTAATCGGGACGACAGTGCAAACAGTACTCAAAGACAGGGAGAGCAAGCTCTCTCTTGGCACTTTGGATGTGGGACATACAGCGAGATGTTTGCTGCTTTTACATTTGGCTGTTGGGAGATTTACAGCACAAAGATATCTAGTTGATTTGAAGCAGTTCCGAGAAAGTCTAAACATAATCCTCACTTTTCCCTCCTGGCACTTTCCCTGTAGGAGATACCGCAAGACGTTTCTGTATATTGGGCACAGCGCTGTGCAGGGTGTTAGCAGAGAGTTTCCCGGGACAGTGAAACCCTATATCAGAGACATTGAGAAGAAGCCCCAACGTTCCTTCCAGGCACTTTCAGTGTGGGTGCCTTCTCCACGTGGTTCCTGGTTTCACTGCAGCTCTGAAGAGAATGTTAGCAAAGAGGTAATCGGGACAGTGCAAACAGTACTCAAAGACAGGGAGAGCAAGCTCTCTCTTGGCACTTTGGATGTGGGACATACAGCGAGATATTTGCTGCTTTTGCGTTTGGCTGTTGGGAGATTTACAGCACAAAGATATCTAGTTGATTTGAAGCAGTTCCGAGAAAGTCTAAACATAATCCTCACTTTTCCCTCCTGGCACTTTCCCTGTAGGACATACCGCAAGACGTTTCTGTATATTGGGCACAGCGCTCTGCAGGGTGTTAGCAGAGAGTTTCCCGGGACAGTGAAACCCTATATCAGAGACACTGAGAAGAAGCCCCAACGTTCCTTCCAGGCACTTTCAGTGTGGGTGCCTTCTCCACGTGGTTCCTGGTTTCACTGCAGCTCTGAAGAGAATGTTAGCAAAGAGGTAATCGGGACAGTGCAAACAGTACTCAAAGACAGGGAGAGCAAGCTCTCTCTTGGCACTTTGGATGTGGGACATACAGCGAGATGTTTGCTGCTTTTGCGTTTGGCTGTTGGGAGATTTACAGCACAAAGATATCTAGTTGATTTGAAGCAGTTCCGAGAAAGTCTAAACATAATCCTCACTTTTCCCTCCTGGCACTTTCCCTGTAGGAGATACCGCAAGACGTTTCTGTATATTGGGCACAGCGCTCTGCAGGGTGTTAGCAGAGAGTTTCCCAGGACAGTGAAACCCTATATCAGAGACACTGAGAAGAAGCCCCAACGTTCCTTCCAGGCACTTTCAGTGTGGGTGCCTTCTCCACGTGGTTCCTGGTTTCACTGCAGCTCTGAAGAGAATGTTAGCAAAGAGGTAATCGGGACGACAGTGCAAACAGTACTCAAAGACAGGGAGAGCAAGCTCTCTCTTGGCACTTTGGATGTGGGACATACAGCGAGATGTTTGCTGCTTTTACATTTGGCTGTTGGGAGATTTACAGCACAAAGATATCTAGTTGATTTGAAGCAGTTCCGAGAAAGTCTAAACATAATCCTCACTTTTCCCTCCTGGCACTTTCCCTGTAGGAAATACCGCAAGACGTTTCTGTATATTGGGCACAGCGCTCTGCAGGGTGTTAGCAGAGAGTTTCCCGGGACAGTGAAACCCTATATCAGAGACATTGAGAAGAAGCCCCAACGTTCCTTCCAGGCACTTTCAGTGTGGGTGCCTTCTCCACGTGGTTCCTGGTTTCACTGCAGCTCTGAAGAGAATGTTAGCAAAGAGGTAATCGGGACGACAGTGCAAACAGTACTCAAAGACAGGGAGAGCAAGCTCTCTCTTGGCACTTTGGATGTGGGACATACAGCGAGATGTTTGCTGCTTTTACATTTGGCTGTTGGGAGATTTACAGCACAAAGATATCTAGTTGATTTGAAGCAGTTCCGAGAAAGTCTAAACATAATCCTCACTTTTCCCTCCTGGCACTTTCCCTGTAGGAGATACCGCAAGACGTTTCTGTATATTGGGCACAGCGCTCTGCAGGGTGTTAGCAGAGAGTTTCCCGGGACAGTGAAACCCTATATCAGAGACACTGAGAAGAAGCCCCAACGTTCCTTCCAGGCACTTTCAGTGTGGGTGCCTTCTCCACGTGGTTCCTGGTTTCACTGCAGCTCTGAAGAGAATGTTAGCAAAGAGGTAATCGGGACAGCGCAAACAGTACTCAAAGACAGGGAGAGCAAGCTCTCTCTTGGCACTTTGGATGTGGGACATACAGCGAGATGTTTGCTGCTTTTGCGTTTGGCTGTTGGGAGATTTACAGCACAAAGATATCTAGTTGATTTGAAGCAGTTCCGAGAAAGTCTAAACATAATCCTCACTTTTCCCTCCTGGCACTTTCCCTGTAGGAGATACCGCAAGACGTTTCTGTATATTGGGCACAGCGCTCTGCAGGGTGTTAGCAGAGAGTTTCCCGGGACAGTGAAACCCTATATCAGAGACACTGAGAAGAAGCCCCAACGTTCCTTCCAGGCACTTTCAGTGTGGGTGCCTTCTCCACATGGTTCCTGGTTTCACTGCAGCTCTGAAGAGAATGTTAGCAAAGAGGTAATCGGGACAGTGCAAACAGTACTCAAAGACAGGGAGAGCAAGCTCTCTCTTGGCACTTTGGATGTGGGACATACAGCGAGATGTTTGCTGCTTTTGCGTTTGGCTGTTGGGAGATTTACAGCACAAAGATATCTAGTTGATTTGAAGCAGTTCCGAGAAAGTCTAAACATAATCCTCACTTTTCCCTCCTGGCACTTTCCCTGTAGGAGATACCGCAAGACGTTTCTGTATATTGGGCACAGCGCTCTGCAGGGTGTTAGCAGAGAGTTTCCCGGGACAGTGAAACCCTATATCAGAGACACTGAGAAGAAGCCCCAACGTTCCTTCCAGGCACTTTCAGTGTGGGTGCCTTCTCCACGTGGTTCCTGGTTTCACTGCAGCTCTGAAGAGAATGTTAGCAAAGAGGGAATCGGGACAGTGCAAACAGTACTCAAAGACAGGGAGAGCAAGCTCTCTCTTGGCACTTTGGATGTGGGACATACAGCGAGATGTTTGCTGCTTTTGCGTTTGGCTGTTGGGAGATTTACAGCACAAAGATATCTAGTTGATTTGAAGCAGTTCCGAGAAAGTCTAAACATAATCCTCACTTTTCCCTCCTGCCACTTTCCCTGTAGGAGACACCGCAAGACGTTTCTGTATATTGGGCACAGCGCTCTGCAGGGTGTTAGCAGAGAGTTTCCCGGGACAGTGAAACCCTATATCAGAGACACTGAGAAGAAGCCCCAATGTTCCCTCCAGGCACTTTCAGTGTGGGTGCCTTCTCCACGTGGTTCCTGGTTTCACTGCAGCTCTGAAGAGAATGTTAGCAAAGAGGTAATCGGGACGACAGTGCAAACAGTACTCAAAGACAGGGAGAGCAAGCTCTCTCTTGGCACTTTGGATGTGGGACATACAGCGAGATGTTTGCTGCTTTTACATTTGGCTGTTGGGAGATTTACAGCACAAAGATATCTAGTTGATTTGAAGCAGTTCCGAGAAAGTCTAAACATAATCCTCACTTTTCCCTCCTGGCACTTTCCCTGTAGGAGATACCGCAAGACGTTTCTGTATATTGGGCACAGCGCTCTGCAGGGTGTTAGCAGAGAGTTTCCCGGGACAGTGAAACCCTATATCAGAGACATTGAGAAGAAGCCCCAACGTTCCTTCCAGGCACTTTCAGTGTGGGTGCCTTCTCCACGTGGTTCCTGGTTTCACTGCAGCTCTGAAGAGAATGTTAGCAAAGAGGTAATCGGGACAGTGCAAACAGTACTCAAAGACAGGGAGAGCAAGCTCTCTCTTGGCACTTTGGATGTGGGACATACAGCGAGATGTTTGCTGCTTTTGCGTTTGGCTGTTGGGAGATTTACAGCACAAAGATATCTAGTTGATTTGAAGCAGTTCCGAGAAAGTCTAAACATAATCCTCACTTTTCCCTCCTGGCACTTTCCCTGTAGGAGATACCGCAAGACGTTTCTGTATATTGGGCACAGCGCTCTGCAGGGTGTTAGCAGAGAGTTTCCCGGGACAGTGAAACCCTATATCAGAGACACTGAGAAGAAGCCCCAACGTTCCTTCCAGGCACTTTCAGTGTGGGTGCCTTCTCCACGTGGTTCCTGGTTTCACTGCAGCTCTGAAGAGAATGTTAGCAAAGAGGTAATCGGGACGACAGTGCAAACAGTACTCAAAGACAGGGAGAGCAAGCTCTCTCTTGGCACTTTGGATGTGGGACATACAGCGAGATGTTTGCTGCTTTTGCGTTTGGCTGTTGGGAGATTTACAGCACAAAGATATCTAGTTGATTTGAAGCAGTTCCGAGAAAGTCTAAACATAATCCTCACTTTTCCCTCCTGGCACTTTCCCTGTAGGAGATACCGCAAGACGTTTCTGTATATTGGGCACAGCGCTCTGCAGGGTGTTAGCAGAGAGTTTCCCGGGACAGTGAAACCCTATATCAGAGACACTGAGAAGAAGCCCCAACGTTCCTTCCAGGCACTTTCAGTGTGGGTGCCTTCTCCACATGGTTCCTGGTTTCACTGCAACTCTGAAGAGAATGTTAGCAAAGAGGTAATCGGGACAGTGCAAACAGTACTCAAAGACAGGGAGAGCAAGCTCTCTCTTGGCACTTTGGATGTGGGACATACAGCGAGATGTTTGCTGCTTTTGCGTTTGGCTGTTGGGAGATTTACAGCACAAAGATATCTAGTTGATTTGAAGCAGTTCCGAGAAAGTCTAAACATAATCCTCACTTTTCCCTCCTGGCACTTTCCCTGTAGGAGATACCGCAAGACGTTTCTGTATATTGGGCACAGCGCTCTGCAGGGTGTTAGCAGAGAGTTTCCCGGGACAGTGAAACCCTATATCAGAGACACTGAGAAGAAGCCCCAACGTTCCTTCCAGGCACTTTCAGTGTGGGTGCCTTCTCCACGTGGTTCCTGGTTTCACTGCAGCTCTGAAGAGAATGTTAGCAAAGAGGTAATCGGGACAGCGCAAACAGTACTCAAAGACAGGGAGAGCAAGCTCTCTCTTGGCACTTTGGATGTGGGACATACAGCGAGATGTTTGCTGCTTTTACATTTGGCTGTTGGGAGATTTACAGCACAAAGATATCTAGTTGATTTGAAGCAGTTCCGAGAAAGTCTAAACATAATCCTCACTTTTCCCTCCTGGCACTTTCCCTGTAGGAGATACCGCAAGACGTTTCTGTATATTGGGCACAGCGCTCTGCAGGGTGTTAGCAGAGAGTTTCCCGGGACAGTGAAACCCTATATCAGAGACATTGAGAAGAAGCCCCAACGTTCCTTCCAGGCACTTTCAGTGTGGGTGCCTTCTCCACGTGGTTCCTGGTTTCACTGCAGCTCTGAAGAGAATGTTAGCAAAGAGGGAATCGGGACAGTGCAAACAGTACTCAAAGACAGGGAGAGCAAGCTCTCTCTTGGCACTTTGGATGTGGGACATACAGCGAGATGTTTGCTGCTTTTGCGTTTGGCTGTTGGGAGATTTACAGCACAAAGATATCTAGTTGATTTGAAGCAGTTCCGAGAAAGTCTAAACATAATCCTCACTTTTCCCTCCTGCCACTTTCCCTGTAGGAGATACCGCAAGACGTTTCTGTATATTGGGCACAGCGCTCTGCAGGGTGTTAGCAGAGAGTTTCCCGGGACAGTGAAACCCTATATCAGAGACACTGAGAAGAAGCCCCAATGTTCCCTCCAGGCACTTTCAGTGTGGGTGCCTTCTCCACGTGGTTCCTGGTTTCACTGCAGCTCTGAAGAGAATGTTAGCAAAGAGGTAATCGGGACAGTGCAAACAGTACTCAAAGACAGGGAGAGCAAGCTCTCTCTTGGCACTTTGGATGTGGGACATACAGCGAGATGTTTGCTGCTTTTGCGTTTGGCTGTTGGGAGATTTACAGCACAAAGATATCTAGTTGATTTGAAGCAGTTCCGAGAAAGTCTAAACATAATCCTCACTTTTCCCTCCTGGCACTTTCCCTGTAGGAGATACCGCAAGACGTTTCTGTATATTGGGCACAGCGCTCTGCAGGGTGTTAGCAGAGAGTTTCCCGGGACAGTGAAACCCTATATCAGAGACACTGAGAAGAAGCCCCAACGTTCCTTCCAGGCACTTTCAGTGTGGGTGCCTTCTCCACGTGGTTCCTGGTTTCACTGCAGCTCTGAAGAGAATGTTAGCAAAGAGGGAATCGGGACAGTGCAAACAGTACTCAAAGACAGGGAGAGCAAGCTCTCTCTTGGCACTTTGGATGTGGGACATACAGCGAGATGTTTGCTGCTTTTGCGTTTGGCTGTTGGGAGATTTACAGCACAAAGATATCTAGTTGATTTGAAGCAGTTCCGAGAAAGTCTAAACATAATCCTCACTTTTCCCTCCTGCCACTTTCCCTGTAGGAGACACCGCAAGACGTTTCTGTATATTGGGCACAGCGCTCTGCAGGGTGTTAGCAGAGAGTTTCCCGGGACAGTGAAACCCTATATCAGAGACACTGAGAAGAAGCCCCAATGTTCCCTCCAGGCACTTTCAGTGTGGGTGCCTTCTCCACGTGGTTCCTGGTTTCACTGCAGCTCTGAAGAGAATGTTAGCAAAGAGGTAATCGGGACGACAGTGCAAACAGTACTCAAAGACAGGGAGAGCAAGCTCTCTCTTGGCACTTTGGATGTGGGACATACAGCGAGATGTTTGCTGCTTTTACATTTGGCTGTTGGGAGATTTACAGCACAAAGATATCTAGTTGATTTGAAGCAGTTCCGAGAAAGTCTAAACATAATCCTCACTTTTCCCTCCTGGCACTTTCCCTGTAGGAGATACCGCAAGACGTTTCTGTATATTGGGCACAGCGCTCTGCAGGGTGTTAGCAGAGAGTTTCCCGGGACAGTGAAACCCTATATCAGAGACATTGAGAAGAAGCCCCAACGTTCCTTCCAGGCACTTTCAGTGTGGGTGCCTTCTCCACGTGGTTCCTGGTTTCACTGCAGCTCTGAAGAGAATGTTAGCAAAGAGGTAATCGGGACAGTGCAAACAGTACTCAAAGACAGGGAGAGCAAGCTCTCTCTTGGCACTTTGGATGTGGGACATACAGCGAGATATTTGCTGCTTTTGCGTTTGGCTGTTGGGAGATTTACAGCACAAAGATATCTAGTTGATTTGAAGCAGTTCCGAGAAAGTCTAAACATAATCCTCACTTTTCCCTCCTGGCACTTTCCCTGTAGGACATGCCGCAAGACGTTTCTGTATATTGGGCACAGCGCTCTGCAGGGTGTTAGCAGAGAGTTTCCCGGGACAGTGAAACCCTATATCAGAGACACTGAGAAGAAGCCCCAACGTTCCTTCCAGGCACTTTCAGTGTGGGTGCCTTCTCCACGTGGTTCCTGGTTTCACTGCAGCTCTGAAGAGAATGTTAGCAAAGAGGTAATCGGGACAGTGCAAACAGTACTCAAAGACAGGGAGAGCAAGCTCTCTCTTGGCACTTTGGATGTGGGACATACAGCGAGATGTTTGCTGCTTTTCATAGAATCATAGAATCATAGAATCATAGGGTTGGAAGGGACCTCTGGAGATCATCTAGTCCAACCCCCCTGCCAGAGCAGGGTCACCTAGAGCAGGTTACACAGGAACACGTCCAGGTGGGTTTTGAATGTCTCCAGAGATGGAGACTCCACCACCTCTCTGGGCAGCCTGTTCCAGTGCTCTGCCACCCTCAGGGTAAAGAAGTTCCTCCTCATGTTTAGGTGGAACTTCCTATGTTCCAGTTTGTGCCCATTGCCTCTTGTCCTGTCCCCGGGCACCACTGAAAAGAGCCTCGCCCCATCGTCCTGACACCCACCCTTTAAGTATTTATAAGCGTTGATAAGGTCACCCCTCAGACGTCTTTTTTCCAGACTGAAGAGACCCAAATCCCTCAGCCTTTCCTCATAAGAGAGGTGTTCCAGTCCCCTAATCATCCTCGTAGCCCTCCGCTGCACCCTTTCCAGCAGTTCCCTGTCCCTCTTGAACCGGGGAGCCCAGAACTGGACACAGTACTCCAGGTGCGGCCTCACCAAGGCAGAGTAGAGGGGGAGGATGACCTCCCTTGACCTGCTGGCCACACTCTTCTTGATGCACCCCAGGATGCCATTGGCCTTCTTGGCCACAAGGGCACATTGCTGACTCATGGTCATCCTGTTGTCCACCAGGACTCCCAGGTCTCTTTCCACAGAGCTGCTCTCCAGCAGGTCAGCACCCAACCTGTACTGGTGCATGGGGTTGTTCCTCCCCAGGTGCAGCACCCTACACTTGCCCTTGTTGAACTTCATAAGGTTTCTCTCTGCCCAGATCTCCAACCTGTCCAGGTCTCTCTGTATGGCGGCACAGCCTTCCGGTGTGTCAGCCACCCCACCCAGCTTGGTGTCATCAGCAAACTTGCTGAGGGTGCACTCTATCCCCTCATCCAGGTCATTGATGAATATGTTGAACAGGACTGGACCCAGTACTGACCCCTGGGGAACACCACTCGTCACTGGTCTCCAACTAGACTCTGTGCCCCTAATCACAACCCTCTGAGCTCTATCTTTCAACCAGTTTTCTATCCACCCCACTGTCCATTCATCTAACCCACACTTCCTAAGCTTCCCTATGAGGATGCTGTGGGAGACCGTGTCAAACGCCTTGCTTAAGTCAAGGTAGACCACATCTACCGCCCTCCCCTCATCTATCCATCTAGTCATGCCATCGTAGAAGGCTATCAGGTTAGTCAGACATGATTTCCCCCTGGTGAATCCATGCTGAGTACTTCTGATAGCTTTCCTTTCCTCCACGCGCCTTGAGATGACACCCAGAACGAGCTGTTCCATCATCTTTCCAGGGATGGAGGTGAGGCTGACCGGCCTGTAGTTCCCCGGCTCCTCCTTCTTGCCTTTCTTGAAGACTGGAGTGACATTGGCTTTCCTCCAGTCCGCAGGCACCTCGCCTGTTCTCCAGGACTTTTCAAAGATGATGGAGAGCGGCCCAGCAATGACTTCCGCCAGCTCCCTCAGCACTCTCGGGTGCATCCCATCAGGGCCCATGGACTTGTGAATATCTAGATGATCTAATTGGTCCCTCACTCGCTCCTCCTCAACCCAAGGGAAGTCGTCTTCTTTCCCTGTTACTTTATTCAATGCCTGGGACTCCTGAGGGCTGGGCCGAGCAGAAAAGACCGAAGCAAAGAAGGCATTCAGTAACTCTGCCTTCTCCACATCCTCCGTCACCATGACTCCTGCCTCATTCAGCAGTGGGCCTACAACTTCCCTGGTCTTCCTTTTGCTTCCAATATACTTGTAGAAGCTCTTTTTGTTTTGCTTGATGTCCCTAGCCAGGTCTAATTCCAAGGCGGCCTTGGCTTTCCTTGTTTCATCCCTGCACGCTCTGGTGGCATTCTTGTAATCCTCCCAAGGGGTCAGTCCCTTCTTCCACTTATTATAAACTTCCTTCTTCCACTTGAGCTTTTTCTGAAGCTCCCTGCTCAACCATGCAGGTCTCCTGCGTCCCTTGGCCGATTTCTTTCTCTTAGGGATGCACCGATCCTGAGCTTGGAGGAAGTGGTCTTTGAATATCAACCAGCTTTCTTGAGCCCCTTTGCCTTCCAGAGCCCTAGCCCACGGGATCTCTCCAAGCAGTTTCTTAAAGAGGTCGAAGTTAGCCCTCCTGAAATCCAAGGTTGTAATTTTACTTCTTGTTGTTGTTTTGTGGATAGTACCCATGATCCTGAACTCAATCATTTCATGATCACTACAACCTAGGGTGCCCCCAACCTTAATGTCCTCCACCAATCCCTCTGTGTTTGTCAGTACCAGGTCCAGGAGTGCTCCTCTCCTTGTTGGCTCCTGTACCACCTGTGTCAAAAAGTTGTCATCAATGCACTGGAGGAGCCTCCTGGACTGTGCATGCCTGGCTGTGTGGTCTTCCCAGCAGATATCGGGGTGATTGAAGTCCCCCATGAGAACCAGGGCCTGCGCTTGCGAGGCTACCTTCAGTTGTCTGTAGAAAGCCTCATCAGTCTCCCCATCCTGATCAGGTGGCCTGTAATAAACACCCACAACAGTGTCCCTCATATTTGCCTGTCCCTTAATCCTCACCCATAAGCTCTCAACCCGCTCTTCATCCGCCCCTAGTGAGAGCTCGATGCATTCCAAATGCTCTCTCACATAGAGTGCAATTCCACCACCACGCCTCGCTGGTCTGTCTTTCCTGAAAAGGACATAGCCATCCATGACAGCATTCCAGTCATGCGAGTTGTCCCACCACGTCTCAGTAATTGCAATGAGATCATGGCCCCGCAACCGCACACAGACCTCCAGCTCTTCCTGCTTATTCCCCATGCTGCGTGCATTGGTGTATAAGCATTTCAGAGAGGGAGTTGTGTGTGTAGTTTTGACCCTTGAGATGTGGTGTGCCTTCTGGCTTTCAGAAATACTGGCACACTGGCCCACGAGCGCTGAGCAACTACACCCTGGCACCTCACCAGCAAGCCCAGTACCATCCCCACCCCCCTTCAGATCTAGTTTAAAGCCCTCTCAATGAGCCCCGATAACTCTTGTCCTAGAACCCTTTTTCCCCTGGAGGTCAAGGTATTCCTGCCTGCTACCAGCAGGCCAGGCGTTTTGTAGATCAGGCCATGATCAAAGAACCCAAAGTCCTGCTGGCAGCACCAAGCTCGAAGCCAGGCATTGATCTGCTGGGTCCTTCTATTTAGCCCCTCATCATTCCCCGCAACTGGGGGAATAGACGAGAACACAACTTGCGCTCCCGATCCCTTGACCAGCCGTCCCAGGGTCTTGAAATCTTTCTTCATTGCCCTTGGACTTCTTCTCGTTACCTCGTTACCTTTTGCGTTTGGCTGTTGGGAGATTTACAGCACAAAGATATCTAGTTGATTTGAAGCAGTTCCGAGAAAGTCTAAACATAATCCTCACTTTTCCCTCCTGGCACTTTCCCTGTAGGAGATACCGCAAGACGTTTCTGTATATTGGGCACAGCGCTCTGCAGGGTGTTAGCAGAGAGTTTCCCAGGACAGTGAAACCCTATATCAGAGACACTGAGAAGAAGCCCCAACGTTCCTTCCAGGCACTTTCAGTGTGGGTGCCTTCTCCACGTGGTTCCTGGTTTCACTGCAGCTCTGAAGAGAATGTTAGCAAAGAGGTAATCGGGACGACAGTGCAAACAGTACTCAAAGACAGGGAGAGCAAGCTCTCTCTTGGCACTTTGGATGTGGGACATACAGCGAGATGTTTGCTGCTTTTACATTTGGCTGTTGGGAGATTTACAGCACAAAGATATCTAGTTGATTTGAAGCAGTTCCGAGAAAGTCTAAACATAATCCTCACTTTTCCCTCCTGGCACTTTCCCTGTAGGACATACCGCAAGACGTTTCTGTATATTAGGCACAGCGCTCTGCAGGGTGTTAGCAGAGAGTTTCCCGGGACAGTGAAACCCTATATCAGAGACATTGAGAAGAAGCCCCAACGTTCCTTCCAGGCACTTTCAGTGTGGGTGCCTTCTCCACGTGGTTCCTGGTTTCACTGCAGCTCTGAAGAGAATGTTAGCAAAGAGGTAATCGGGACGACAGTGCAAACAGTACTCAAAGACAGGGAGAGCAAGCTCTCTCTTGGCACTTTGGATGTGGGACATACAGCGAGATGTTTGCTGCTTTTGCGTTTGGCTGTTGGGAGATTTACAGCACAAAGATATCTAGTTGATTTGAAGCAGTTCCGAGAAAGTCTAAACATAATCCTCACTTTTCCCTCCTGGCACTTTCCCTGTAGGAGATACCGCAAGACGTTTCTGTATATTGGGCACAGCGCTCTGCAGGGTGTTAGCAGAGAGTTTCCCGGGACAGTGAAACCCTATATCAGAGACACTGAGAAGAAGCCCCAACGTTCCTTCCAGGCACTTTCAGTGTGGGTGCCTTCTCCACGTGGTTCCTGGTTTCACAGCAGCTCTGAAGAGAATGTTAGCAAAGAGGTAATCGGGACGACAGTGCAAACAGTACTCAAAGACAGGGAGAGCAAGCTCTCTCTTGGCACTTTGGATGTGGGACATACAGCGAGATGTTTGCTGCTTTTACATTTGGCTGTTGGGAGATTTACAGCACAAAGATATCTAGTTGATTTGAAGCAGTTCCGAGAAAGTCTAAACATAATCCTCACTTTTCCCTCCTGGCACTTTCCCTGTAGGAGATACCGCAAGACGTTTCTGTATATTGGGCACAGCGCTCTGCAGGGTGTTAGCAGAGAGTTTCCCGGGACAGTGAAACCCTATATCAGAGACACTGAGAAGAAGCCCCAACGTTCCTTCCAGGCACTTTCAGTGTGGGTGCCTTCTCCACGTGGTTCCTGGTTTCACTGCAGCTCTGAAGAGAATGTTAGCAAAGAGGTAATCGGGACAGTGCAAACAGTACTCAAAGACAGGGAGAGCAAGCTCTCTCTTGGCACTTTGGATGTGGGACATACAGCGAGATGTTTGCTGCTTTTGCGTTTGGCTGTTGGGAGATTTACAGCACAAAGATATCTAGTTGATTTGAAGCAGTTCCGAGAAAGTCTAAACATAATCCTCACTTTTCCCTCCTGGCACTTTCCCTGTAGGAGATACCGCAAGACGTTTCTGTATATTGGGCACAGCGCTCTGCAGGGTGTTAGCAGAGAGTTTCCCAGGACAGTGAAACCCTATATCAGAGACACTGAGAAGAAGCCCCAACGTTCCTTCCAGGCACTTTCAGTGTGGGTGCCTTCTCGACGTGGTTCCTGGTTTCACAGCAGCTCTGAAGAGAATGTTAGCAAAGAGGTAATCGGGACGACAGTGCAAACAGTACTCAAAGACAGGGAGAGCAAGCTCTCTCTTGGCACTTTGGATGTGGGACATACAGCGAGATGTTTGCTGCTTTTACATTTGGCTGTTGGGAGATTTACAGCACAAAGATATCTAGTTGATTTGAAGCAGTTCTGAGAAAGTCTAAACATAATCCTCACTTTTCCCTCCTGGCACTTTCCCTGTAGGAGATACCGCAAGACGTTTCTGTATATTGGGCACAGCGCTCTGCAGGGTGTTAGCAGAGAGTTTCCCGGGACAGTGAAACCCTATATCAGAGACATTGAGAAGAAGCCCCAATGTTCCTTCCAGGCACTTTCAGTGTGGGTGCCTTCTCCACGTGGTTCCTGGTTTCACTGCAGCTCTGAAGAGAATGTTAGCAAAGAGGTAATCGGGACAGTGCAAACAGTACTCAAAGACAGGGAGAGCAAGCTCTCTCTTGGCACTTTGGATGTGGGACATACAGCGAGATGTTTGCTGCTTTTGCGTTTGGCTGTTGGGAGATTTACAGCACAAAGATATCTAGTTGATTTGAAGCAGTTCCGAGAAAGTCTAAACATAATCCTCACTTTTCCCTCCTGGCACTTTCCCTGTAGGAGATACCGCAAGACGTTTCTGTATATTGGGCACAGCGCTCTGCAGGGTGTTAGCAGAGAGTTTCCCGGGACAGTGAAACCCTATATCAGAGACACTGAGAAGAAGCCCCAACGTTCCTTCCAGGCACTTTCAGTGTGGGTGCCTTCTCCACATGGTTCCTGGTTTCACTGCAGCTCTGAAGAGAATGTTAGCAAAGAGGTAATCGGGACAGTGCAAACAGTACTCAAAGACAGGGAGAGCAAGCTCTCTCTTGGCACTTTGGATGTGGGACATACAGCGAGATGTTTGCTGCTTTTGCGTTTGGCTGTTGGGAGATTTACAGCACAAAGATATCTAGTTGATTTGAAGCAGTTCCGAGAAAGTCTAAACATAATCCTCACTTTTCCCTCCTGGCACTTTCCCTGTAGGAGATACCGCAAGACGTTTCTGTATATTGGGCACAGCGCTCTGCAGGGTGTTAGCAGAGAGTTTCCCAGGACAGTGAAACCCTATATCAGAGACACTGAGAAGAAGCCCCAACGTTCCTTCCAGGCACTTTCAGTGTGGGTGCCTTCTCCACGTGGTTCCTGGTTTCACTGCAGCTCTGAAGAGAATGTTAGCAAAGAGGGAATCGGGACGACAGCGCAAAGAGTACTCAAAGACAGGGAGAGCAAGCTCTCTCTTGGCACTTTGGATGTGGGACATACAGCGAGATGTTTGCTGCTTTTACATTTGGCTGTTGGGAGATTTACAGCACAAAGATATCTAGTTGATTTGAAGCAGTTCTGAGAAAGTCTAAACATAATCCTCACTTTTCCCTCCTGGCACTTTCCCTGTAGGAGATACCGCAAGACGTTTCTGTATATTGGGCACAGCGCTCTGCAGGGTGTTAGCAGAGAGTTTCCCGGGACAGTGAAACCCTATATCAGAGACATTGAGAAGAAGCCCCAATGTTCCTTCCAGGCACTTTCAGTGTGGGTGCCTTCTCCACGTGGTTCCTGGTTTCACTGCAGCTCTGAAGAGAATGTTAGCAAAGAGGTAATCGGGACAGTGCAAACAGTACTCAAAGACAGGGAGAGCAAGCTCTCTCTTGGCACTTTGGATGTGGGACATACAGCGAGATGTTTGCTGCTTTTGCGTTTGGCTGTTGGGAGATTTACAGCACAAAGATATCTAGTTGATTTGAAGCAGTTCCGAGAAAGTCTAAACATAATCCTCACTTTTCCCTCCTGGCACTTTCCCTGTAGGAGATACCGCAAGACGTTTCTGTATATTGGGCACAGCGCTCTGCAGGGTGTTAGCAGAGAGTTTCCCGGGACAGTGAAACCCTATATCAGAGACACTGAGAAGAAGCCCCAACGTTCCTTCCAGGCACTTTCAGTGTGGGTGCCTTCTCCACGTGGTTCCTGGTTTCACTGCAGCTCTGAAGAGAATGTTAGCAAAGAGGTAATCGGGACGACAGCGCAAACAGTACTCAAAGACAGGGAGAGCAAGCTCTCTCTTGGCACTTTGGATGTGGGACATACAGCGAGATGTTTGCTGCTTTTACATTTGGCTGTTGGGAGATTTACAGCACAAAGATATCTAGTTGATTTGAAGCAGTTCCGAGAAAGTCTAAACATAATCCTCACTTTTCCCTCCTGGCACTTTCCCTGTAGGAGATACCGCAAGACGTTTCTGTATATTGGGCACAGCGCTGTGCAGGGTGTTAGCAGAGAGTTTCCCGGGACAGTGAAACCCTATATCAGAGACACTGAGAAGAAGCCCCAACGTTCCTTCCAGGCACTTTCAGTGTGGGTGCCTTCTCGACGTGGTTCCTGGTTTCACAGCAGCTCTGAAGAGAATGTTAGCAAAGAGGTAATCGGGACGACAGTGCAAACAGTACTCAAAGACAGGGAGAGCAAGCTCTCTCTTGGCACTTTGGATGTGGGACATACAGCGAGATGTTTGCTGCTTTTACATTTGGCTGTTGGGAGATTTACAGCACAAAGATATCTAGTTGATTTGAAGCAGTTCCGAGAAAGTCTAAACATAATCCTCACTTTTCCCTCCTGGCACTTTCCCTGTAGGAGATACCGCAAGACGTTTCTGTATATTGGGCACAGCGCTCTGCAGGGTGTTAGCAGAGAGTTTCCCAGGACAGTGAAACCCTATATCAGAGACACTGAGAAGAAGCCCCAACGTTCCTTCCAGGCACTTTCAGTGTGGGTGCCTTCTCGACGTGGTTCCTGGTTTCACAGCAGCTCTGAAGAGAATGTTAGCAAAGAGGTAATCGGGACGACAGTGCAAACAGTACTCAAAGACAGGGAGAGCAAGCTCTCTCTTGGCACTTTGGATGTGGGACATACAGCGAGATGTTTGCTGCTTTTACATTTGGCTGTTGGGAGATTTACAGCACAAAGATATCTAGTTGATTTGAAGCAGTTCTGAGAAAGTCTAAACATAATCCTCACTTTTCCCTCCTGGCACTTTCCCTGTAGGAGATACCGCAAGACATTTCTGTATATTGGGCACAGCGCTCTGCAGGGTGTTAGCAGAGAGTTTCCCGGGACAGTGAAACCCTATATGAGAGACACTGAGAAGAAGCCCCAATGTTCCCTCCAGGCACTTTCAGTGTGGGTGCCTTCTCCACGTGGTTCCTGGTTTCACTGCAGCTCTGAAGAGAATGTTAGCAAAGAGGTAATCGGGACAGCGCAAACAGTACTCAAAGACAGGGAGAGCAAGCTCTCTCTTGGCACTTTGGATGTGGGACATACAGCGAGATGTTTGCTGCTTTTGCGTTTGGCTGTTGGGAGATTTACAGCACAAAGATATCTAGTTGATTTGAAGCAGTTCCGAGAAAGTCTAAACATAATCCTCACTTTTCCCTCCTGGCACTTTCCCTGTAGGAGATACCGCAAGACGTTTCTGTATATTGGGCACAGCGCTCTGCAGGGTGTTAGCAGAGAGTTTCCCGGGACAGTGAAACCCTATATCAGAGACACTGAGAAGAAGCCCCAACGTTCCTTCCAGGCACTTTCAGTGTGGGTGCCTTCTCCACGTGGTTCCTGGTTTCACAGCAGCTCTGAAGAGAATGTTAGCAAAGAGGTAATCGGGACGACAGTGCAAACAGTACTCAAAGACAGGGAGAGCAAGCTCTCTCTTGGCACTTTGGATGTGGGACATACAGCGAGATGTTTGCTGCTTTTACATTTGGCTGTTGGGAGATTTACAGCACAAAGATATCTAGTTGATTTGAAGCAGTTCCGAGAAAGTCTAAACATAATCCTCACTTTTCCCTCCTGGCACTTTCCCTGTAGGAGATACCGCAAGACGTTTCTGTATATTGGGCACAGCGCTCTGCAGGGTGTTAGCAGAGAGTTTCCCGGGACAGTGAAACCCTATATCAGAGACACTGAGAAGAAGCCCCAACGTTCCTTCCAGGCACTTTCAGTGTGGGTGCCTTCTCCACGTGGTTCCTGGTTTCACTGCAGCTCTGAAGAGAATGTTAGCAAAGAGGTAATCGGGACAGTGCAAACAGTACTCAAAGACAGGGAGAGCAAGCTCTCTCTTGGCACTTTGGATGTGGGACATACAGCGAGATGTTTGCTGCTTTTGCGTTTGGCTGTTGGGAGATTTACAGCACAAAGATATCTAGTTGATTTGAAGCAGTTCCGAGAAAGTCTAAACATAATCCTCACTTTTCCCTCCTGGCACTTTCCCTGTAGGAGATACCGCAAGACGTTTCTGTATATTGGGCACAGCGCTCTGCAGGGTGTTAGCAGAGAGTTTCCCGGGACAGTGAAACCCTATATCAGAGACACTGAGAAGAAGCCCCAACGTTCCTTCCAGGCACTTTCAGTGTGGGTGCCTTCTCCACGTGGTTCCTGGTTTCACAGCAGCTCTGAAGAGAATGTTAGCAAAGAGGTAATCGGGACGACAGTGCAAACAGTACTCAAAGACAGGGAGAGCAAGCTCTCTCTTGGCACTTTGGATGTGGGACATACAGCGAGATGTTTGCTGCTTTTACATTTGGCTGTTGGGAGATTTACAGCACAAAGATATCTAGTTGATTTGAAGCAGTTCCGAGAAAGTCTAAACATAATCCTCACTTTTCCCTCCTGGCACTTTCCCTGTAGGAGATACCGCAAGACGTTTCTGTATATTGGGCACAGCGCTCTGCAGGGTGTTAGCAGAGAGTTTCCCGGGACAGTGAAACCCTATATCAGAGACACTGAGAAGAAGCCCCAACGTTCCTTCCAGGCACTTTCAGTGTGGGTGCCTTCTCCACGTGGTTCCTGGTTTCACTGCAGCTCTGAAGAGAATGTTAGCAAAGAGGTAATCGGGACAGTGCAAACAGTACTCAAAGACAGGGAGAGCAAGCTCTCTCTTGGCACTTTGGATGTGGGACATACAGCGAGATGTTTGCTGCTTTTGCGTTTGGCTGTTGGGAGATTTACAGCACAAAGATATCTAGTTGATTTGAAGCAGTTCCGAGAAAGTCTAAACATAATCCTCACTTTTCCCTCCTGGCACTTTCCCTGTAGGAGATACCGCAAGACGTTTCTGTATATTGGGCACAGCGCTCTGCAGGGTGTTAGCAGAGAGTTTCCCGGGACAGTGAAACCCTATATCAGAGACACTGAGAAGAAGCCCCAATGTTCCCTCCAGGCACTTTCAGTGTGGGTGCCTTCTCGACGTGGTTCCTGGTTTCACTGCAGCTCTGAAGAGAATGTTAGCAAAGAGGTAATCGGGACAGCGCAAACAGTACTCAAAGACAGGGAGAGCAAGCTCTCTCTTGGCACTTTGGATGTGGGACATACAGCGAGATGTTTGCTGCTTTTACATTTGGCTGTTGGGAGATTTACAGCACAAAGATATCTAGTTGATTTGAAGCAGTTCCGAGAAAGTCTAAACATAATCCTCACTTTTCCCTCCTGGCACTTTCCCTGTAGGAGATACCGCAAGACGTTTCTGTATATTGGGCACAGCGCTCTGCAGGGTGTTAGCAGAGAGTTTCCCGGGACAGTGAAACCCTATATCAGAGACATTGAGAAGAAGCCCCAACGTTCCTTCCAGGCACTTTCAGTGTGGGTGCCTTCTCCACGTGGTTCCTGGTTTCACTGCAGCTCTGAAGAGAATGTTAGCAAAGAGGTAATCGGGACAGTGCAAACAGTACTCAAAGACAGGGAGAGCAAGCTCTCTCTTGGCACTTTGGATGTGGGACATACAGCGAGATGTTTGCTGCTTTTGCGTTTGGCTGTTGGGAGATTTACAGCACAAAGATATCTAGTTGATTTGAAGCAGTTCCGAGAAAGTCTAAACATAATCCTCACTTTTCCCTCCTGGCACTTTCCCTGTAGGAGATACCGCAAGACGTTTCTGTATATTGGGCACAGCGCTCTGCAGGGTGTTAGCAGAGAGTTTCCCGGGACAGTGAAACCCTATATCAGAGACACTGAGAAGAAGCCCCAACGTTCCTTCCAGGCACTTTCAGTGTGGGTGCCTTCTCCACGTGGTTCCTGGTTTCACTGCAGCTCTGAAGAGAATGTTAGCAAAGAGGTAATCGGGACAGTGCAAACAGTACTCAAAGACAGGGAGAGCAAGCTCTCTCTTGGCACTTTGGATGTGGGACATACAGCGAGATGTTTGCTGCTTTTGCGTTTGGCTGTTGGGAGATTTACAGCACAAAGATATCTAGTTGATTTGAAGCAGTTCCGAGAAAGTCTAAACATAATCCTCACTTTTCCCTCCTGGCACTTTCCCTGTAGGAGATACCGCAAGACGTTTCTGTATATTGGGCACAGCGCTCTGCAGGGTGTTAGCAGAGAGTTTCCCGGGACAGTGAAACCCTATATCAGAGACACTGAGAAGAAGCCCCAACGTTCCTTCCAGGCACTTTCAGTGTGGGTGCCTTCTCCACGTGGTTCCTGGTTTCACAGCAGCTCTGAAGAGAATGTTAGCAAAGAGGTAATCGGGACGACAGTGCAAACAGTACTCAAAGACAGGGAGAGCAAGCTCTCTCTTGGCACTTTGGATGTGGGACATACAGCGAGATGTTTGCTGCTTTTACATTTGGCTGTTGGGAGATTTACAGCACAAAGATATCTAGTTGATTTGAAGCAGTTCCGAGAAAGTCTAAACATAATCCTCACTTTTCCCTCCTGGCACTTTCCCTGTAGGAGATACCGCAAGACGTTTCTGTATATTGGGCACAGCGCTCTGCAGGGTGTTAGCAGAGAGTTTCCCGGGACAGTGAAACCCTATATCAGAGACATTGAGAAGAAGCCCCAACGTTCCTTCCAGGCACTTTCAGTGTGGGTGCCTTCTCCACGTGGTTCCTGGTTTCACTGCAGCTCTGAAGAGAATGTTAGCAAAGAGGGAATCGGGACAGTGCAAACAGTACTCAAAGACAGGGAGAGCAAGCTCTCTCTTGGCACTTTGGATGTGGGACATACAGCGAGATGTTTGCTGCTTTTACATTTGGCTGTTGGGAGATTTACAGCACAAAGATATCTAGTTGATTTGAAGCAGTTCCGAGAAAGTCTAAACATAATCCTCACTTTTCCCTCCTGGCACTTTCCCTGTAGGAGATACCGCAAGACGTTTCTGTATATTGGGCACAGCGCTCTGCAGGGTGTTAGCAGAGAGTTTCCCGGGACAGTGAAACCCTATATCAGAGACACTGAGAAGAAGCCCCAACGTTCCTTCCAGGCACTTTCAGTGTGGGTGCCTTCTCCACGTGGTTCCTGGTTTCACTGCAGCTCTGAAGAGAATGTTAGCAAAGAGGTAATCGGGACGACAGTGCAAACAGTACTCAAAGACAGGGAGAGCAAGCTCTCTCTTGGCACTTTGGATGTGGGACATACAGCGAGATGTTTGCTGCTTTTGCGTTTGGCTGTTGGGAGATTTACAGCACAAAGATATCTAGTTGATTTGAAGCAGTTCCGAGAAAGTCTAAACATAATCCTCACTTTTCCCTCCTGGCACTTTCCCTGTAGGAGATACCGCAAGACGTTTCTGTATATTGGGCACAGCGCTCTGCAGGGTGTTAGCAGAGAGTTTCCCGGGACAGTGAAACCCTATATCAGAGACACTGAGAAGAAGCCCCAACGTTCCTTCCAGGCACTTTCAGTGTGGGTGCCTTCTCCACATGGTTCCTGGTTTCACTGCAGCTCTGAAGAGAATGTTAGCAAAGAGGTAATCGGGACAGTGCAAACAGTACTCAAAGACAGGGAGAGCAAGCTCTCTCTTGGCACTTTGGATGTGGGACATACAGCGAGATGTTTGCTGCTTTTGCGTTTGGCTGTTGGGAGATTTACAGCACAAAGATATCTAGTTGATTTGAAGCAGTTCCGAGAAAGTCTAAACATAATCCTCACTTTTCCCTCCTGGCACTTTCCCTGTAGGAGATACCGCAAGACGTTTCTGTATATTGGGCACAGCGCTCTGCAGGGTGTTAGCAGAGAGTTTCCCGGGACAGTGAAACCCTATATCAGAGACAGTGAGAAGAAGCCCCAATGTTCCCTCCAGGCACTTTCAGTGTGGGTGCCTTCTCCACGTGGTTCCTGGTTTCACTGCAGCTCTGAAGAGAATGTTAGCAAAGAGGTAATCGGGACAGCGCAAACAGTACTCAAAGACAGGGAGAGCAAGCTCTCTCTTGGCACTTTGGATGTGGGACATACAGCGAGATGTTTGCTGCTTTTGCGTTTGGCTGTTGGGAGATTTACAGCACAAAGATATCTAGTTGATTTGAAGCAGTTCCGAGAAAGTCTAAACATAATCCTCACTTTTCCCTCCTGGCACTTTCCCTGTAGGAGATACCGCAAGACGTTTCTGTATATTGGGCACAGCGCTCTGCAGGGTGTTAGCAGAGAGTTTCCCGGGACAGTGAAACCCTATATCAGAGACACTGAGAAGAAGCCCCAACGTTCCTTCCAGGCACTTTCAGTGTGGGTGCCTTCTCCACGTGGTTCCTGGTTTCACAGCAGCTCTGAAGAGAATGTTAGCAAAGAGGTAATCGGGACGACAGTGCAAACAGTACTCAAAGACAGGGAGAGCAAGCTCTCTCTTGGCACTTTGGATGTGGGACATACAGCGAGATGTTTGCTGCTTTTGCGTTTGGCTGTTGGGAGATTTACAGCACAAAGATATCTAGTTGATTTGAAGCAGTTCCGAGAAAGTCTAAACATAATCCTCACTTTTCCCTCCTGGCACTTTCCCTGTAGGAGATACCGCAAGACGTTTCTGTATATTGGGCACAGCGCTCTGCAGGGTGTTAGCAGAGAGTTTCCCGGGACAGTGAAACCCTATATCAGAGACACTGAGAAGAAGCCCCAATGTTCCCTCCAGGCACTTTCAGTGTGGGTGCCTTCTCCACGTGGTTCCTGGTTTCACTGCAGCTCTGAAGAGAATGTTAGCAAAGAGGTAATCGGGACAGCGCAAACAGTACTCAAAGACAGGGAGAGCAAGCTCTCTCTTGGCACTTTGGATGTGGGACATACAGCGAGATGTTTGCTGCTTTTACATTTGGCTGTTGGGAGATTTACAGCACAAAGATATCTAGTTGATTTGAAGCAGTTCCGAGAAAGTCTAAACATAATCCTCACTTTTCCCTCCTGGCACTTTCCCTGTAGGAGATACCGCAAGACGTTTCTGTATATTGGGCACAGCGCTCTGCAGGGTGTTAGCAGAGAGTTTCCCGGGACAGTGAAACCCTATATCAGAGACATTGAGAAGAAGCCCCAACGTTCCTTCCAGGCACTTTCAGTGTGGGTGCCTTCTCCACGTGGTTCCTGGTTTCACTGCAGCTCTGAAGAGAATGTTAGCAAAGAGGTAATCGGGACAGTGCAAACAGTACTCAAAGACAGGGAGAGCAAGCTCTCTCTTGGCACTTTGGATGTGGGACATACAGCGAGATGTTTGCTGCTTTTGCGTTTGGCTGTTGGGAGATTTACAGCACAAAGATATCTAGTTGATTTGAAGCAGTTCCGAGAAAGTCTAAACATAATCCTCACTTTTCCCTCCTGGCACTTTCCTGTAGGAGATACCGCAAGACGTTTCTGTATATTGGGCACAGCGCTCTGCAGGGTGTTAGCAGAGAGTTTCCCGGGACAGTGAAACCCTATCATCAGAGACACTGAGAAGAAGCCCCAATGTTCCCTCCAGGCACTTTCAGTGTGGGTGCCTTCTCCACGTGGTTCCTGGTTTCACTGCAGCTCTGAAGAGAATGTTAGCAAAGAGGTAATCGGGACAGTGCAAACAGTACTCAAAGACAGTGGAGAGCAAGCTCTCTCTTGGCACTTTGGATGTGGGACATACAGCGAGAGTTTGCTGCTTTTGCGTTTGGCTGTTGGGAGATTTACAGCACAAAGATATCTAGTTGATTTGAAGCAGTTCCGAGAAAGTCTAAACATAATCCTCACTTTTCCCTCCTGGCACTTTCCCTGTAGGAGATACGCAAGACGTTTCTGTATATTGGGCACAGCGCTCTGCAGGGTGTTAGCAGAGAGTTTCCCGGACAGTGAAACCCTATATCAGAGACACTGAGAAGAAGCCCCAACGTTCCTTCCAGGCACTTTCAGTGTGGGTGCCTTCTCCACGTGGTTCCTGGTTTCACTGCAGCTCTGAAGAGAATGTTAGCAAAGAGGTAATCGGGACAGTGCAAACAGTACTCAAAGACAGGGAGAGCAAGCTCTCTCTTGGCACTTTGGATGTGGGACATACAGCGAGATGTTTGCTGCTTTTGCGTTTGGCTGTTGGGAGATTTACAGCACAAAGATATCTAGTTGATTTGAAGCAGTTCCGAGAAAGTCTAAACATAATCCTCACTTTTCCCTCCTGGCACTTTCCCTGTAGGAGATACCGCAAGACGTTTCTGTATATTGGGCACAGCGCTCTGCAGGGTGTTAGCAGAGAGTTTCCCGGGACAGTGAAACCCTATATCAGAGACACTGAGAAGAAGCCCCAACGTTCCTTCCAGGCACTTTCAGTGTGGGTGCCTTCTCCACGTGGTTCCTGGTTTCACTGCAGCTCTGAAGAGAATGTTAGCAAAGAGGTAATCGGGACAGTGCAAACAGTACTCAAAGACAGGGAGAGCAAGCTCTCTCTTGGCACTTTGGATGTGGGACATACAGCGAGATGTTTGCTGCTTTTGCGTTTGGCTGTTGGGAGATTTACAGCACAAAGATATCTAGTTGATTTGAAGCAGTTCCGAGAAAGTCTAAACATAATCCTCACTTTTCCCTCCTGGCACTTTC